>NC_045428.1:129055640-129425640 GCF_902635505.1 Sarcophilus harrisii | reverse complement strand
ATGCTATCTCAGGGAAACAGAGAGAGAGATAAAAGGAGAAGAGAAAAAGAGAGAATATGACTAGAATATATTAAAAGGGCTTATCTTAGTGCTAGATCTTAGTACTATTATAGTGGATGTAGGTCAGACAACCTCTGGTATTTTATGCTCAGTTGTAACCCCTTATTTAAGGTGGGGCAGGGTAAGAATCTGAAATAGGAACAAATAATAACAAAAAACTTTTCTAAAATTCTTGGATTATTGGTGTATACAATTTGACTAATGAATGTTTATTCAGAAAAGATTTTGGGATCTATCCTCAAGTATTTTATGGACTATCATTAAAAAATATATATCAGATTTGTTCTACTTGGTTTTAAAGGGTAGTATGGGGTGGGTAAGGGAATATTTTGAAGTTCCAGATACAAATTTAAGCTTGATATATAGTAGTGGGGAAAAACTTATCAGAGTTGTACCAAATTGAAATTAGTTAGCTTGAGAGATAGTTTCTTTCTTTCTTAGCTATGGATTTCAAGCAAAATTTAACCATTCATTGGGTTTGTTGTAAAAGATATTTATGGTAAGAGAAAACTAGTTGAACAGATGACTTCTGAAATAACTTCCAGCTCTGACTGCATGATATCTAAATGGTATCCATTGTATGTTATCTACTTTTTGTAACTAGATCTAATTTATATCATCTACTATGCATAATTTTAAAATTTATGTATAGTTATCTGAGAACATAGACTTTTCCCCAAGTTTCATATTGAACATTATTTTATATGTTTTATTCTTCCTCCAACAAGTGCTAAATGTTCTCCCTCTTAAGGACAATTATAGACCAACACTATCCTTCCTCAGAATCTAAAATGCTATTTATTTTTCAGAGATGTAAGATTCATTCTCTAGATTTAAAAAAAAAAAACATGCATTTCCTATAGAAATCTATTCATCTTTCACATATACATAAAGATTCTCAATCTCCTCAAATTATACCGTATTTACTTAAGTAACACTCCTATTCCCTAACATGTTGCTCCTTTGTTTATAAGATTTTACTCTTTGCAATTGTGTTTTCATAGACCACTACATAGTACACTGCTTTAAAATAGTTCATATTTATCACATTTTTAATTGAAATGAGTATTCCACTGTCTTTTATACTGTTTTAGTTCTGCATTATAAAAATGTGTTTATATGTATGTATATATATATATATATTATATACAAACTAATCTTTCAATAACCATTTTACATTGCCAGCTTACCTGCTAAGCTGGAAAATTTCTCTAGCTTTTTTTCTTCCTAGTAGATAAACCAACTTAAATTTTATGAATACCTGTAATTTGATACCAGAAGAAATTAAATGTAAAACAGACTCTCTATGTCATGGGAAGCTACATAGGCCATAGTCTTTCGAGCTCATTTTCCAAGAACAAATCTGAAAGTTACTCCCTTCAAGATTCTAAGGGTACTCCTGGTGAGTTGGAGAAGGCTTTAAAAGTAGTGTTCTGTTATACCACTCTGATATATTCCCAACAATATAGTTGCCTGTTAACTCTCAAATATCATATGATCAACTAACTTGCGATAGCTTTTACAAAGATGTATTTACTATGAAAGTACATCAAAGAATGTACAACTTTATGATTCGGCAGCATATTCTCCATAGTTAAACCATTCAGTTTCTGGGGAAAATGGACTTAAACATCAAGTTCAAAATATTTCCTCATTAAATTTATTTCTAGGTGTGACATAAAACATCAAGTTCAAAATATTTCCTCATTAAATTTATTTCTAGGTGTGACATAACCAATGGTTCAATCTTTCTCTTGATTTATTGGTGGGCAAGGACAGACATGTTTCTCTTATGAATCTTTATGGATCTTCTGAGCTTCCCCAATTCTCAGATCTGAAACCTGATTCTTTATGTTTCCCACATATACTAATCTAAAATTGTGAAAGAATAAATGTAACAAAGTGTATTTATACATTATATATAAAAATATTATTCATTTAACAACACTTTAGTGGAAATTGAGGACATAAGAAGGCTCACAGCAGGAAGCAGGCTTCCCCAGACACTTCTACTGTCTCTTCCCAGTCCCCTAGAAAGAAATGCTTTCCTTGCCCTCAGGAAGGGAGATTTGTTTTAATCTTTTACATTTACACTTAGTTCCACTACAGCTGTTAAAAGATGTTTCATTCTTAAGAAGTGTTATAATAATTAGTTAGCAACTATCTAATTGTGCTTTAGATTAGGACAGAGAAAGAAGGAACATATTTTGTGAACTTTGAAGCTTTGGCCCTCATTGACCATACCTCCACCATTACAAAACATGATAACATATATGTACAGATGCTACAAACTACACAGAGAGGGAGAAAGATAGACAGACACTGTGTTTGAAGGCAAAATTTATTTTTTATTTTTCTTCATATTTCTTCTATACTTATCATAATGTATTAAACATTATGAATAGTTATGAGTAGTTAATAAATGTTTCTTCCTTGAATCTATGAATAAAAGAATGAAAACAAACAAATGAGTAAAAATGATTAATGAAACAGTTTAACATTTTACAAATCCATTCCCTTTTCCATACTTGCATAACACATATTTTGGGGAATAAGAAAATGTTTTATGGTTACAAAAGCAAATTGAAATTCAGATTATGGTAATGTTTTAAAATAATTTCATCACTTAGGTGTTGTTGGTATTAGAGGAAAATTGATTCATTTCTCTATATTCAGTGCTTCTGTGTGGCTTATTTCAAAAAAAAGGTATGTATTCAGTAATTATTAAGGAATAACAATGGAATCAATAACCAATTAATCAATAATTATTTATATCAGAAATGCTTATATTGTTTTCTATAAAACCATGGGGGTAATGGTGGGAGAAGTTGGAAAACTTACACTTCCCCATCTTTAAAATGAAAAGGGCTAGGTAATATAATCCCCTTAGATTTTATCTAGCTCTAGCTCCATGATTATATGATGTTCTAATTTCTTAAATATTATACTTGTCTTTCTCTAAATTTTATTTCTCCTTCTACTATTACAATAAAATATTTTAAATGTCAAATTCATCTCAAAGATGACTTTGGCATGTATTCAATAAGCATTAAGTTTTATATCAGAATTACATGTGTTCTTATCAATAAAGCCATAGAGGCAAGGATGAAGAAAGTTGGGAGGCTTAAATTACAATAAAGAATTGTAGGCAGTTTAATCATGACTTTAGCAACCAACCTTAAATTGGTACATAATTGCTAGTTGTTGTTGCTATTATCTTTACAATCAAATCAGCATTATTCAATATGATTATACCAGTGGTACATTTTGCCATATTGGGAAAAATATTTCTCACTTGACTGAATGTTTGTAATTGACTCATTCTTTAACTCTAACTCTTTAGAAAACAACACAATTTCCTATTTGATTTTTTCTGCTTCAAATTTGTACAGGATGCTTATCAAAGTTAGACTGCTTTCAAAACTCATAATTATAGTACAACCATAAGCCAGAATTTAATACTGCCTATTAATGCTATCAGTGACAGAGGCAATAGCAAAAAATCATTCTCATTAAATTCTAGAATGACAACAAATTTCTAGAATGAAAAGGAAAGGTTAATACCTTTGAGGCTAACATTAATATTCAAAATGTCCAAACATGCTAAGGGAACAGGCAGAAAAAAAAGCAATAAACAGTAAAATAAGCAGGATATTGAAAAAAGAAGGAAACAAAGAAACAAAAAACAACTCCAAAAACAGATGAATTCAAAACCTATCACTCATGCAAGTTTCAGCAAATCATTTAGTATCTCTGTGGGTACAGAAGTGAAAATTGGTTTACTAGGCAACCCTGTTCTTTGTTAACATAGGTAAAAATAAAAAATATATGAGTGTGAGCAGTGAATATAAATATTTATTGAGATAATTCTGTGACATTGCATTATGCTAATAACACATCTATTTTTCTCCAATTTGTATTGAAAATGAAAGAAAAGTTTGAAAGTTTGTAAATCAAAGCCTAGAGGAAAATAAGTACAATGTTCAAGCACTAAAAAAATCATGTAGTCATAAAATCATAGCTAGATATACCATTAGGAATTATGTTGTCCAATTCTCCTTATTTTATAGATGAGGAAGCTGAAACCCATAGTTATTTGCCAAAGTAAAAAAAAGAAGAATTTTCAGAATTTTAATTCAAATTTTACTGCTTTGAACTCCAATCAGCACTTTTGACAATTCATTATTCTTTTTTCTTCTATTCTTAACACTTTCTTTTTCCAGAAATCTTGACAGTGAAGTCTTTTTTAAGCCCAGAAATGGAAACACATGATTAGCATAATCATCTTCAATGATAACTTTTTCAATTGAAAATCCATTTGTAAAGTGCCTACTATGTAAAAGGATTTGTGCCAAATGCTGAGCTAGGTGATTCAGAAAGCATAGTGTCTATAATAAGAAGAATGACAAGCATTCCTGATTCATGATGAGATCAGAACTTTAGAAAGGAATTTAAATTGCAGCAAGCAAGATTTATTTTGAAGTGATGAAAAAGTGCTGGTTCCTGGAATAGATTACCCAATCTGCAGTAAAATTCATAAAAAGCAAAGAGGTTCCTTTGCCTCCTTAGCAATATGAGATCTTTCACCAACGGAATTACACCAAAACACAAGTCCTCCACTATGCTTTTATTTTTTAATAACAAAATATTTAAAAATAAAAGTTTGTTTTTCATTTTTACTAAAAATCCTTGCATCTTGTGACTACTATTCTAAAGAATTAAAAAAAAATACATGATTTATCTGGCATAACCTATTTTCACTGTTATTTTTCACAATCCATTTGCTTTGTATTGTATTCTAGAAATTTCCATGAAATAGAATTTACACTCATTAAACTATAGATTGAATATATTCTCCTCTTGTTGTTGTTGTTTTAATTGGAACATAGTTTTCCTTTCTTCATTAATTCAATACTTGCCTTAGATATTTACAAGAAGTATGACTGAACAAATTATTTAGTTCCTCTATTTCTCAGTGTCATCTACAAATTGATTATAACAATAATTAGGATTATATACATATACATCTAAAACCTTAAAGATCTATGTAAATGCTACTTTTTAATTATTAGTTCAATCTTCTAACAATTGTATACTAGCATGATCCCATGCCATCAGAGCGGTGGTTCTATTGTTCTTCTTGTATCTGAATTTATGAAATACTTACTAGGTACTTTTCACAATATTCAAATACGTGTTGCATGACTACACATGTAGAAACTAGGTCAAAAAACTTGTTTGCTCAATGATCTGGGTGAAAGGAAGAAGGAAACTCATTTTTAAATAAAATATTAAAAGAATGTTTTAGCATGTAATGGGAAGAAATAAAATATCTTTAAAAAATATGTCCTAGTCAAAGTATATACAAATATATACAAAGAAAGTGTAATGTGTGAGCTAGCTTTCTGGAGGGCTTTGGGACCAGTCTTGTTCTCAGCAGAATAATCACTGAAGAATAGTGAAAAATAAAATCCAAAATCTTTATTGTCCCCTTCACAGTCTGTTTGTCATAGTCTGACCCAGTCTCCTTTAGCATGTCTGCACGTCTGCCAGTCTGACTTCTGGCTGACTTCCTGTCCCTAGTTCTTATATACCCTATTACAATTGCATCATTCCAGCATACTGAATTATGTGTAACTAGAGAACTATTTACATCACCATGCTAAGTACTAAGTATATATAAACTAGATAACCATTGTCTCATCAGTTCCTCTGAGTTAACACCTTGTTTCAAGTATACTTCTTTCAAGTATATTTCTCCAGAGTTCTGGATCTCTACTTCTCCTGCTTTCTTTTACCTTCTCCCATTAAAAATATCTTTCTTTTCCCTTCATTATTTTTGGACATTATTACAACATAATCAACTCACAAATATCAGCTATCTATGTAAACTCCTTTTTACTGTCCTAATGATAGAGTGCATAGAAATTACACCTAACAATTTCCTATATTGGAATATACAAAGGTTTACTTGATTAAGTATTTTAAGATTACTTTTAATGTATAGCTTTTTATGGAGTTTAGAGGCCTTCTTAACTTAAAGGCCTTCTTTATTTCATTAAATATGCATTTTTCCCAAGAAAAAATATATTCATTTCTTTTCTGTGAAGGGTATTGGTTATAACCTTACCTATTGTGTCTTCTATAATATGCTATTTCAAGCCCTCTGGTTCTTATGGAATATATGGAAACTATTAAGTCATATTTGATCCAGATTGTTATTTCACATTATTTTAATTGTTTTCTTCTGGCTTCCTGAAGTTTCTTGTTTTTCTTTTCCTTTGATTCCAGACTTGGCTATAATAATCCTAAAAGTCTTTATGTTGGGATCTCTTTCAAAAGGTGTTTAGTGGATTCTTGATAATTTCTTGAAACAGAATCTTGATTATGGCATTCAGATACATCAATAATTCTTAAACTATCCCCCCCAATGTATTTTTCCATGTCAGTTTTTTTTTAGTGAGCTATTTCACATTTCCTCCTCTTTTCATTCTTTTGACTGTTTTATTGTTTCTTAGTATTTGATACAATGATTAGTTTAGCTTACTAATTCTAATTTTTGAGGAAATTTTTTGAGTTAGATTTTGAATCTCTTTTTCCATTTGGCCAATTCTTTTTATTTAAGCAGTTTTTTTTTCATTTACTGAATTTATGTTTATTATTTTCCAATCTATTTTAAGGTGTTAATTTCTTCAGGATTTTTGTGTCTTTTAAAAACAAGCTATTTATTTTTCCTCTTTTCATAATTTTTTGCCTCACTTTTATTTCTTCCCTGAACTTTTTCTGTACCCAGTCTTATCTCTTTCTTGTACTCTTCCAGGAATTCTTGTTGGTCTTGGATTCACTTAGTATTTTTCTTTAAGACTTTGTTTATAATTATTTTCATTTTGTTGTTGTCTTCTCAGTTTGTATCTTGGTCTCCATTGCCACAATAGCAGCTTTTTAAGGTCATATTATTATATTGTTTGCTCAGTTTTGCAACCACTTCTTGACTTTGAACATGATATGAAAGTTGAGCTCTCATCACCTTGGGGTGGAATAGACATTGTTCAAAGCATCAGTCATGTTTGTGCTCCTGCTTTTAGAGGTGGAAATGAGAGTCTGCTAGTTTTTGATGTATTCAAATTGATTTGAACTTGGGAGAGGTATGGTCACTGATCTACTGATCTACTCTCTAGTCTTTACACATGAAGGCCTCCTATTTCCCTTGACTATTCCTCAGTGTTCTTTTTACCATAGAATTTAGTCTAAGTACTCTTTCAGAAATATAGTTGCCAATCAATGCCACCTGTTATCAGAGATAGGGAAGAGTCCCCTATAAACTTTTTTTGACCCCATTACCATCTCTGCACTGGAACCTCCCCAAACTGCTTCTGCTGCTATGATTTAGTATTGATGTCATATGCTCTGGATATAGCTGCCTTTTACTCTGATGTAATAGACTTCTGGATGACTTCCTAGATTTTTGTGGGCCCGAGGGAAAACAAAAAACTTTACAGTGACCATTTATTCTGCCTGCCATAACAAAATTCGATTTGAGTCAATATTTTAAAAATGTTTCAAAAGGGTAGATTGAGAAAGATATGGGATTATCTATAATTCACCATCTTCTTTTTCCTTTAATAGCCTTCAATGATTATCTTGCAAAAAGTGTATGGAACAGCAGATATTCACTTTAACACATACCTAAACTACTGAAGTATGAATGGACTATTCTCTACAATTCTGTACAAAGCAAATCACAAATTGTCTATGATGTACTTGAAAAAATACAGTGATACTATATTAGAAATTTGACAAAATATGCAACTTTTAAAATTGTATTTCCTTTCTTTATTTTTTCTCTTAAATTTTCTATAAAGTCTTATAATCTTGAGCTCCTCAAAATTATTTCTAATCCTGGTTATGAAAGTAGTTTTAAATGTATCTAAATACATCTAACCATACAATTATGTAATCCATATGTTTTTAAAAAAATGACAAAATTTAAGAATTGGAATAAACCTTTTGATCATCTAATTTAACAAAATGGTTCATTAGCATATCTAAAATAAATAGAAGTTAAAGAGATCAATAGAATTTTTTTTTTAAATTAGGTATGATAGACTTCTGTAAAAAATTGAATTGGGACAGAAAGAAATATAATTTTTTCAAAACTATATGGAACTTCAAAATTTGACCATATGTTAGGGCATGAAAATCTCAAAATCAAATGTAAAAAGGCAAAAATAGTAAATGCATCTTTTCCAGCTCATGATGCAATAAAAATTACATGTGATAAAAGGGGAAAACAGACCAAAAATTAATTGGAAACTAAATAATCTAATCCTAAAGAATGACTGAGTGAAACAGCAAATCATAGACACAATTAATAATTTCACCCAAGAGAATGACAATAATGAAACATCATACCAAAATGTGTGGGACGCAGCCAAAGTGGTAATAAGTGGGAATTTTATATCTCTAGAGGCTTGCTTGCATAAATAGAGAAAGAGAGAACCAATTAATTTGACATGTAACTAAATAAAAAAGCTACAAAAAGAACAAATTTAAAACCCCTAATTAAATACCAAATTTGAAATTCTGAAACTAAAGGAGAGATTAATAAAATTGAAAGTAAGAAAACTATTGAATTGATCAACAAAAGTAAGAGTTTGTTTTTTAAATAGATAAACCTTTAGTTAATTTGATTAGAAAAAGAAAAAAAAGTTAGTCAAATTGCTAGTATTAAAAATGAAGAGTGAACCTACTACCAATGAAGAAAAAATAGAGCAATAATTAGGAGCTATTTTGCCCAACCGCCTGCCAAAAAGACTGAAAATTTAAGCCAAATGGATAAATACTTACAAAAATATAGGTTGCCCAGATTAATAGAGGACAAAACAAATTACTTAAATAGTCCAATTTTAGAAAAAGAAATTGAAGAAGCTATCAACCAGCTCCTTAAAAAAAAATCTTCAGGAACAGATGCCTTTACAAGTGAATTTTACCAAATTTTTAAAGAATAATTAATTACAGTACTATGAAAACTATTTGGAAAAATAGAGAAAGAAGGAATCTTACAAATTTCTTTTTATGATATAGATATGGTGCTGATAAGTAAACCAAGAGTGGTCAAAACAGAGAAAGAATTTTATAGATCAATTTCCCTGATTAAAATTGATGAAAATATTTTAAATAAAATGTTAGCAAAGAGATTACTATAATGGATTATCAGGATAATCCATTATTGCCAACTAGGATTTATACCAAGATGACATGGCTGGTTTAATATTAGGAAAACTATTAGTAAAATTGAGTATGCCAATAAGTAGACTAACAGAAATCATATGTTTATATCATTAGATGAAGGAGAAAAAACATTGAAAAAATCCAAATTCATTGCTTTTCAAACACTAGAGAGTAAAGGAATAAAAGTTTTCCTTAAAATGATCAGTAATGTTTCTCAAAAACTGTCGGCAAGCATCATATGTAATGAGGATAAACTAGAAGAATTCCCAGTAACATCAGAGGTGAAACAAGGTTGCCGACTATCATTATTACTATTCAATATTATTTTAAAATTATTAGCTTGAGCAATAACAAAAAAAAAGAATTTAAAGGAATTAGAGCAGGTAATGAATAAATTGAGTTATCACTCTTTGGAAATGATATACTTAGTATACTTAGAGAATCCTAGTGTATATACATAAAATTACTTGACACAATTATTAACTTTAACAGAGTTGCAGAATATAAAATAAATCCACATGTATAATTAGTATTTCTTGCTCATTTTCTTTCCTTTTTAAAATATTTTCTCTTTTGTGAATTTTAAGGTTGAGCTCTGCTCCTCTGGCAAAGGAGGCACTATTCCAACCTTCCTATGCAGTTCTGATCCTTGGCTTTGAGCACAGGATCCCTTGTGTTTGGTGTTTTGCTCTCCAAAAGGGGTACTTTGCTCTTTCCAGGAAACAAACTAGTTTCCTGGATTTTGCCTTCTGAGTTGGGACTGAAATGCTGCCCCATTGTCTTGCTCCTCTACTGAGCCAGGACTGAGAGTCTCGGTGCTTAATTGCTATCTTAACCGTCTCACTGGCTTTCCTAGAGTCCCTCTCCCCTGGGTTGGACATCCCTTTCACTCCAGTGAGATTGATATTTGTTGAAGTCTTTCCAATCTTTCTTGAATGAAGAGTGGTTCCCTTTTGTTAGACTTTATTCAGAGGCTTCATTTCATTTAGTTTTCCAGGGAAACTGGGAGAGCTCAGGCAGTTTTATGGCTTCCATCTGCCATCTTGATTCTGTGCCCAGTGTAACTGATCTTTTATAATCTAGTAGCCATTGCTGAATTTTCCAAATTTGCTGGCATATTAAGTACATAACTTTAAGAGCATCATCTTTTTTTTCATTAAAGTCTTTTATTTTTAAAACATATGCATGGATAATTTTTAAACCTTAACTTTTGTAAAACCTTGTGTTCCAATTTCCTGCTTCCCCTCCACCTCCCCTATATGGCAAGTAATCCAATATATGTTAAATCCAATATATGCATGCATATTTATACAATTATTTTGCTGCACAAGAAAAATCAAATCAAACACAAAAAAATGAGAAAGGAAATAAAATGCAAGCAAACAGCAACAAAAAGAGTGAAAATGTTACATTGTAATCCACCCTCAGTTCCCATAGTCTTTTCTTTTGAAGAAGGCTCTCTTCATCACAAGTTCATTGGAAGTAGTCAGAATCATTTCATTGTTGAAGAGAAATATAACCATCAGAATTGATCATCATATAATCTTGTTGCAGTGTACAATGATTTCCTGGTTCTGCTCATTTCACTTAGTATCAGTTCATATAAGTCTCTCCAGGCCTCTCTGAAATCATCCTGCTGATTGTTTTATAAAGCAATAATATTCCATACCATTCATAACTTATTTAGCCATTCTATAACTGATGGGCATTCACTCAGTTTCCAGTTTCTTGCCACTACAAAAAAGGCTGCCACAAACATTTTTGCACATGTGGTTCCCTTTCCCTCCTGTAAGATCTCTTTGGGATGTAGCCCTAGTAGGAACATTGCTGATTCAAAGGATATACCTAGTTTGATAACTTTTTGGCATAGTCCCAGATTGAAGATCATTATCTTTTAAGATTTTAAATTACTCACCTCAAATTCCATCTACTAGCCTTATTTTTAGCAATGCTTCTTAAAACCCACTTGACTTCATTCTTTATTCACTAGATCAGTAGTCACCTCAGCACAATTATATATGGAACATAGGTTTATTTTTCTGTCATCTTTAATGGTCTGTTTTATATTTAAAGATATATTGTGTGGTCATTATTTTTGATGCAGTCAAGATTCAGTGGTTTGCCCATGTATATGCAGGATGTGTCTGAGGCTGTATTTAAACTCAGATCTTCCTGACTCCAGTGATAATATTACACCCACTGTACTACTTAGCTACTGAATTCATTTTTTTTCTTATTAATATATTATAACCCAGTATTGTTTCTCTCACCATTTATGAACTACAAGGGTAACTTCATTTCTTCTAAGGTATTTTTGTCTATAGTAATATATTTAGTGGTTGTCTGAATTAAAATCACCAATTTCCAAGCATTTAAGTTCACTAACACTTTCCAACTTCTATCTCAACACATCCAGTTGATTTTGTTTTATAGATCTTAATTCCAGTTTTCAATGTGATATAAATCTTTACTGGATCTTCTTTACATCAAAAGATCTCTCCACAACTGAACTTCCTCTTCTTTTTGGCCCATTTTCTTTGTTAGTACTCAAGCTATTTGTAATTATCCTTCACTGTAACGGGTTGGATATCTGATTTGAGGGACTCATTTTCTGATGTCGTCTTTTTATTGTTTTAACATTTTTCCAAGGAATTTGTTTATCAAAGTTCTAGAGTGATTTACCATCTCCTTCAGTGCATCACTTTTTGTTAGACCTCCCCACTATGGCCTTTCCATCTTGGCTAATCCTTCATGGCATAACTCATAATATCATTAAACTATTCATACCTCTCCTCCAATGCAAAATCAGTGATCCAGGGGTGTGGGAATTTGATGTTTAGCAAGTGGAGAAACTCCAACTCCTATAGTGACCCATTCTATTTTTACCAAGTTGTGATTTCCAAAGAAATGTTTTTGCTTTTTGCCATCATTTTTCCTCCATTCATTCCTCCAATCCTTCCAATCATTGTCTTCTAGTCAAGATCTAGTCAAATAAATCTACTATCCATATGAAGTCATAATATATTTTGTTACTGTTTTTTTCATGAAGTCCAGTTGTGTTGTGGGTTTGGCAGTTTTTTGAATGTACTTGACCTATAACTTACAAACGACATATTTGGTATGATTTCTTAGTAAGACTCCTGACTAACAGTAATCAAAATGATCCTTTCCAGTTGCTTACATATTATTCATTAAATGATTTATTTAACAATGGATTTAATATAATGCTCACTAAACTGTGGTCTGAACAAAATCATCTTTCCAAATTGTGTAAACTTAAGCTCCTTATCTATAGTTTTGTTATACCTTTCCAATTCTCCATGATGACTTAGAACTCATTATTTCACTAATAACATTGATATGTTTAACAGATATTCAATAACTGTCTTTTGAAGAGTATTTTTAAATTTTCTATAAAGGTATTTTTAGGGACAACTCTTGTTTTGATGAGGTATTATTTTTTCACATTCAAGGGAAAAAATCCATTATTTTATCACATAAACTTGGTATTCATATTACTAGATTAGAAAAGCTAATGTCATTAGAATTTTTCTTGTGCTTCTTAAATGAAAGATGCCCAATGTTAAATAACGAGCTCCACTTCTGACTGATTACCACAAATATATTTTATTAAAAAAGAGCATGAACAGTTAATATTGTAATATTATAATTTCATTATCCACATAAATAAGATACACATTTTATCTCTGTATTTCTGTTAATTTTTAATTGATATTAACTATATATTTTATCATTTCTCTAGTTTTGTTTTGCAGAGTTGACATAAGTTTCTTTCATCATGTTACTTTCAATAAAGTATAAAATTACTTTGCTACTATGACCCTATTATCTCAATGGAAAAGATAACCTGCTCAGAATATGTTTTTGTTTTTTGTTCATTTTTTCAGGCTTTTGAATTCATTTATATGCAGAATTCCTATTATATAAAATCAATGAGATCAAATTCAGGTCTCAAATAGGACCTGTAGTCTTAGAAATATTAAGATTAAATGAATTGCCCATCCCTACACAATGACTTGGATTTAATCTCTGATTTTCCTGAGTACAAGACAGGCCCTATCTCTACTATATTAAGTTGTTCCTGTAAAAAGTTATTACTTATTTAGACTTATAAGTATTTTAATGACATGATATACCTTAATGGAATTTTCAGTTGAGGTCAAGAAATGGAAAACTATACAAAAGAAGAGTGAAATTGAGGAATATGCATATGAAAAATGGTGCATAAAACTTAAGCTAATTTGAATTTTTATGGTCTTTGGTCAAGATGAAATATTTCAAATAAATGCCACTTTTTGCATTGTGGAGGGAAAATCTGTAAAATTTTAAACACTTTCAAATACTTGAAAATTTTATAAACATAATGTCAGTAAATTTCAATTTCTTTAAACTAGATTCCATGATAATTACAGTCATCTGCATAATAAGTACTTAAAAATACAATATCTCAGAAGTCTGTCAGGTTAATCTTTAAAAGCTTTGTTACCCCTTTTAGACCCTGCCATTACTGTCCATCAACTAACCTTTTTTCTTGTTTTCCATTGACTTACCTTGGATTGAAAAACTAGTCCTATTTTAGGTGAAAGAGTGTAGTTTAAATTCTAAATAATTAAGACACATGTTTGCAACTCATCAGCAACAGTACATTAATGTGTCAGGCCCCGGGAGGATAAATCAATTGTTTCTTTTAAAAATAATAATAGCTCTTACACAATGAGGATAAGGTATTACTTACATTCAAAGTAAACCAAAGACAAAACCATTGTCATTGAAGTTGAAAAAAGGAACACTGAGTTGGAGCAGCATTTTCATTAAAAAAAAAATCCAAACAAACCCCTTGAGAATGAGGCATCTGCCCTAGGAGGTGAGTGTTTATATTATAAATTTCATCATCAAGTCCTATCATTCAACTCTGAAAAATTACTAGGAATCTAAGTTTTAATGATGATGATAAGCTATATAAAATAATTGTTTAGATGTTTTTGTGTTCTTGTCTAAAAGTAAGGGTATAATCTCACAGGTCATATAAAAAGTCAATTGTTGTGAAAGATAATACGTAAAATTTAGTATTCCAAATCTTATTAATTATTGATAAAACCAAAATTGGATATTAGAATTAACAAAAGGCTTTTTAGTATGTTTTTGAAACATTTTTGAAAATAACAGCTTTTAAGATAAAATTATGTAAATGTAAAATTCAATATTATATGAACTTATAACCTAAAATAATTAATACTTGAATGGATATTATTATAGATGGATATATTTATTTCAATCATTTTCAGACAGTTATAAGCTTTGTTTTAATATTTAGAAACATAAATTTTTTTGAGAATATTCTTATGCAAATTTGCTTTAATAATGAGAAGCATGGCTTAAGGTAAGCCTATTGATGAAAAATATTAATAAACATTAGATCATTTAAACATTTTTATACAGAAGAAGGGATTTTAGGATTATGTATTTCATGAACCAAGTATTAGAAGAAGTAAAATATAAAAAAAAAATGAAGAATTAATCATTTCATTTGAGTAGTAAAAGTTGCCCTGAATAATTTAATTTGAAATTTGAACATTACTTTCTATATGAATACAATTTTACTCTTATTAATTAAAAACATGCAACCAAATAGCCAGTCTATTCATATTCGTATATACATATGCAAAGCAGTTTTCTATTTCATTTGAATTGTCTGTTAGTTAGTTGAAAATAATAGAAAAATAAAATCAAAAAAGTAGCTTGTTTGGTGTAAATTGTAACATGATTTTTTTCATATTTTTCATTCTTCAATTAATTGTTTAAAATTATGTAGAGTCATCATTGATTTATCTAAGCAAATCAGGATTGTTCAAGCCCAAATTTAATAGTGTTTTCTTTTTAAAAAAATAAAAAAAATATGTTTGCAGAATATACTGGCATAATACCAAGATAGTCATTTAACCTCTTTGACTCAATTTGTCATCTAAAATTGAAGAGGATATACTAGATTAAAAGTCGTTTAGGAATCTTTTATGACTTCCATAAGCTTGGAAAATAAAATACATCTTTATTTTCATTAATATATGACTTGTTTTTGAAATTTATACATATATATATATTAATATATATATATATATATATATATATATATATATATCAACTTTTTTCTGAGGAGTTTAATTCAGATTAAAATGCCAATATTTGATGCTTCAATAAACTGCCAAAGAAGTGCAGAACACACAAAAAGTTAACATCTATTGAATTAAATCACATTAAAACTAGAATATGAAACCTGTGATTAATAGTCAGTCAATACTTACTCAGACATATATTTTAAGCTCTTAGTATGTGCCAAGCTCATGACCCATGTCTCTTCCCAGTATTCTTTCTTTACTCAGTTGCCAAAGTGATCTTCCTTAGGGGCATATCTTAAAATATCATCTTTTACTTAGAAAACTTGAGTAACTACTTATTACTTCCAGGATCAATAGGATTAATCTTTTTAATATTTAAAGCTCGTAATAACTTAGCCCTCCAATTTTTCCAGTCTACTTATATATTAGACTCCCAAATAGTCTCCTTTCCAGTGACATGAGTGTCTTTGTTCTTCAGAGAGGGAACGACAACTACTAATTCTAGACATTTCTATCCCAGAATTTTTCTTCATTCATTTCTGTCCTCTGAATTCACTGTCTTCCCTCAATTATTAGCTAAAGTAATAACTTTTGTTTTTTTAATATTTATTTTTAAAACTTTGATGTCCAGATTCTCTCCTTTCTGCCCTCCTCCCTTATTGAAAAGGCACATGTAAAGTTATACAAACATTTTTACAAAAGTCACATTGCGAAAGAAAACAAAGATTCCCTTCCCCAAAAAATGCCCTGAAGAAAAATAAACCTTAAAAAAGTATGCTTCAGTTGGTACTCTGACACAATCAGTTCTTTCTCTGAGTATGGAGAGTATTTTTCATTATAAATCTTTCAGAATAGTTTCAGATTATTGAATTTCTGAGAATAGCAAAGTCATTCACAGCTGATGATCCCACAGCATTGTTATTTTGTACTCAATACATATCATTTTGCATGAGCTTATGGAGGATTTTCTAGTTTTTTCTGAGAGTATCCTGTTCATCATTTCTTATTCAACAATAGTATTCTATCATTGTCACATATCTCAATTTATGAATCCATTGACCCATTGATGGACATCCCTTTAAATTCCCAACCTTTATCTGAGAAAAGAATGAATATAAATTATATCGTACACATAGGTTTTTGTTTTTGTACTTTCTTTTCTTTTTTTCTCTTGAGATACAGTTCTAGTAATGGTATTGTTTTTATTTTTTTATTAAGGTTTTTTTTTATTTACAAAACATATGCATGGGCGATTTTTCAACATTGACCTTGACAAAATCTCCTGTTCCAAATTATTCCCTCCTTCCACTCCCTCCCCTAGATGGCAGGTAGTCCAATACATGTTAAATATGTTAAAATATATGCTAAATATCTACTGGTCATCCTGCCATCTGGGGGAGGGGGTGAGGGGAAGGAGGGGAAAAATTGGAACAAGAGGTTTGGCAATTGTCAATGCAGTAAAGTTACCCATACATATAACCTGTAAATAAAAGTCTATTAAAAATACATATATATATATATATATATATATATATATATATATATATATATATTCTGGCTGTACAAGAAAAATCAGATCAAGAAGGAAAAGAAAAACTGAGAAAGAAAACAAAATACAAGCAAACAAACAACAGAAGGAGTGAAAATTCTATGTATTGGTTTACACTCAGTTCCCATGGTTCTCTCTCTGGGTGTAGATGGCTCTCTTCATCACTGAGCAAATGGAACTGGTTTAAATCATCTCATTGTTGAAGAGAGCCATATCCAGCAGTATTGATTATTATATAGTGTTGTTATTGTTGTGTATAATGATTATACATCTCCTGGTTCTGCTTATTTCACTTAACATCAGTTCATGTAAGTCTCTTTAGGCCTCTCTGAAAACATCCTGCTGGTCTCTTCTTACAGAACAATAATATTCCATAATATTCATATATACTATAATTCATTCAGCCATTCTCCAATTGATGGGCATCCATTCAGTTTCCAATTTTTTGCCAAATTAGTGGTATTGTTAAGTGAAACAATATATATGATTTTATAGCCTTTTGAGCATAGATCATAACTTTTGAGCCTTTATCATTTATCATGAATGACTCATTTTTTAACATAAATTTGACTCAGTTCTTTATACACTTTAGAAATGAGGCTTTCATCAGAGAAAATGGGTTCAAAATTATAAAGATTTTTAATCATTACTATTGCTTACTGTATCTTTTTCCTCCATTTATTCTATTATATTTTTTTACCCTGTCCTCTTCAAAGGTGTTCTGCTGTTGATTGTTCTCTCTCACAATATGCCCTCTTTTCTATCATTCTCCCCTCTTCTGGTATGCTCTTCCTTTACTTTCTTGTAGGATAAGATAGATTTATTTACTCAAACTGATTGTATGTTATTTCCTATTTGAATCAATTCTGATGACTGTAAGGTTCACACACTACACTTCTCTATCCCTCCTATTCTCCACTATAAAACTTATTTCTTGCCTCTTGTAAAACATAATTTCGATCATTGCTCTCTTATGATCAATTACTCTCTTAAGCTTTTCCTGAGTTGTGTATTTGATAGTCAAGTTTTCTGTTCTGAAACTTGGCTATAATGTTATTGTCCTCATTAGATTTTTGTATTTTCTTTTGCATCACTCACATTTGTCTTTCTATTTTTTCCCTCAACTTCTTATTTGATTTTCAAAATCCATTTTTATTGGAGCCTTCGGATATAACAGGTTTGACTTTGTCATATTCTAAGTATGTATTTTGATCTACTTTGTCACTCTAGTAAATTTCTGTAGTCAGAATCTTTTTCTGTTATTTGCTTATTTCCCCAGTCTGTTATTTGGCTTTTAACTCTTTGTTAAGTATTACTTAGTTTTCAGAGTAGAGCTTCGATGTCCCAAGCTTCAATTGTTTTATTCCACTATTTGCAAAGATCCTTCTAGGGACTTGTTCTATGAGCCAAATCTGAAACACAGATTTTAATATGGATAAAGTAACAGAGTTGTACTTCAGTGCTAGCAAAGAGATCCCTTGTAATCTCCTTTTGAATAGCTATTTAGCCTCACCTAAAAGCTGAGACCCCCCACTGCTCCTGTTGATTCAATGGTTCACAATATTCACTCCTCTTTTGTTGGGACTCCCCAACATCCTCATGCAACAACATTTCATGACAACCTTCCAAGTTGTCCTTGTATCAATAGGTTGAGAAGTCTGGAAATCACCATTCATAATACTGATTCAGAGACCCCAAAGTCCACTACTGGTTTGCTGGGACCAGGGATTTGCTGGCAGGATTTGTGCCACAACTGTACTACAATATGACCTTAGTGAAACAGAAGTTTTCTGCTGACATTCTAAGTTGTCTTCAGCTGAAAGAATGTTCCATTCCATCTTTTTGTGGGTTCTGACATTCTTAAATCTATTTAGAGTCATTTAAAAAAGTATTTGGAAGTGTTTTGAGAACAGCTTAGGTGAGTCCTCGTCTTTGCTCCACCCTCTTGGTATCACTTCTAAAATCACACCTTTTAAAACAAGACATTGCAAATTCTTTCCTCCTCCACCCCCTTGCAAAGTTCTACTACCTTTCCTCTGTTATTTCCAATTTAACATTTATGTTTGTACATATTGTGAGTTCATTTAAAGCAAGGTCTGTCTTTTGCCTTTCTTTGTATCTTTGATAGTCAACACAATGCAGACAGATAATAAATACTTAACTGTTTATTGACTGACATAATGATTTATGTATCACAGATTAAAAAGAAAGACAAAAACACAATCTCTGTTATTAAAGACTCAGATATTAACAGGAAAGACAAGCAGCTAATGACCATATGCATACAAAAATCATATAATCAAATTATCCATGTTATATTCTATAATGTTTTCTGACACTTGTTTGATCAGAAATTCTCCATTTATCCATTTTCCATGCTCTCCAAATTTGTTTATAGTAATCAAATATTTATGTGTAAATCATGTACCCATTTTGAGTTTATCTCAATATACAACATGAGATTTTGTTCTGAATCTAATTTTTGCCAAACTTCTTCCTAGTTTTGCATGAAAATTTTCACAGATAATTATTTTTTGTCCTCCAATATATGGATTTTTGAAAACTTAGATTTCTATACTCAATTAATTCTGTATAATATGTACTTAAACTATTTCTTCATTCCATCCCTCTATTATAGCCAGTACCATATTGTTTTGATCATTACTGCTTTGAAATATAGTATGCGATCTGATGCTGCTAAGCAAACTTTTATCAACTCCCCTCCCCCCACCATGGATTCCCTTGATATGTTTCAGCTTTTGTTCTTCCAGAAATTTTGTTCTTTTTTTTCAGTTGTACAAAATATTTTTGGTAATAGTATTGATTTAGATAAAAATAGTGATTTTTATTATGTTGGCTTGGTATACTCATAAACAATTAATATTTTCCACTTGCTTAGATGTGATTTTATTTGTATGAAAAGTGTTTTACAGTTGTGTTCGTATAAGTCCCAAGTTTTCTTGGTGGGAAGATTTCTAAATGTTTTATATGGTCTGAAGTTATTTGTAAATTCTATTTATACCTCTTATTGCTGGATGTTGGTAGTATATAGAAATACTGATAATTTATATGGTTTCATTTTATATCCTACAACTTTCCTGAAGTTGCTAATTATTTCAACAAATTTTTAATTGATTCTTTAGCTCTATGTTTTATTTGATAATTAAATTATTTTCTTGCTTTCAATTTCATTAATATGTCCTTTGATTATTTTGGAAATATAAATTTGTATTTAATTGGATATTTTTATTTTACTTCTTTATTTTTCCTTGCAATTTTTTTTCAATTTTATTTTAAAATTTTTCTAAAACTCTATCCACTTTCTTATTTTTATGTTTATTTTGTACTTAGATTTATCTAGTTCTTTTAAAAATTTAATCTTAATTGTTTTATTTTGCTTATTATTCATGTATAATAACTTTATTTAATACACATTTCTTAATGAATCATGTTGGAAGAGAAAAATCAGAGCAAAAGGGAAAAAAATAATGAGAGAGAAAAAAAATCAGAAAAAAAAAGAAGTGAACAGAATAAGTTTGACTTACATTCATTATCCATAGTTCTTTTTAGAGATGCAAACTTTCTATCTAAAGTTTATTGGAATTTCCTTGGATCACTGAAGCATTCATATGAAGCATTCAGTGATCCAAGTAAGCAATGAAGTACCAAGTCATTCCCAATTTTGCTGTTACTGGATACAATGTAATTTCTGGTTCTGCTTGTTTCATTCAGCATCAGTTCATGTAAATCTTTCTAGTCCTTTCTAAAATCAGCTTGCTCATCATTTTTTATACAACAAAAATATTCCATTATTTTTATATATGACAATTTAGTCTGCCATACCCCAATTGATGGGCATATACTAATTTTAGAAAATAAGTATTTGGAATGCTTTACTACCAAAAAAGAGCTGCTACAAATATTTTTGTATATATTTCATTTTTCCTTCTTTATGATTTTCTTGTGATACAGATCCAGTAGTGATACTTTAAGGGCAAAAATTTATCTAGTTCTGAAACAGAAGAATTAAGGTCTTCCACTAGTAAAGTTTTACTATCTGTTTCCTCCTGCAACTCATTTAACTGTTTCTTTAAATCTTTTGAATTCTGTAACATTTGGTAAATACATGTTTAGTACAGATTTTATTTCATTCTCTATGTATCTTTTAACAAAATATAGTTTTCCTGCTTCTCTCTTTTTATTAGATCTACTTTTTTCCTTTTCCTTTTTCTAAGCCCATGACTCTTCCTCTTGCTCTTCTTTCTTCTTTTTTCTTTCTTTGTTCTTTCCTGTTCCTCTTTCTCCTGCTTCTCCTCCTCCTCCTTTCTTCTTCCTCTTTTCTTCATCATCATCTTCTTTTTTATCATCATCATCTTCTTGTTTCTTGTTTCTTCTTCATTTTCTTCTTCTATTCTTCTTCCTCCTGTTCCTCCTCCTCCTCAGTTGAAGTATAATAAATCCTTCTCCAAAACTTTTTTTTAACCTTCTTAATGTGCCTCTTTAAAATTTGTTTCTTATAAACAAATTTTGTTTTTTGGATCCTGTTTTATTTTTTTTTAATTCACTATATTATTTCTTTCTGCTTAATGGGTGAGTCCAACCTTTCACATTCATGGTTATAATTATTATCTGTGCATATCCTTTCATCTCACTCTTTATTTACTTTCTCTCCTTTAACCCTGTTTTCCCTCAAATGCCTGTTTTGCTTCTGATCTGTTTTGTTTCTTACTCTATTTTCTGTTTTATTGGTTTGTCCTTCCACTTCGCATACCCCTTTTCTATCTTACTTCTCTGTAGGTTATAGTAGATTTCTCAGCAAACAAAATGTGTATGCTGTTCCCACTTTTTATCAGTTCTGATGAGAATAAGGTTCAAGCATTGTCCACCCATCATCTTCTCCTACAATATAAAAAATTTGCCTTTTATTCCTCTTTTATATGAGAAAATTGGCACTATTCATGCATTACTGAATGCTTTTTTCACCTCTTCATTTAATTTAATTTTTGAAATTATACTATATTGTCATTTTACATTGATACTTTATGTATATGACTTCTAACTGATCCGATATAGTCTTTAGGAGTTACAATTTTCATTTTCCAATAAAAGAATGTAAATATTTTAACTGTATTCTTTCCCTTATGGTTTCTCTTTCTTTTTTCTTTACCATTTTTGTTTCTCTTGATTCTTTTACTTGGAAAATAACTTTCCTGTTCAGCTCTGATTTTTAAATCAAGAATATTTTAAAGACCTATGTTTTATGAAATGTCCATTATTCCTCTTGATCCCCCAAGTTCAGAATTCCATTCAGTTTTGTTAGGCAAGTGATTTGTTATTGTAACTCTTGCTTTTTTCCCCTTTCATAATACTATAATTCAAGCCCTCCAATCTTTTAATGTAGAAGCTGTAAAATCCTGTGTAATCATGACCATGGCTCCTCGGTATTTGAATTGTTTCATTTTGGTTGCTTTCAGTATTTATTTATTTATTCATTTATCTATCTATTTGTTTGCTTGCTTATTTATTTATTGACCTGAGAGCTCTGGAATTTTGGTATAATAATTCTGGGAGTTATATTTTGGGGACATTTTTTAGAAAGTAAACAGTAGATTCTTTAAAATTCTCTTTTACTTTGTGGTTCTAAAATAACAGAGCATTTTAAACTTAATTTTTAGAAAGATTATCTCACCACTACACATTTTTCAGGTTGGACAACATGACAGGAAAAGATAATAATTAATGTTGGAGGGAATGTGGGAAAACTGGGACATGAATACATTGTTGGTGGAAGTGTGAATGGATCTAACCCTTCTTGAAAGCAATTTGGAACAATATTCAAAAAGTTATCAAATTGTGCATCCTCTTTGATCCAACAGTATTTCTATTGTGCCTATACTCCCAAAAGATCTTAAATGAAGGAAAGGGACCTACACGTACAAAAATGTTTGTAGCAGCCCTTTTTATAGGATAAAGAAGCTGGAAGCTGAGTGGATGCCCATCAGTTAAAGAATGGCTGAATAAGTTATGGTATATGAATGTTATAGAATATTATTGTTCTATAAGAAATGATCAGCAGGATGATTTTAGAGAGTCCTGGAAAGAGTTACATGAACTTATGATAAGTGAAATTAGTAAAATCAGGAGATCATTGTACATGGCAAAAACAAGATTATACAATGATCAATTCTGATTGACGTGACTCTTTCCAACAATGAGATGATTGATGCTAGTTCCAATGATCTTGTGATGAAGAGAAAGGACTGTAGGAATTGAATGTGGAACACAACATAACATTTTTCACTCTTTTTGTTGTTGTTCACTTGCATTTTGTTTTCTTATTTATTTACTTTCCTTTTTGATCTGATTTTTCTTGCACAGCAAGATAATTATATAAATATGTTTACACATGTTGGATTTAACATATATGTTAACATGTATAACATGTATTGGAATGCTTGCCATCTAAGGGAGGGTGTGGGTGAAGGAAGGGAAAATCTAAAACACAAGGTTCTGCAAAGGTCAATGCTGAAAAATTATGTGTGCATATATTTTGAAATTAAAAAGCTTTTAAAAATAAGAAATATTATCTCTTGCTCTTTCTTTTGTCATGGCTTTAAGGTAGTCTAGGAATTCTTAAATTATCCATTATTTATGTATTTTTCAGATTAATATTTTCCCAATAAGATGTTTCATATTGTGTGTCATGTCCATGCTAGCTCTCTGGAATGCCTCAGGATCAGTCAGAATCAGGATCAGTCAAAGTTCTTGGTTTTTAGGAGGCAGGCAAGCTGCCATGTAGCTAGTCAAAGATGTTCCTGGACTCTGGAGCCTGAAATCTTCCCTGCTGACCATGCTCCCTCATTCCTCCAATCCTTCCCTAAGATTACCTCACCACAACACATTCAACAGGAGCCAAAAGTAAGAAAAACCATCATATAACCATATTATCTAAGTATACATTTATTGAACCATTATCTCACATTAAGTAGGTACTTAGCCTTAAGTACTTTGCTGTCTTAGATTCAAGTACACTTTTTCAGAGTTCCAGCACTCTGCAATTGTCTTTTACTTTTTAAACTTTTTTTTTTTAAATCTGATTTTATTATTTCCTGGTGTCTTATAGAGTTATTAAGTTCAATTTGCTGATTGTAATTATTAAAATATTATTTTGTTCAGTGAGCTTTTCCCCTTCTCTTCCTCTTCCTCCTGTATTTCCAATAGAACATATATTTAATTTTAGAAAAAGATCCCCTAATATCTGCTCTTGATTACTTATACAACCCTTCCTTCCCTCTCCGCATTCTTTTTTGATTGAGGTCTCCTAAAGATACTGTTGTCTCCAAGACAGTTTCCTGAAGGTTCAACCTGCTCTGAGCCCCAGAGGCCTATCACAACACTGGTGATCAGACCATTCCTGCCACCCTCCTAAATTGTCCTAGACTAGAAAATTATGTTAGCTTGTTGTTAGTTCTTTCACTTCAGAATTCATTTCAGGAATAGTTTTAGAGTTGTTTATTGAGAAACTTCAGAGAGATCAGCAAAATACTTCTCTACTTTGACATCTTAGTTCATCTTCGGCATATATATCAATAGCCTTCTAAGTGATGTCCCTGACTCAAGTATCTCCCAACTCTAGTCCATCCTCAATCAACTACCAAAATGATTTTCCTAAAGTACAAGTCTAACTACTATGTCACTTTCTTACTCTTTAAAGCACTTGTAGCTACTGACGACCTCCAGTTTCAAAAATAAAATATATAATTTGGTATTGAAAGCTTTTCACAAACAACCCTTTTCCTCCATTTCCAATATTTCACACTTAATATTTATTTTTTAAGTCCTGCAATATATGTTTTATTGCCCCCCTCAATTCATCTTTCTGTTTTCTATGTCCAGAATCAACTTTTCAATGATTTCTCTTCCATGGATCATATCTAGCTTGTTCATCCTCCTCAGTTCCTCTTACTGATTTTCCTAGCTTCTGTCAAGATGCAGTATAAATTTTGCCTTTGCTAAAAGCCTCTCCCATTTTTCTATTTCTACTCCACTCTAAATGCCTTCCTTCTTATACTATTTCTAATCATTTTCTTTATATCATAAATGAATATTTTTATTTGCATTTTTTTCTCTCTGAGGGCTCTCTTTTGCTTTTTTAATTCTTTATATCCCCAGTGATATTTGCCACAATTCCCAGCATGTAGTTTGTTAATGTTTTTTCATCAAATGAATCCTTTACATTATTTGAATAGATTGAAATCAACTTTGGTGAGCAAGAAGCTACCTTGCTGAAATCACAGAACTTGTAAAATATAAAATGTGAAATATTCATAAGATGCTTGTTGACTGCCAGTGTGAGAAAGTGAAAAAAAAATCATCAATATAAGAAAGATGAAATTTATCTCTAAAGAGTATTCAGTTAAATGCAAATAACCATAATCCAGGAAATTCTCCAAAATCAAAATAGATTACTCAGTTTTACTTTGCAAACTGCTTCACTATTTCATTATTAGGTCTATTTCATTACTGTTTAGAAGGTTAGCCAACTAAGTGCAATTGAAAATTCTTTTAATTTTTAACTAATGTTGTCAGATGGAGGTGGTCTGCAAATTTAAAAAAACAAAATTAAAAACAAACTGAGGTATCACTTCTATGTAGTGATTAATGTTGATAGTTTTGTCATATCCTGAAGTTTTGCATTAGGCCTAAACTTCTAGATATTATGATAAACTTGATTTCATATAACATGAAATACCTGAAATATATTATTTTAAATTTTATATGCATTGTACATAAGATTCATTTCCTATGAACAATTAAGCTAGATGAATAATTTCTCTATATTTAAAAAAAAACAAATTAACAAGTACTTTATGTATTACCTTTTAATCAGTTATCATGGAGAGAAGGTAGCACCTTTCTCTTAACATGAACCATGACAAATTTGATAAGTCCTCATGCATCATTAAATAACACCAGCAATCATGTTAAAATAACTTCTGTCATTTTTCATTTAGCACCTTTATCAGTTTTTCCCAATTATGTCTTTCCATAAATAAGGTTAGTAAATATGGTTAAAAAACCTGAGACATAATGCCAGCACCTTGTTTTAAAGCAATAATTGTAAGTAATAGAGTGATGTTAAAATATCTTCCAAATTACAAAGTTGAAGCATCTATTGCAAAATACCCAGAACTTAGTACACTTGATAAATAGCTCCATCTAGTGAGATTTCAGAGAAATACATTGCATTTTCATGGGATATTTATAGTATACACACACACACACACACACACACACACACACACACTGATATACTTATTTCCTACCTTTGCACAGATATAAAATTATAATTTTTAGAAAGATCATTGAGTTAATTTTATCCATTAATTGTAAATTCCTCTTCCATTAGGAAACATTTTCTGAGTATACTAGTTAAAAAAGATTGATTTTTTTTTTTCTACTTCAGGTAAATAAGTTTATTTATAGCAATATTCTTTATCTCTTTGAACACTGAAAACAATGTATTACACATGTAACTTACATGTCATAAACCTGTAGTTATACACCATAAATTCAAACTTTTTTACATTATAAACATACAGGCATATGTGCATAAATACTTTCAGAAACTTTGACAGCTCTTCTTTGCTGAGTGCTTGAAGTTTATTTATTAAAGTTTTTAATGATATTAATTTTTGAAGCTAGATTTAAAATGATTTTTTAGGTTAGATGATATCATTTTGGAACAGAAATTACATATGACCACGTAATAATGAAACAGATTTTCATATTCCTTTTGTAAGTATTACTACAGACTTAAGTGTTGGTATAGATTGTTGGAATCCTAGTGTCAACTCAACTTGAACAAGGTGAAAACTCAAGGGTGATATCAGAATCCTGGTGTTAACTCAATAGAATTGATAGAGTGCTTATTGGTTCACACCTTAGAGGGAATCCTTACAAGGTGATAAGTTGCTAATATTGATGGAAACAATGCTTGTGTTCATACCTTTAGAGAGCTCATAAGTATCTAAGTACTCAATGGAGTTCACACGTTTGGGAGAGTTCAGGGTTTAGAAAGATTCATCACAATAGATGTATAATTATTAGGACCTTATAGGCTCTGTAGCCTAATCCCCTTATTTTGCAGTATAAGAACTGAATTTAAAACTACAGGGATTATAGTAAATATTTAAGAACTGTTTTTTGGGGGGATTGGGAGGATGAGACACAGGACAGACTTGTATGTTTAAGCTACATTAAAATTTCTCCTTTATTTTCTTAAATCTAAACAATCAATAAAATAAGAAATCAAACTGAGTTGAAGCATTACACACCTTATATATTTATATTTTTTCATTGATAAAATTTAACAATTTAACAAAGACATGAGTTGGCTTCAGTAAATTCCTGAAGAATAATATAGAGAATGACACAATCAGGGTCACACAGATGAGATGGCTAGTAAATGTCAGACATAGAATTTTAACTGTTTTTTTTTTCTGATTTAGCATTGAACCTGCTATTCTACCTTCAAAAGAGTTCAGAAAAATTTTCCCAAAATTTATGGAAACATTGGTAGCTTTATAAAACTTTCATATAGAAAAATATGTATTTTTACACCCCCCTCCCCCACAAGCTTCAGAATTGTTATATTTTAACAATTTGTTTTTCCTTTGTACTTTTTCTAATGAAATTTACCAAAGGTTTATCTATTTGGTTGTTTTTTTCATAAAACCAACTCTTAGTTTTATTTATTAATTCAATAATTTTTTTTTTACTTTAAATTTTATTAATTTCTCCTTTTAAGTTTAGAATTTCAAGTTTAGTATTTGATTGGAGGTTTTTAATTTGCTCTTTTTCTAGCTTTTTAAGTTGGAAGCCCAATTCATGGATCTTCTTTTTCTCTATTTTATTCAAGTAAGCCTCTAGAGATATAAAATTTCCCCTTAATACCACTTTGGCTGCATTTCACAAATTTTGGTATGTTGTCTCATTGTCATTCTCTTGGTTAAAATTATTAATTTTGTCTATGATTTGCTGTTTCACCCATTCATTCTTTAGGATGAGATTATTTGATTTTCAATTACTTTTTGGTCTATTTACTCCTAGCTATTTGTTGATTGTAGTTTTTATTGCATTATTGTCTGAAAAGAATGCATTTAATATTTCTGCCTTTCTGCATTTAATTTTGTGGTCTTTATGTCCTAATATACGGTCAATTTTTGTATAGATTCCGTGAACTGCTGAGAAGAAAGTGTATTCCTTTCTGTCTCCATTCAGTTTTCTCCAAAGATCTATCATACCTAATTTTTCTAATTTACCTCTTTAACTTCTTTCTTATTTGTTTTGTTGTTTGATTTAACTAGTTCTGAGAGTACAAGGTTGAGGTCTCTCACTATTATACTTTTGCTGTCTTTCTTCTTGCAGCTCTCTTAACTTCTCCTTTAGGAATTTAGATGCTATACCACTTGGTGCATATAATTTTAGTATTGATATTGTGTCATTGTCTGTGCTACCCTTTAGCAAGATATAGTGCCCTTTATTATCTCTTTTAATTAGATCAATTTTTGCTTTGGCTTGATCTGAGATCAGGATGGCTACCCCTGCTTTTTGACTTCACCTGAAGCATAATAGATTCTGCTCCAGCCTTTTTCCTTTACTCTGTATGTATCTCCCTGCTTTAAATGTGTTTCCTGTAAACAACATATTTTAGGGCCCTGACTTTTGATCCAGTCTGCTGTCCACCTCCTCTTTATGGGAGAGTTTATCCCATTCACATTTACAGTTAAGATTACTAATTCTTTATTTCCTGCCATCTTATTATTCCCAGATTATGCTTTTCTTTTTCTTGCCCCCTTTACCACCTTTACCACTATTAAACTTATGGACCCCACTTGGATCATGCAGCTCTCCCTCTTTAGAATCCCTTCTTTCTCCCTTTGAATCGCTTCCCCTTTCTTGTACCCTTCTCTTATTGCTCTTATCCTTTTCCCCTTTTCCTCTCCCACTTTTTAATGAGGTGAGAGAAAATTCTGTGTAAAACAAAAATGCAATTATTTTCTCTTTGAGCCAACTCTGATGAGATTAAGATTCATACAATATTCCTCCTCCTCTCTAAGTTCCCTCAGATATGATAGGTTTCCTTTGGTTCTTCGTGGGATGTAGTTTCCCTCTTTTTATCTCCCCTTTTCCCTTTTTATGACACTATCCCCTTTCCATTTCTATTTCCCTTTTTTATATTATATCAGTAAAATCAAATTATACATGTAGTCTTTATGTATATCCACAACAGAAATACAGTTCTCAAGAGTTTCTTTTACCTTTTTCTGCTTCTCTTGAGTCCTATGGTTGGAGATCAAATTTTTTTTGTTTAGATCTGTTTTTTTCCTTAGAAGCAAATGGACTTCATCTGTTTCATTAAATGTCCATCTTCTTCCCTGGAAGAAAATGCTCAAATTGGCTGGCTAGTTTATTCTTGGCTGCATTCCAAGTTCCTTTGCTTTTTGGAATATCAGATTGCAGGCCCTTCAATCCTTCAATGTGGAGGGAGCCAGATCTTGAGTGATACTTATTGTGGAACCTCAGTATTTTAATTGTTTTATTTTTTGCTGCTTGTAATATTTTTTTCTTAGTCTGATAGTTCTGGAATTTGGCCACAATATTCCCTGGAATTTTTATTTTAGGGTCTTTTTCAGAAGATGTTCAATGAATTTATTCAATGCCTATTTTACCTTCTGATTCTATTACATCTGGGCAGTTCTCTTTGATGATTTCCTGTAAAATAGTATCTAGGTTTTTTTTTTCATCATAATTTTCCGGAAGTCCAATAATTCTCAGATTATCATTCCTAGATCTATTTTTCGAGATCTGTTGTTTTTCTAAGCAGAAAAGTTATAGAGACAATTCTGCCATAGGTTCACTGCTCTGCTTCAGACCGGCAGAGAAATTTAAAGCCAAAAGTAGAGGATACTCTAAAAATCACCAGAACCTAACAAGATCTGATATACACATCCAAAACCAGAATTAAGTCAGCACAGACCACAGCACAGCTGTGCAGCTACATTCTGCAGCACAGGCAGGGGCAGTCACAAATCTGCATGGCAGGGAGGCACAGCCCGGAGCAGCCTCTAATCTGCACAGAGTGGTCCTAGGCCTGGGGCAATAGAACTTCCACAGTGGGACTGTGCTTCCCTGGGCAGAGACACTTCCAGTGTATTTAACATTTTTTCTAATTTTTTTTGGTTTTGCTTGACTGATTCTTGATGTTTCAATGAATCATTCATTTCTATTTGTTCAGTTCTGATTTTTAATGAGTTATTTTCTTCATTAGCATTTTTAAACTTCTTTTTGTATATGTCTAATTGATTTTTTTAATGAGTTCTTTTGCTCTATGGATTTTTTCCATTTCACTAAATTTTTTTTAGTGAGTTATTTTCTTTTTCCAATTCACAAATCCTACTTTCCTGGGATTTCTTTACCTTTGTCAATTCACAAATTCTGTTTCCCTGCACTTCCTGTGAATTCTTTACCTTTTCCAATTCACATTTCAGGAAGTTGTTACTCTCTTGCATAGCTGCTCTTTCCTTTCCCCATATGTCTTGCAGCTCTCTTTTAAGATTTTTAATATTCTCTTCTTGGAGAAATTTGTGTGATGGGAACTAGGTTACACTCCCCTTTGTGATTTTGTCTGGGGACTGTTTGTTATTAATCTCCTCAGGGTTGAAGATCTGTTCTCTTTCTGTATAGAAGCTACAATTGTCCTTTTGATTTTTTTACTCATTTTTTTAAAGCCTGTAGGGTCTGCCTTCAGGGCAATGAGGTTCCCAGCTTCCTCTGCAGAGCAGGGATAGGTGTATGGACAGTAGTTGTCCTACAAATGGGCTGCAAAGAGTGGTGAGGTACGGGAGTGCTCTGGGAAAAAGTTCCCCACCAGAAGTGACTCAGATCTAGGTAGCACACGGCTGAGATGCTTAAGTGCCTAGTGAAGAATTCTGCTGTGCAGATCGGCAACTGCCCTGGGGCTATAGTCTGAGCAGTGAAAGTGTCACTATCCCAAGCCAAAGTCCACTATGGGGCTTGGATATTAGCAGTTGTCCAGCAAATAGCCTCACATACACTGGAAGTGTCTCTGCCCAGGGAAGCACAGTCCCACTGTGGAAGTTCTATTGCCCCAGGCCTAGGACCACTCTGTGCAGATTAGAGGCTGCTCCGGGCTGTGCCTCCCTGCCATGCAGATTTGTGACTGCCCCTGCCTGTGCTGCAGAATGTAGCTGCACAGCTGTGCTGTGGTCTGTGCTGACTTAATTCTGGTTTTGGATGTGTATATCAGATCTTGTTAGGTTCTGGTGATTTTTAGAGTATCCTCTACTTTTGGCTTTAAATTTCTCTGCCGGTCTGAAGCAGAGCAGTGAACCTATGGCAGAATTGTCTCTATAACTTTTCTAATCACAGAGGCCATCCCCGCCCTGTTGTGCTCCATATGCTAGCCTTTCCAATCTCCCTGCTTATGCTCATCTGCTCCGGCCTCTGAGGACAAACCTTTTCCGGTGATCTTCCAGATTATCTTCGTCTGGTAAGTTGTTGTACTTTTAATCTTTGTGAATTTTACCAGTCAAATGCTATTTTTGAGGCTGAATTTAATAACTTGTTGTGAGGGTATCAGGGGAGCATAGAAAGTTGTGTGTGTCTTCTCCGCCATCTTGGCTCTGCCTTAACAGGTCTGTTTCAGTGAAGCAGGGGGACAGCCTGCCAAATCCAGACAGCAGCATAAAGAGACCCAGGGCAAGAAGCTGGAGTGGAGAGTCAGAGCATTGTAGCTTCCATGCAGCTGGGAATCTTCTGTGAATTTCTTAGGCCACTCTGTCCTAGTTACAATCAGATGGTTTGGTAGATTTATTTTTTGTAAAAGACAAATTGTAAACCACTGAGCCCAGGAAGAATGCTAGACCATTAACACTGGAAATCAATCAGCAGAACTTTCCCAAGGAAAATTAAAGAAGCTTTTGCTCCTTTGCGTTGAATAGACCTCAAGCCTTAAAAATAAACAAACAAACAAACAAACAAATAAATAAAAATAAAAAACAATAAAAAGAACTCTCTCCATATATAGCCTTCATGGAGAGCGAGAAAAAAAAACAGACCTCAAATCCTGAGGTTCCTAAAGGCAAACAACTCCATAAGAGTTCCTATAGTGAAATATAAACTGTTCCCCATATCACATAGCTTTCTTCAAAGATTGCATAAAGGATCTTAAAAGAGAGTTAGAAAAATAATGGGGAAATTAAATGACATCATTTCAAGAAGGAATAGAAAAAATGGAAAAATAATGTGATGAACAAAAAAAAATTAATTGGCCAATTTCAAATAGAGCTAAAGAAGGTAAATGAAGAAAATAATACATTAAAAATTATAATTGAACAAATGGAAGTGAATGACCCAATAAGATTTCAAGAATCGATAAAACAAAAACAAAGAAAAAGAAAAAATATGAAATACCTCCTAGGGAATACAACTGACTTGGAAAATAGTCCTAAGAGAGACAATCTAAGGATTATTGGCCTTCCTGAAAGCCATGATGAAAAATTAAAAAGAACAGGAAATAATAAAATAAAACTGCCCTGATATTTTAGAATCAGAAGGTAAAGTAGCCCTCAAAAGAATGCACTGATCACCTCCTGAAAGAAACGCCCAAAACTAAATCCCCAAGGAATATCCTAGCTAAAGTTCAAAACTATCATATCAATGAAAAGCTATCACAAGCAGTCAGAAACAATTTAAATACCGAGGAGCCACAATTAGGATTACCTAGGACCTATCAACTTCCACTTTAAAGCATCAAAGGGCCTGGAATTTGATATTCTGAAAAGCAAAGGAACTGTAATTACAGCCAAGAATAAGCTATACAGATAAAATGAGCATTATCTTTCAGGGAAGAAGATGAACATTCTATTTCTAATGAAAGGACCAAAATTGAACCAAAAATTCAATCTCCAAACACAGAACTCAAGAACTCAAGAGAAGCATAAAGAGGCAAAAAGGAAAAAAAAAACTCTTAAGAACTATATTTCTGTTATGGGTATACTTAGAGAATGTGGGTTTAATTTAATATTATTATGATAATATGAAAAAAAGAAACTAGAGGTAGAAATGGGGATCATACTGGAAAAGGAAAAAAGAGGTAAATATAAGAGAAATTACATCCCACAAAGAGGCAAAGAAAATCTATTATAATTGAGGGAAAGAAGAAAGAGGGATGAGCATTGTGTGAATTTTACTCTCATCAGATTTGTCTCTAAGAGAGAATATCAGAAATATTTGGTATCATAAAGAAACATGTCTCACCTTATAAGGAAGTAGGAGGGAAATGGGGAAAAGAAAGAAAAAGACTGATAGAAGGGAAAATAGAAGAATTAGGGGAAAGGTGTAAAAAGAGGGGAGGAGTTCTAAAGGGGGAGGTATGTTAGAAGGAGTTAGTTATCAAAAGAAAATACTGGGGAGGAGAAAAGAGGGATAGGAAAGAGAAGAGCATAATCTAGGGTAAATGAAATGGCAGGAAATACAGAATTAGTAATTTTAACTCTGAATGTGAATGACTTGAACTCCCCCATAAAATGGAAGCAGATAGCAGACTAGGATTAAAAGACAGAATCCTACAATATGTTGTTTACAAGAAGCACATTTAAAACATAATGATACATATGGAGTGAAGGTAAAGGGCTGGTCAGAATATATCATGCTTCAGGTGATGAAAAAACAAAAAAAACAAAAACAGTGGTAGCAATCCTGAACTCAGATCAAGTAAAAGGAAAGATAAATCTAATTAAAAGAGATGAGGAAGGAAATTTAATAACCTAAGTGAAATTGAGTAATACCTACAAAAATATAGATTGCCCAGATTAACAGAAGAGGAAATACATTACTTAAATAGTCCCATTTTAGGGAAAGAACTAGAACAAGCTATTAATCAACTCCCTAAGGAAAAACATCACCAAGACCAGATGGATTTACATGTGAATTCTACCAAACATTTAAAGAACAATTAGCTCAAAGACTATGAATTATTTGAAAAAATAAAGAATGAAGGACTCTTGCCAAATTCCTTTTATGACACAGACATGACACTAATATCTAAATCAGGTAGGACAAAAAAGAGAAAGAAAATAATAGACCAATTTCCCTAATGAATATTGATACAAAAATCTTAAATAAAATATTAACAAAGAGAATACGGAAAATCATCCCCAGGATAATACTCCATGACCAAGTATGATTTATATCAGGAATGCAGAACTGGATCAATATTAGAAAAACTATTAGCATATTTGACTATATCAATAATCATATTAACAAAACCATATGATTATCTCAATAGATAGAGAAAAAGTATTTGATAAAATCCAACATCCATTCCTATTAAAAAAATTAAAAACTACACTATAGGAATAAAGGGGGTTTTCCTTAAAATAGTCAGTAGCATCTATTTAAAACTATTAGCAAGCATCATATGTAATCGTGATAAACTGGAAACATTCCCAATAAGATCTGAGGTGAAACAAGGTTACCCATTATCAACATTACTATTCAATATTGTATTTGAAATGCTAGCTTTGGGGGGTGAAGACATAAATTCTTGATAACTTAGGAGGACTTAGGAGCCAGGATGTCTGAACTCCTCCTTATCTTGAGTTTAAACATTTACAGATTTTAACCTTAGAGTAGCTAGTCCTAAATTATATGAATCCTAAAAGTCAGGAAGGGGGATTGCTACCAGGGGAATTGAGACAGAACAATTCAAGAAACTTGGTCAGAAGAATTAGGAAAACAGGCAGGACAATTAGGGAAACTGAGGCAGAACAAAAAAGGGAACTGTGGCAAAACAGGTTCAACACCTCTTTTACCCAAGTGAGACTGACTTTTCTTGAGATTTTTTCAGTCTCCTGAGTTGAAGAATGGTTTCACTCTGTTACATTCTGTTCAGAGACTTTCATCTGGTTTTTGAGAGATACTTGGAGAGCTCTATTAGCTTCTTGGCTTTACTCCACCATCTTGACTCCACCCCCAGAACCACCCTATTAATTTAAAAATTCCATTTTTTTCTTTGATTTTTAAGATACTATTATTATGCCTGGACTTTACTTTCTGACCCCAACCTCTGGAAGCCTTAATATTTTTCAGGGATCACTTTAAGTTCCTCACTCTGTAAAATCTTTCTTGATTTTTATTGAATTAGTTACTTGGAAAGAAAGAAGGAAGAAAGAAAGAAAGAAGGAAGGAGAAAGAAAGGAAGGAAGGAGGAAGGGAGGAAGGCAGGAAGACAGGAAGGCAGGAAGGAGGCAGAAAGGAAGGAAAGAAGCAAAATGTACAATAATGTGCTTTGTGCTTCTAAATTAACAGGAACTGCCATAAGTACTGTACAAGTGTGTTCTCATTTAAGTTGATGTAAGCCCTTTCCTTCTCTGACTTGAGAGTCCCAGAATCTTCTGATGTCACTGCTGCTTCTTTTAAGATCCTTCATTGGTGCTCCTGACATACACTATCTGAGCCCTAACTTGTTAAAATAGACCTAACATCCCAAGTTGTCTCAGGTTAAAAAAAATGTCTTTGTTAGGTCTGCCACTCCAAGGTTTGATCTGAAGAGTTAAATAAAGTTGTTTGTTTGGAAACCTTGGGAGAAATAATCTGGGTTGCTACCTGTACTCTGACTTCTTGGTTCCTTGAAGCAAGTTCTTTTACTCTTATCATCTATTTCATGTATCTGAGATATTTAAATAGTTTTGATCTAAACGGAAACTGGATTTATTTAAGGAAATTTCTTGAGATGTCTGACTTCTTTGATCTCAACCAAGTCTCAATACCAATTTCATGTCCTGCACTTTAAAATAATGTGATTGCACTACATGATCTTTAAGACATCTTATAGGTCTAAAACAATGATCTTGTGCTTTTTAATATTATATCTTAGACTGGATGGACTCTGGCAGTCAAGTAATAAAAAATACAAAATTAGCATCTGTGAGAAAATGATCAACATCTAAGTATGTCAAAGACTATTGGTTTGTTTGTGTTTTTACACTTACAAGCCTTTATTTTTTTCACACATTTTAACTTTCCATTGTCTACATTATAATTAAATATTTCCACTTTAAAGTCAATTCTAAAGTTTAACTTTTTTTTAAACTATGGATTTGCACAATTTCCAGTGCTACCTATATAGACAACATCTCCATCTTGTGGTGATTCTGAAAATTGCACTTACCAAAACTAAAAGGATTAAAGCAAGAAGATATCAACCATTATGTGTAATTAATCATATATCAAATAAATATTAATTGATGCATCCCTTAATTTAGTCAGGAGTTATATAATAATTCCTTTTTCCATAAGGGATTCTATAAAGTTGTAGTGCATCTTATATTTATGACTTTTTAAAAAATAGATATTTCTTACAGAATCTTTGTTCCCTTTATTACTGTTACTAAACATAAATTAATGGAATTAGGGATTGATTTACTATTACAATTTACTATTGCAGAATTTATGGAGAAATAGTGTATAGCTTTTCCAGGTACTTAAAGCATATATTCTTCTCATAGACTCTTTTAAATTAGAAGATAACCTTGTTAGACACTGGAAAATATATTAATAAGTTAATTGGAAGCATTCTGAGGCTAATGAAAAATTAAATGTGCAATGATTACTTTTAATTTATTAAATGTATGTAAATCAATGATTTGGTGTAACTGGAAAGAAAGGCAAATCAAGCAAAATTATAAAACCATGCTCAAGAGTCAATAGAACCTTTTTATTTATTTACTATATCATCTGTTTTGGTTCCAAAATCAAACTCAACTACATAATTATTGAAAATTATGAAAATTGTACTATTCTTTAGTTATCATCATCCAACAAGACTCAAGTAACCATTTATAATATTGTGGTATTTAGGAGAGTATTTGCATGATTTTGCATAATACACTATGACCTATACTATGAATAAGTGGGATTTATACTAGGAATGCAAGGATTATCTAAATTAGGAAGAGTCAAAACAGACAAAGAAAATTACAGACCAATCTCCCTAATGAATATTGCTGATTCTCTTCATTACTGAACAATTGCAATTGGTTTGGATCATCTCATTGTTAAAGAGAGCCACATGCATCAGAACTGATCATCATATAATTTTGTTGTTGAAATGTATAATCATGTGCAAGATATAAAATAAACCAACTCAAATTATCAGCATTTCTATATATTACTGACAAAACCTAGGAGCAAGAGATGGATAGAAAGATTGCATTTTAAATTATTGTAGACAAAATAAAATTCTTGGGGGTCTGCCTGGTAAGAGAAATCCAAGAACTATATGAACATAATTAAAAAACACTTTTCACATGAATGAAGTTAGATTTAAACAATTGGAAAATTTCATTTTTTCATTGCTAGGCCAAGCTAATATAATAAAAATGACAATTCTGCGTAAATTACACTACTTGTTCAGTGTCAGGCCAATCGAATTGACAAAATATTGTTTTATAGAACTAAAACAAATAATAACAAATTTCATTTAAAAGAACAAAAGATCAAGCTTCCAGGGGAATTAATGAAAAAATAAATAAATAGCAGAAGCAAACATAAAACTATATTATAAATCAGCACTCCTCAAAACCACTTGGTACTGGCTAAAAATGGAGTGCTAATTCAGTGTTTAGATATACCTGGTGTAATAATTAATGTTCATAGTAATCTATTATTTGATAACACTCTAAACTCCATGTTCAGAAATAAAAATACAGTATTTGGCAAAATTCCTGGGAAAAATGGAAAATACTATATCAAAAATTCAGCATAAATCTACATCTCACACACCACACCAAAATAAGATCAAAATGGATACATAATTTGGGCATAAACATTGATACCATAAATAACTTAAAAGACCAAGATATAATTTACCTATCAGATCTTGGTGAAGTGACACATTTATTACCAAATAGGACCTAAAATGGACAACTGATTACATAAATCTAAAAACGTTTTGCCAATCAAAACCAAGAGAAATAAGATTAAAAGAGAAGTAAAACTCTGAGAGAAAAAAGCCAATATTTCTGATATATTGATATATCTGGTCTAATAAATGATATATTCATTTCTAAAATATATAAAAGCTGTGTCAAATTTATGAGAATATGCATTCCCCAATTGATACATGAGCAAAGAATGTCAACAGATAATTTTCAGATACTTGTAATGTTCTTTGGTTCGGTTTTCTTGGGGTCTCTGGGAGTAGCCTTCTTTTTAGGTCAGTAATCACAATAGTAGCCAGGGGTTAAAGTCCAAATCCTTTATTATCTCTTTCAAAGCCTTGTCTCTTTTCCTGGGGCCCAGTTAGCTTTCTTATAGTCCAGATTCTTTATTATCCCCTTCCTGAGGCTGGGCAGCTTTCTTGAGAGGCTTTAAGACTGGCTTTGGTCTCAGTGGAGAAATGCAAACAGAGAGTCTGCCACCAATGGCTTGATTGAAGAGCAAATGAATTTTTGCTTGGTTCCTAGAGCTTGAATTCCCACCTGTCTTCTCTGGCTTCTGAATCTGCCCAAATGAATCCTGGGTGAGGTTCCTAGTTTATATGTTCTATACTGAGTATAAACCAATCATTATATCACTAGGAAACCATTATTTGTTGTAAAATTAAATCTATCATGTTGAACCATGCTACACTAGATAACCATTGTCTCTATCAATTCCACTGACTGAGCACCTTGTAGGAATCCTTTGTTTCAAGTTCAGAGTTCTGGCCCATAACATCTCCTGCTTTCTTTTGTTTTTAGAGAATAGGTGGTCATTCTCCCTGACTTCTCAAGAAGGTGAGAACCCCCAAAAGAAGGTGATCACACCTTCCCTGACTCCTCAAAAAAGGGGTAAAAACATCATAAAAGGATCAAACCCTCCCTGAAGTCTCAGGAAGGAAGATAAAACACCAAAAGAAATGGGAAATAAAATCAGATTATTGGGTTTTTGAAGGGTCTCATTTGAAACAACTATACATAATATCAACATGGGAGGTATTACACATAATTACATAAATTACATAAGCACATAGTAACACAGGCTAGTAGTGATGTAACAAATAACATGAATCAACATGAGGAATTTAACATGTCCATAAGTCCTAGAAATAGCCCAAAAGGAATCTATTGTCCATTACTTCATGTTTATAGGGAATCCAATGATTCCTCCTGGTTTTGAAGTTCTGTAAGTCTCATCAGCCATGCTCTTTCAGTGTCAGATGTTTCTTAGGTCTTCTCCTTTGTTTTGAGGTTTGTTCTCTTTTTTCTGTCTCTCTCTGATGGACAAGGTGAATATGGCTCATTGGCACTCATCTGATTCCTTCTCCATCTGTAGAAATAGAAGCAAACCCTTCTCTCCCAAGCAGTTAACCTATCTAAACCCTTCTATTTATCACTTTCTAGATCTCTCCTCATCACCTGACAATTACATCGGAGCTGCTTGCACTGGGCAATGTCCTTCTGTTGGGTTAAAAAGCTGTATTCTCCCCAGTTGCAATCTCTTTCTGCCATCTGATTGCTTTTTGGCTGACTGATTATGTAATCCCTTACTTCTATCAGATTGCTTCTCTGCTCATTGATCACATCAGAATCTTGAACTTCTAAAGATTCTCTGGGTGTAACCTCTGCTGCCATCATGTCCCACCTGTCTTTTGTTTGAGACTTTGGAGCTGGGCCCTGCCTCCCATGGAAAGCTCAGTTGCATTTTGGACATAGGGTTTTGGGTCTTATTCTCTCACCCTGTCCTTTCCCTCTAGATTTATGCCTACATTGGGCTTTCAGATATCCAATTTTACCACAATAAAATCATTGATGGAATTTCTCTAGAAGGCCCTTGCCAAGAAAGACCCTATCTTCCCATATTCTGCGTCATAGCCTGGGTATAAAAAGCATTTGTGCCCACTGTGACTCAGTGTCTTATGATCTCCTCTAAAGGAGCATCTTTGTGTAGTTACCATATAATTCTTCTGCAAACCCCATTAGCATTTTCCTTAGCCAGTTGTCTGATCATTATTCTTGTAGCTTCATTTTCTCCAATCATTCATATGACAACTGTCTGCAGACATCCCACAAAATCAGCAAAGGGTTCATTGGGACCTTACTCTATTTTTGTGAAGGCTTCCCCTCCATCTTTTCCTGAGAGGGAGCCCCAAGCTTTTATAGCAGTAGCAGCAATTTGCTTATATGATGCTATAGAGTAATTAATCTGTGCTAAAATGTCTGCATACTGACCTTTACCTTTTATTTAGTCAAAGTTGATTTATATATTATTTATATATTAACTCCGGTTTGCTTATTTCATTGGGCTTGTACCCTACAGAGTTCACTATATTCTGAAAGCCACAACAAGTTTTGTCCAGATTTTAAACATGTCCTTGCTATGGATTTCCAATCACTAGGGGTTAAGATTTCATAAGCCAAATTCTCTAGCAACATCTTAAGATAAGATGATGTAGCCCCATAAAGAGTGCAACCCTTTTCTAAATCCTTGATTTTTTTTCTGGATCAAAAGGAGTGTATCTTCTCCTTTGTTGACCTGAAGAGTCTAGCTCTTCAATTACAGGATATGCATTTATTTTTAAATCAGCTATATCCTGTCCTTATTTTTTTGCTTTAACCAATGCCTTTTGTAATCTTGTTATATGCTGTTCATAGGTGGTACTGATTGTGTCACTACCTCTTCCCCTCCTCCTTCTCCATCTACCCATGAAGGGTTAATTGAGGGGGGAAGGTCATGAGATGTGGAATTCCCTAATGGCTCCTGTTGACCACACTTTTTAATTTCATCAGAATTGTACTTAACTCCTTTGTTATCTGATTCTTCATGCTTTTCACCTAGTTTCTCTGGATCCTGCTCCTCCTGCACTTTCTTCTTTTTTCTTATTCTAATACTTACATAACTTACTAAAGCCAATTGTATTAAGTTATATGTATAAAGTGTTTCTTTGGAAATTGAGTCAGGTACATTATCATTGTAGTATTCACATAGTTACTCTCCTAATTTCTACTTGTTTAGATTTAATTATTTTTCCTTAGACAACCAAGGAGATGTGTACTATTCTGTTTCCAAAAGTTCAATGATCTGCTACCAAGTTACAATCAAACCTTGTTTTTTTATAAGTTTAACCAAGCTTTCAACAAATTTTTCTTGCAGTGGAGAAATCTCGTTTCTAAACATTTGACCAATTTTAACTGGAGTGCTACTTTAGCACTTTACAAAGTTTCATTCTTGTACTCACTCTAATTTCTGGGTCACAGACGAAAGTTCTTGGTTTTGTTTTCTTGGGGTCTTTGGGAGAAACCTTTTCAGATCAGTAATCATTAACAAGAGTAGCCAAGGTTTAAAGTCCAAATCCTTTATTATCTCTTTCAAAGTCTTGTCTCCTCCTGGGGCCCGGTTACCTTTCTTACAATCCAGATTCTTTATTATCTCCTTCTTGGGGCTGGGCAGCTTTCTTGAGAGACTTTCAGACTGGCCTTAATTTCAGTGGACAAATGTAGGAGGAGAGCTTGCCACCAGTGGCTTGACTGAAAATCAAATACATGTTTTTCCTTGGTTCCAAGAGCTTGAGCTCCCCTCCTGTCTTCTCTGGCTTCTGAATCTCCCTGAATAAATCCTGGATAAGGCTGCTAGCATATATGCTCTACACTGAGTATAAATCAATCATTATATCAACAGGAAACCATTATGTATTGTAGGATTAAATGTATCATACTGAACCATGCTAAACTAGATAATAATTGTATCTAGCAATTCCACTGACTTAGCACCTTGTAAGAATCCTTTGTTTGAAGTTCAGAGTTGTGGCCCATAACAGATACTGAAATTAAAGCCATATGTAGTCATATGAATAAATGTTCTAAATCACTATTGATTAGAGAAATGCAAATTAAAACAACTCTAAGACACTACTTCACACCTCTCAGATTAGCAAAGATGACAGGGAATGATAATGATAATTTTTGGAGGAGATGTGGCAAAACTAGAACCTTAAAGCAATATTGGTGAAGTTATGAAATGATCCAACCATCTGCAGAACAGTCTGGAACTATGTCCAATGAACTATAAAACTGTTCATACACTTTGACCAAACAGTGCCACTACTGGGTCTGTGTCCCAAGGACATAATAGAGTAAGGAAAAGGACCCACATATACAAAAATGTTTTTAGCATCTTTTGTTGTGGTAGCAAAGAATAGGAAAATGAGTGGATGCTAATGAATTGGAGAATGGCTGAAGAAGTTGTGGTATATGAAGGTAATGGAATATTATTGTTCTATAAAACTTGACAAACAAGCTGATTTTATAAAGGTCTAGAAAGATTTACATGAACTTACAATGAGCAGAACCAGAAATACATTATTTACAATAAAAGCAAGAATATGAAATGATCAAATAGGAAAGACTTGGTTCTTTACAGTAATTGAGTATGAATAATTGAGTATGAATAAACTAGAACCATTTTTAATAAGATCAGGGGTGAAATAAGGTTGCTTGCTCACTATCACCATTACTATTCAATATTTTATTAGAAATGTTAGCTTTAGCAATAAAAAAAGAAAAAGAACTTAAAGCAATGAGGAAACCAAATTATCATACTTTGCAGATGATATGATGGTATACTTACAGAATCCTAGAGAATCATCTAAATAACTAATAGAAACAATTTACGACTTTAGCAAAAAATCATGACAATTTATATATGTTATCAACAAAGTCCAGCAGCAAGAAATACAAAAAGAAATTCAATTTAAATTAATTGTAGATAATATAAAGTATTTGGAAATCTATTTGCCAAGGCAAAGTCAGAAACTATATGAAAACAGTTACAAAATACTTTTGTTACAAATAAAGTCAGATCTATTCAACTGGAAAAATATCAAGTGGTTATCACTAGTGGATCAAGTGGTAGATCAAGCTAATATAATAAAAATGACAATACTACCTAAATCAATCTAGTTATGCAGTGCCAAACCAATCAAACTACCAAACTAGTTTACAGAACTACAAAAAGTAATAATTAACATCATTTGGAAGAACAAGAGGTCAAGAATTTTAAGGAAATTAATGGAAAAAATGCGAAAAATTTCTAGCTGTACCTGGCCTAAGACTATATTATGAAGCAATGGTCATGAAAAATATTTTGATATTGGCTAAGGAATAGAGTAGTTGATTAGTGGCATTGGTTAGGTTCACAAGTTAAAAAAAATGAATGCATATCTTAATAGAGTTTTGCTAAACCCAAAGATCCCAGCTTCTGGTAAAAGAACTCACTATTTGTCAAAAATTGCTGGGAAAATAGGAAATTAGTAAGGTAGAAACTAAATACTGAGCTTCACATAACACTCTCTACCAAGATAAGGTAGATTTACCTTAGATTTAGATTTGGACATGATTTAGACATGAAGAGTGTTAATATTAACAAATTAGAAGAACACAGGATATTCTACCTCTCAGATCTGTAGAGAAAAAAAGAATTTGTGGACAAAGATGAACAAGAGTAATTATGGAATGCAAAATGAAAAATTTTGTTTCTATTAAGTTACAAGTTTTTCTACAAAGTCCATGTGCATTTGTTGCCCCCTTAGTGATTATTGAAGAGTCAAATAAGGAAGAAAACACAGAATTTAAAGCTAATTTTAAACTAAATAAAATTGTGACCTGGACTATGGAGAAATGGGTTTCCACGCATTCCTCCTATCTCAGGACCTGAGACCTCATATTTGTGATCTCTCATCTAGGCAATCATCAATCAATTTTTTAAATTGGGCTAATTTTTATTGACATTTTTAACTTAACATGATTTTAATTAGGAGGATTTGTAATGCAAACTTTAATAAAATAGGCATATACTGCATAGTTCCAAATTGCTCTCCAGAATGGTTGCATCAGTTCACAACTTGACCAATAATGTACTAGTGTACCAATTTTTCCCATATCCACTCCAACATTCATCCTTATCTTTTCCTGTAATCTTAATTAATCTGGCAAGTATGTAGTGATTCCACAAGAGCATATCAATGTGTCTGTCTTCCCACATTATCTCCAGAATTTTCTATCCTGCAAGTTAATCAGATGATTTGTAAGATTAACTTCACAGTTGCTTTAATTAGCATTTTTTAAAATTATTTTTTATTTTGGACATGGTTTTTCATGAAATTGAAAACTTTGTTATCTTTTTATCTCGTTTTATCATTAAATCTCCCCCTATCCATAGATCTGACAGTAAATTCCTTCATTGCTCCACTAAATTGCTTGATATCAACTTTTATGTTTAAATAATGTACCAGGTGAAGTATTGTGCACTAGAGCAATAATATTAAATTCAACTAAAGTGTATCCCTGCCAGTAATGTATTGGCAGCAAATTAACATTAACTTTATAATCTATGATGGTTTTGTATTTTGTTAATTATTTCCTAATTACATCTTAATCTGTTTACTCATTCAACAATGAGCTGTATAGATCTTCATTACAGATATGCAGATATGCATAACATATCCAGATTACATATAGAAAATAAACTGGGCCTGGCACCAAATCATAGTAGATTGATTGATGTTGTGAAAATGTGCAAGCATTCTAAATAAGCCTAATCTTCATAAATTACAACTGCAATCTTTTCAGGATCAATATTCTTCAAATAATGTGACACAGAGTTCAGTGACTAATCAGGATCACACAGGTAATAAGTATTTGAGGAAAATTTTGAACTTAAGTAGATGACTATTGCTCACTCTGCAAGAAAAACATTTTTGTGCCTTTTTAAAAAATTCATCTTATTACTTTAAAAAATTAATTTAATTACTGATTCTTCCCAGAATTTCTTTATTTAAAAAAGTAAATCATGCTTTTGATAAAATATTTCTATTTTCTCTTTTATTTTCTATGATTATACTTAATGTAAATGGATTAATTTTAGAGGAAAAACCCAACTAATTAATGAACAATTGCTGCCATCTGCTGGAAAGTCTGTGAATTGTTTTCCATTTTAAAAATCAAAAGAAAGTGATGCTGAATCTTATCTGGAAATATTGTGTATGATATCACAGTAATAAAATAATTTCAAATTCAATAATTTGTTCCTATAAAATAATGTAACTCATTTTATTTTATTTTGAGAGTATCATTACAAAAGAATTTAGATTTGTTTTCTTACAATTATGTATACCTCTTATTCCATAACTCCTCCCATCAATTACCTGACCCAGCTCATTTACCTTACCTTATTTTTTTTAGTACATCTTTCTCTGAGAATACATGAATATTAAGGAAGGTAGAAAAACTGACTTTTATTTACATGAAAACTCTATCATATACATTAGATTAGTGAAATTTAGTAATGAGATCTTATATCAGGCTGGGAGAATAACGAAAAGTTATAGAGAAAATGAGAAAGATTGATTAAAAATAGCAAAATTTAGGATTAAAACAATCTGCAAGTTTTAAACTAGGATTTATTCCAAAAATATTCCACTATGGTTTAAAAGAGTTTAAACATTTTTTAAAGACATTAATTTAATGTTTTTGAATTCTTGTTGTCTTTTTATTTATAAATTAAATCAAATGGCATACAACATAGCCTCCTGCATCAACCATATGGATAATAAAAAGCTATGGGTAGATATTCAAAGAAATAAAAAAAAATCATAGAGAAAGAAAACAAATGACTACATCCAACAATAAAATGGTTAACAGAAGAAAACTTCATTAACTCATGTTAATTGGGTATAAATCCATATAATCAAGGGATGAAATGTATATTAAATGAGTAATTCCCAGTCTATACCCTGAAGAATAATTGGGGGGGGGTTAGGAAGGGAAGTGGTGAGTGGGAAAAGATTGCTAGTTGTACATGATTTCAAATGCACACCAAACAAAGTTTTTGCTTGAGTGTATATTAGTATTATGTGCATTCACTGAACAAAAATCTGACTCCTTTCCCTCTAATCCCAAAATCATTCCCCAATTAAGAAAGATAAACTATTATAGATATGCACAGTCAAACAATTTCAATGTTAACATGGGAGTATCAATCTATATATGTGTGTATGTATATATATATATTTATATATATATATAATGTGTATATATGTATATATGTATGTGTGTATGTATATATATATATACACACACACGTATGCCTCATTTTATACTTTGGATTCCCATTCTCTTAAAAAGTGGGTAGCACATTTAATCATTAGAGATCTGAAATTGGGCTTGTTAATCTTTACCATATTTTTGTCATTATGAATTGTTTCCTTGGTACTATCACTTCACAGCATCAGCTCATACACATCTTTCTTGGATATTATAAAACTTCATAAAACTTTATCATTTCTTACAGAACAAACATATTCCATCACATCTGTACACCATAACTCCTCAGTCATTCCCTAATTGATTGGACCCCCCCTCAGATTCCCATTCTTCATCAGAATACAAAAAGCCATACATATTTTTACACATCCTTATTATTTGTTTTAATTAAAATTAATCATATTTTAATCTAAGTTTCCTATAATAGCCTCTTTTATCCATTCCCTGAAAAGGATTCCTACTTCCAAATGTATGTGTTTGTACAAACTCTTTTATCCTTTGACAAGTTCAGATGATAATGAGTTTCACATATCAGTTCTTCTCTCCACATCTATCCACTTCTTTATATAGATATTTATTTGTTTACACTGATTTTATGGGATGGGTTTCTCCTAACTTTCCTTTTATTTACCCTTTTACAATGTATTTCCTCTCTTCATTCATTTCTTAAGGTCATCAAGATTGAAAAAAGAAAAAAAAAACACTTTCAGTCCTCTATACAAAGGAATGATAATAGAGTTTAGAAGGAACATATATCACTTCCCTATATTTGAATGTAAGTATTTCATCTAATAGTGACTTATGGGTTAATTTCTTTTTCTTTTTCTTTTTTTTATACTTAACTTAATTTCTGTGTTTTAATTTTAAAGCTTCATTATATTGATGATCTTTTCATCAGGAATACTTGGAAGTGGTCTATTTCATTAAAAAAGACTTTTTTTCTCTGCAAAAGTATCTTCCATTATTATGTGTACATTATTATTGTTTGTAAACCTGCATCCTTTGACTACTAGAATATCATATTTCAAACTATTCTCTCCTTCATATTACAGTTGGTTAATCATGTGTGCTTTTGTAATTTCTTAGTAATTGAATTATTCCTGCTTGTTTTCAATGTTGCTGGCTTTTCTTTGACCTGGGAGATATTAATTGTGCTTGTAATTTTTCTTAAAAATGTTACTTTTGAGATCACAGTTTTATTATATTTCTATTTTGTTCTCTAGTTCTAAGAGATATGCTTTAAAAAAACTGAAATATATTGTCTAAGCTCATTTTTTCTTCATTTGTTCATGGCATTAAGATAGTTCAGTAATTCCTAATTTTTTTCATTTCCATCTGTTATGGAGTTGTTTTCTTATGAGATACAATAATCTTATTTGTTTTTCAGTTATTTAACTTTGTTTTAATATTTCTATTCCTTCACTGAAGTCACTTACTATTATTTGTTCCTTTCCTGTTGTTACAGTATTGTTGATTACTTAAGGTTCTGAAACTTTTTTGTTAAGGCATTAATTCCTTGTCCAATTCTTTCTTTCATAATTTTCATTTGTTTTTCAGTTTTTCTGTAATTATCTCACTCACTTAAAATACTTTAATTTTTTTTAATAGTTTTATGTCTTTTTACAATTCTTACTGAGTTTGTATTCGAGTTTTCTTTTTCTTTTAGTCTTTTCTTGTATCATTTTGAAGCCATTCCATTTTTGGATTTTTCTTTGAGCCTCCTTTTCACTGATAGTTATTTTTTTAGCCCCTTTTTTGCTTATTCTTTCTGCATAATTACTGATTTAGGCTTTAGCATCAAGACTGCATCTATACACTTTTTAAGAAAATAGCTTGACTAGCCCTTTTGCAATTTTCTTGGAAATGTTGATTGTTTTAGTCTAGACAAGGTTTATGATTCCGATCTTATTCTGAAAACTCTCCTTGCCTAGGTAAGTAACATATCCCCTATGATAGAATGTTCTGGGTAAACTCATGTTACTGTTGGAAACTTTCTTCAGTGTGTTCAAACTTCTGAATCTGTCTCCTTTTGTATGGTAGGCTGGAATAAATACTTACATAGCTTTTTACCCACAACAATTAAATCTGGTATATTTTTAGGTCTGTTTGGAGGAGTCTCGGTGTATTGCTCACTCTACTTTTGATTGTTACTCCTCCATCTCCTCCATCTCAGCAATATCTACTACATTGTCTTTTTCTTTTAGCTAATTAATTTATTGAACTAAATACAAAATAAGACAAAAGAATATAAAAAAGGAAAGACAGAAAAGTAAAATAAAAAATAAAACATTGTCATGTGTCCAGCAGAACTTTAGGGGGAAAAATATATATCTATATCTATATATCTATATCTATATCTATATATACAACATATTTCCATTTCCATTTCAAAAAAATGTATAAAATCAAAGAATAAATTATATTCATGAGCGTCCATCTTTTCTTTGCTTCTGTTTCATTATTCTTTCATTCTTTTTATATGTTTTTACTTTTTTTTGTCCTTTTATTCCCCTACCTCCCCCAAGCAAAGTACAATTAAGTACAGATATATTTATATATGCAAACACACACATATAATTATACATGCATTCATACCTACCCAATGATTCATGCACATATATATATATATATATATATATATATATATATACATCTCTATACCCACATACATTCACACACTTTATAAATTTATACAAATGTAAACATGCATCCAAAACAATCATAATATGGTTGACAAATATTGTAGATATTTCTTTTCATTGATCAGTGGAATAGGTTAGGATCACAGGACAAAATAGTCAGTAACTATAGTAATATAGTGTTTAACAAACCTAAAGATCCCAGCTTTTGGAATAAGAACTCACTATTTGACAAAAAATGCTGAGAAAATTAGAAACTGGTATGGAAGAAACTAGGCATTGACCCATACCTAGAACCACATACAGAGATGAAGTCAAACTAGATTCATGATTTAAACATAAAGAGTGATATTATAAGCAAATTAGAAGAGCATAGGATAGTTTACCTCTCAGATCTGTAGAGAAGGAAGGGATTTGTGTACAAAGAAAAACTGGATCTGATAATTGAACACCAAATAGATAATTTTGATTATATTAAATTAAAACATTTTTGTTCAAACAAAACTAATGCAGACAAGATTAGAAGAGAAAAAATAATTTGGGAAAACATTTTTACATGCAAGGCCTGATAAAGGCCTCATTTCTAAAATATATAGATAATTGTCTCAAATTTGTAAGAATTTAAGCCATTCTCCAATCTATAAATGGTCAAAGGATATGAACAGACAATTTTCAGGTGAAGAAATTAAAACCATTTCTAATCATATGGAAAGGTGCTCTAAATCACTATTGATCAGAGAAATGCAAATTAAAACAACTCTGAGATACCACCACCCACCTCTCAAATTAGTTAAGATGACAGGAAAAGATAATGAGGAATATTAGAGAGGATATGGGAAAACTGGGACACTAATACATATTTGGTGGAACTGTGAGTAAATCCAGCCATTCTGGAGAGCAATTTGGAATTATGCTAAAAAATTTATCAAACTGTGCATATCCTTTGACCCAGCAGTGTTTCTACTGGACTTGTATTCCAAAGAAATCTTAAAGGAAGTAAAGGGAACCACATGTGTCAAAATTTTGTGGCAGCCCTTTTTGTAGCGACTAGAAACTGGAAACTTAGTGGATGCCCACCAAGTGGAGAATGGCTGAATAAGTTATGGTATATGAATGGTATGGAATATTATTGTTCTATAAGAAATGAACTGGAGGAGGATTTTAGAGAGCCTTGGAGAAACTTAAATGAACTGATGCTAAGTGAAATGAGCAGAACGAGGAAATCATTGTACATGGCAACATTAATATTATACAATGATCAGTTCTGATGAGCATGATTGTTTCCAACAATGAGATGATTGATTCCAGTTCCAATGATCTTGTGATGAAGAGAGCCATTTACACCCAGAGAGATGACTTTGGGAACTGAATGTGGATCAAAGATAACATTCTCACTCTTTTTTTGTTGTTCACTTGCATTTTGTTTTCTTACTCATTTTCTTTCCTTTTTGATCTGATTTTTCTTATGCAGCAATAGAATTGATAAATTTTTACACATTGGATTTAACATGTATTACACATATTGTATTGCTTGTCATCTGGTGGGAGTTGGGGGAAGGAGGGGAAAATCTGAAATACAAGGCTGTGCAAAGGTCAATGTTGAAAAAATAGCTGTGCATTTGTTTTGGAAATAAAAAAGTTTTTTTTTAAAGATAATTAAAAATCTATTTTTTCCCCCACAACATTTAGGACTTCATAAGCATTGTTCAAAATTTCAATGTGCATTTCCAGGGTTAGGCAATTAATTCACTTTTGGAGTATCTGAATTAGATCTTTCTAAGAGCATATGCATGCTATATGCCTCTGCTCCAACATAGCCATCATCTCTAGTTCCTAAAGAGCAAAACTCCATGTGAGATTGATTTTTCCTCCTTTTATGGAATATCTTGTATTCAGAGCTAATGATGACCTGAAACATAAAATTTGAGAAAGAAAGAAATGCTTAATAAAGGTTGTGAAATATATCAAATACCAAACAAAGAAGTTTAAATCTGATCCTGGAGAATACAAAGAACTTATGAATCTTAAAGAGATTTTAAACTAGTATTATGATCCTGTAGGTAGAAAGAAAATGACATATACAAATGATGGTATTAAGATAATAGCAACAAAACATTGTATTGATTCCATATGTTGAGAAAAAAATAAAAAGTGAAGAATTCCTTAAGGATTGCAAAGTTTTGGTGACCTATATACAAAAAGATAATTTAGGAAGACAGCTGATTATTTTGGGCTAGGGAAAGGATAGGGCTAGGGAAAATAAAGGATTTTTTTTAAACATAATACATTGTAATGGAAAGGAAGTTTTAAGCAAGAGAGAAACTGCAATGGTCTATTTTATTTGTTTTGTTTATTTTATTTGTTTTGTTTTTAGAAGATAAGAGTAGGATGGTTCCTTTGAAAAAAGTATTAAGACCAACTCAATCAATCATCTTGAATGAAGACTTACTGGGGAGTTTTGTGTTTTCTCATGAAGGTGCCAGTAGGTGTGACCACAATCTTTATGATAGTGGACTCGTATCTCTATGTAAAGGCCATGCAATCTCATCTGCTTTACTGGATTGATCAGGTAGTTTCCTGAATAATTCTCTTCAAAGATATAAGGGAAAGTCTTTGCAAAACTTTGGAAGTAAGATGTGAATTTTAATATATAGAGACTCATAAGAGTCACTTTTTATCAGAAACTTTGAGGGAATTTGTTTGGGAAAATCATATAAAATCAGTTTGGAAAAACAGATTGGATTCAAATTGTGAAATACATAAATATTAAATGTAAACGTATTATTTTAGAGTTGATAAGAAGCCTATAAAATTATTTGATTAAAGAAGTGCCATAGACAGATTTATGTTTTAGAATACTCCAATTGATAGTTTTATGTATAATGAACTGCAGAAAGAGAACCCTTCTCTTCATCCCTCTTATATGTTCATTTCTCAACATTTAATGAGCCATCACCCCAATACAGGTCTCTATAAACTTAAAGTCTACAACATGGCATTCATATTCTGGTTGATGTCCTTATCAAGGCTTTTTCTATTCCAATCTGTCTTATGCTCAGCTATCAAAATGATATTTTATTCTGATTCTATATTCTTTTTTATTAAAGTTTTTTTCATTTACAAAACAAAAGCAAAGACAATTTTCAACATTCACCCTTACAAAGCTTTGTGTTTCAAACACTTTCCTTTCCTTCTCCTCATCCCCTTTCCTAGACAGTAATGCAAGTTGTGTAAAACATGTGCAATTTTTCTATACATATTTTCACAATTATGCTGCATAAGAAAATTCAGATAAAAAAAATGAGAAAGAAAACAAAATGAAAGCAAACAATAACAAAAAATGTAAAGATATTGTTTTTCATAGATACTCAGTCCCTACAATCCTCTTTCTGTGTGAAGATGCCTCTCTTCATCACAAAATCATTAGAACTTGCCTGAATCATCTCACTTTTGAAAAGAGCCATGTCTGTCGGAATTGATCATCATATAATATTGCTGAAACAGTGTACAATGTTCTCCTGCTTCTATTCACTTCATTTAGCATCAGTTCATGTAAGTAATTCCAGGCCTCTCTGAAATCATCATGCTGATCACTTTTTAAATAACAATAATGTTCCATAACATTCATATACCATAATTTATTCAACCGTTCTCCTACTGATGGCATTCACTGAGTTTCCAGTTTTTTGCTACTACAAAAAGGGCTGCTAAATTTTTGCACATGAGAGTCCGTTTCCTTTTTTTAATGATCCTTTTGGAATACAGATCCAGTAGAGACACTCCTGGATCAAAGGGTGTGCACAGTTCTATAGCCTTTTGGCCATAGTTCCAAATTGCTTTCCAGAATGGTTGGATGAATTCACAACTTCCTCAACAATGGATTAGTGTACCAGTTTTCCCACATCCCCTCCAACATTCGTCGTTATCTTTTCCTGTCATCATAACAAATCTGAGAATTATGTAGTGATATCTCAGAGTTGTCTTAATTTGCATTTCTCTGATCAGTAGTGATTTAGAGCACCTTTTCATATTATTAGAAATAGTTTAATTTCCTCATCTGAAAAATTTCTGTTCATATCCTATAAATTTGAGTAAATTCTCTATATATTTTAGAAATGAAGCTTTATTAGAATCCTTAGATGTAATTTTCCCCCATTTTAGTGCATCCCCATAAACCTGTCTGCATTTATTTTGTTCATACAAAAAGTTTTTAACATAATATAACTAAAATTATCCATTTTGCATTCCATAATGTATTCTAGTTCTTCTTTGGCAACAAATCCCTTCCTTCTCCATAGATCTGAGAGATAGACTATTCTTTACTTCTTCTGATTTGCTAAAAATATCACTTATTATGTCTAAATCAAGAACTCATTTTAACTGTACCTTGTTAGAGGGTATGAGATGTGGGTCAGTGTCTAGTTTCTGACATACTAATTTTGAATTTTTCCAACAATGTCTTTTAAATAGTGAGTTCTTATTACAGAACCCTGGGGTCTTTGGAGTTATAAAACACTAGGTGGCTATAATAATTGACTATTGTCTTGTGAACCTAATCTATTCAACTGATCAACTACTCTATTTCTCAGTCATTAACAAATTGTTTTGATGATAGTCGCTTTATAATATAATTTTAGGTCCTCTTCTGTTAATCTGGGCTATCTATATTTTTGTAAGTATTCATCTTTTTCACTTAGATTATCAGATTTATTGAAATATAATTGGGAAAAATAGCTCCTAATTATTTCTCTAATTTTTTCTTCATCGTTGAAATATTTCACCTTTTTGTTTTTGATAGCAGCACTTTGATTGTCTTCTTTGATTTTTCTAATGAAATCAATTAAAGGTTTCTCTATTGCTGATATTTTCTTAAAACCAACCCTTAGTTTTATTTTTAGCTCATTAGTTTTCTTACTTTCAGTTTTCTTAATATCCCCTTTTATTTTCAGAATTTCAAATTTGTTATTTAATTGGGTTATTATTTGTTTTCTTTTCTAGCTTTTTTTAGTTGAATGCCCAATTCACTGAACTTTTTCTCAATTATATGCAAGCAAGCATCTAGAGATTCAACATTTTCCTTAAGAACTCTTAGCTGAATTCTATAAATTTTCCTATGTTGTCTTGTCATTCTCTTGAATGGAATTATTGATTGTGTCTACAATTTGGTGTTTCAAAGACTCATTCTTTAGATTATTTAGTTTCCAATTGATTTTTAGTTTATTTTCCCTCACTCTTTATTAAGGATAATTTTCATTGCAACATGATATGAAAAAGATACATTTGCTATTTCTATCATTCTGTACTTGATTTTGAGATTTTTTAAATCCTAATACAGAATCTTTTTTTTTTTTTTTGTAAATTCCATTTACCACGGAGAAAGAAAAATAAAAATTCCTTTTTGTCTCCATTCAATTTTCTGTAAATGTCTATCACACCTAACTTTTCTAAAATTCTATTTACCTCCTTAACTTTCTTCTTATTTATTTTGTGGTACAATTCTTATAGGGATGTAAACTTTTTCTTTAAAAAAGTCAACTTTTTTCTTTTCTTTTTACCTTTTTTGTGCTTTTCTTCAGTTCTATATTTGAAGATTAAATTGCCTGTTCAGCTTTGGTCTTTTCTTCAGAAATAAGTGAATTTTGTCTGTTTCATTTAATGTCCATCATTTTCCCTGAACATTAATGGTTAATTTTACTGGATAAGTCATTCTGGCTGTTATTCATGCTGTTTTTTCTTTTGGGAAATCATATTTTATGTCCTTCAATCTATTAAAGTGGAAGTTGCTAGGCTCCTCAATATTTGAATTGTTTCCTTCTGACTGTTTGCAATATTTTCTTCTTGATCTGATAATTCTGAACTTTAGGTATGATATTCCTTGGAGTTTTCATTTTAGGTTATCTTACAGTAGTGATCATTGAATTCTTTCAATGGCAATTTTACCCTCTGTTTCTAGGACAGCAAGGCAGTATTCCTTGATGATTTTCTGAAAGATGCCATTTAGCCTCCTTTTTTTTTTTCATGATTTTCAGGAAGTCCAATATTTCTTAGATTGTCTATCCTACTGGTTAGTTGTTTTTCCAGTCATGTATTTTACATTTTCTTCTATTTTTCTTTCTTTCTTTCTTTTTTGTTTTGTTTTGTTTTGTTTGACTGCTCATTGCGTCATTCACTTCCATTTGTTCAATTTTAATTCACAGTGAATTATTTTCTTGTTAGCTTTTTGATTTTTAAATGAGTTGTTTTGTTCATTAGGTTATTTTTTTTTTCCTATTTCACAAATTCTGTTTTTCAGAGTTGGTTTCTTTTTCCATTTCATCATATTTATTTTGTAAAGAGTTGGTTTCTTTTTCCATTTCATCAAATCTCTTTGTAAGGAGCTACATGTTTTTTTCATTCCAGGAAATCTATTTTGTAAGAAGTTATATGCTTTTCTCAATTTTTCTAAATCTATTTTAAGGAGTTTTCTTCAAATAATTTTTGAAATAATTTCAAATCCTTTTCCTTTCCCTTTCCCTTTCCCTTTCCCTTTCCCTTTCCCTTTTTTCCTTTTCCTTTTCCTTTTCCTTTTCCTTCCTTCCTTCCTTCCTTCCTTCCTTCCTTCCTTCCTTCCTTCCTTCTTTCTTTCTTTCTTTCTTTCTTTCTTTCTTTCTTTCTTTCTTTCTTTCTTTCTTTCTTTCTTCTTCTTCTTCTTCTTCTTCTTCTTCTTCTTCTTCTTCTTCTTCTTCTTCTTCTTCTTCTTCTTTCTTTTTCCTCTTCTTCTTCTTCTTATTTTTTTTTTTTTTTTTGCTTTTTTGTCCATTTTTAAAGGTTTGCTTTTGGCTAAAGGTGTGATTGTCCCAAGTTTCCACTATAGACAATAACAACTTCATGCTATCCTAGGAGGACTGGTGCTGCTGATGTTCTTTCTTTCCTTTCTTTGCTGGGTGTGTGTGGCCAAGTCCTAGGTTAATCTGAGATTCGGGACCTCACTATTTAGCTTTTGTAATTGTATTGGATGTTTCACAGCTAGTCTGCTGATCTACTGGCTTCTGAACCAGGACAGAGTAGCCAATGCACTTGTATTTTGGCTAAGAACCTCCCAGTAGATTCCCCCTGTGTGTGCACATCACACTGCCCATGATCCCTTCATTATGTCTGCACCTGGCCCCTTCCTCCTATAACTGACTGAAACAGATCTTTTCTGAAGTTCTTCCAATATATCTTCAACTGGAAATTTTTTACCCTCCAAATATTTGTGTTTTTTCAATCCAGAACCATTTCAGAGATTTGATCTAATGTTGATCTGAGGGTAGTCTAGAAGAGCTCAGACAAAGACCTGTCTACTCTCTACCATCTTGTTTTTACCCTACTCCAAAGTAATATTTTTGAAATGTAAATTTGACGTCATTCTCATCACAAAACTCCAGTGACTTCTTATTAGGATTAAATGCAAAATCTTCTATTTTACTTTTAGAATCTTTACGTTTGAGTCCTTTAAATCTTTTAAACTTTTCTTACATTTTCCTTTTTGTCATGTACTCTCCTATCCAATAACACTGACATTCTTTTCATTCCTTGAATGCAACACATCCTTTCCCAAACCTGTACCATTTCATTCACTGTACCTCACGCATGGGATGTTCTCCCTCTTGACATTTGCTTCTTTGGTTTTCTGTTTTCTTACTTTATGGATTGTATTAAGCTCCATCTTCTGCAAAAAAAAAAAAAAAAAAAAAAGCCGTATTTTTCTTTTAAAATATTCTCTATTTTTACCTTTCATTTACACTGTATTTAACATGTACATATAGTTTTGACATGCTGTATTCCCCTTCAGTATATGAATTTTTTAAGATAGTAACCATAAGTATATTAGGAGAGCAAAAGAGATTATCTATTAGATCTTTGAGGAAGGGAGGAATTTATGACCAAAGGAAAACTATAACTTTGTGAAATGCAAAGTGGACAATTTTTAATTTATTAAACTAAACAAAACCACAAGATTAAAAGAAAAGCACAAAGATTAGGAAGAGACAATTTACTGCCAATATTTCTGATAAAGGTTTCATTTCTAAAATATATTAAGAACTGTGTCAAATTTATAAGACTATGTCATTCTTCAACTGAGAAATTGTCAAAGAATATGAACAGACAATTTTTAGAAGAAGAAATTAAAGTTATACTCATATGAAAAAATGCTTTAAATTCCCGTTGATTAGAGAAATTCAAATTAAAACAGCTCTAAAGTCCACCTCATACTTGTCAGTTTGGCTAAGAGGAAGGAAAAGGTAATGATAAATGTCAGATGGTATGTGGGAAAACTGGAATACTACTGCATTGTTGGTTAAGTTGTGAAATATTCCAAGCACTTGGTAGAGCAATTTGGAATTATGTCCAGCAGATCATAAAACTATATGTACCCCTTGATCCAGCAATACCACTATGAAATTGTCATGTCAAAGAAATCATACAGGAGGGAAAAGAATCCATGTGTGCAAAAATATTTACAGCTCTTTTTGTGGTGGCAAATATTTGGAAAATGAGTAGATGTCTACCAACTGGGGAATAGCTGATAAATTGTGGTATATGAAAATAATGAAATATTATTATTTTATAAAAATGATGAACAAGCTGATTTTAGAAATGCCTATAAAGATTTGAATGAACTGATGCTGAGAGAAAACAAGTAGAACCAGCAATATATTGTACACATTAACAGCAAGATTGTGCATTGATCAACTATGAAAGAATTTGTTTTTTCAGAATTAAAGTGATCAAAGACAATTCCAAAAAAATTTGAATGGAAAACTCGATCCATATCCAGAGAAAGGTAAATCAACATCTTCTTCATTCACATTTTTTTTCCTTTTATGGTTTTTCCCTTTTGTTATGATTTTTTCTCCTAACATGATTCATAAGGAAATGTCCCTTTTTATGGATGATCATGTATCTGAAAAAAAAAAATGACAAAAATGTTTTGTTCCTGAGTATACCCTCTTTCAATATGCCCTTTCTTCTAACACTTTCCACCCTTCTCTTATCACCTTTTGATCCTATTTTCCTATAGGGTATAAGATCTCTTTCTTGATTTCTTTTTCTTTTTACAAATTAGTACAAAATGAATAAAATATTTTTAGATTGGACTCGGAATTTCATAATATAGTTTTCTTCTTCTAAAATATATTTAGAATAAATAAAAGAAAAAAATTTCTTTTAAAAATACATAACAAATGCAGTTAATAATTTTCCAAGCTGTCAAATTTCTATTCGTTTTCTCCTGTTGATTTTATATTTTTCCTTGCTTATTAAAACAATATTTCAAGGAATCCATTTTTTCCTTTTCTATTTTTTCTGACAAAACTATCACTATTGTTCTTCTCATCCTGACACTTGCCTCAAATATCATATTGAAAAGAACAAAAATTTTAAAAAACTGTAATAAATATGTCTAGTAAACAAAAACTAATTTGCATGGATTTCAAGACATAGGTTTCATTCTTCATTCAAGTGCATCCCATTTCTTTTTGGTTTTCAGTGTCATGCTTCATCATTGGTCCATTGACAGTGTGGTTATTATATTTAAATGGTCTCAAGTCTTATTGTGTAAATTCTTCTCTAAGCTTTGCTGATTTCATATTGCAAAAGTTTATAAAAAATTATTTCATCTCCCCCAGGTATCTCTGAAAACATTCATTTCTTCATTTCTTACAGCATAATAATAGAACATTACAATCATATGGTACAAATTTTCAGAAATTCACCAAATGATGTTTGAAATTTTGACTACCACAAAAAGAAATATTTAAACTTCAATGAGAATTTCATATTGCTAGAACACTATTTCCTATGAGATTTGATTTTGGGAGAAAATTTAGAAATTATCCAATCCTTATCCTTTTTTAACAGATGAATGAAATTATGGTTTCATACAATGTTTACACACAGGACAAAGAAATTAGGTGAGTTCAGAAATCATAAGAGGAGGGTGATTACATCAAAATTGTATTACATAAAGAATTTTTTTAATGCAATTTTGATTTTGAGCTGACTTCAGACTCAACTTATCTAAGTTTATATAGGATATCTAGTATAATGTTATTTACCCAGTTTTTTATTGAATATCTCTTAGTAGAAAAATTATTAATTTAAACAGTGTATTTTTACTATTTAGGTAAATAATTTTAGGTAAAATTTCTTGCATTAAATTAAAATCAGCCTTCCTAATACATCTATGTCTTGTTTGAAAATTTTGCCTTATTAGGCATATGCAGAATGATTTAAACTCTCCTTTGCATAACAAAAATTAAAATGTTATGAGATAGCTATCATATTCCTACAAAATCTTCAACTAATGAAAGATAAATATTCTCTTTTACTTTACATGGAGTTATTTTTAGGTACTCAGTCTTGGTTATCATTCTCTGGGTGTTTTCTTGAATCCAATATCTTTCCTAAATATTGCAACCAGAAGGGGCAGCTAGGTCATGCAGTGGATAGAGCATCAGTCCTGAAGGATCTAAGTTCAAATCTGACCTCAGGCACTTAACACTTTGTAGCTGTGTGACCCTGGGAAAGTCACTTACCCCCAATTGCCTCAGCAAAACAAATAAGTAAATGAATAAACAAATAAAAATGGCAATCAGAGTATGACACAATATTTCAAAATATATCTGACTGAATAGAAGACAGTGGGATTATTGCATCTCTTCTACTGAATATTAAATAACTTTATCAATGTATCTCAAAGTTGCATTAATATTTAAGGGTCTCAAGTCACATAGTTGATTCATATTTAAGATTCAGTATTCTGTATCTACAACTATTTATAATATTCAGAAGAGTGGCAGTGTAGAGATGACTGCATTATTTTGTATTTGATTTTTTAAAATAAAATCTAGCATAATAATAGATTAAATTTAGTATTATTAAAGCCTGTCCTACCATAAAGAAATAAAGATCCTTTCCTTTGCTGTTGAATGAACAGAAATTGTTTTTGTTTTGTCTTTTTTTTTTTCATTTCAGTATCAAATATGAACAACTGATATGTTATATAAAAGGATTAGCTTAAAAAAGACCTGTGGATGTTTATCTTAGAAAAGTTATAGCAAGTTGATCTAATTTTTTTGGAAAACAATTTAACACAAAGATTCAAAGACTATAATATGCTTTAACCTGATAACATTATTAGACATGAGCCACAAAAAAAGACAATCACAGGGGTACTTTCTGTAGTAGTCACAGTAGTCCTTAGAAGTTTAGGAGTAGCAGCAGCAGCAGCACCACTAAAAGCAGTAGTAATAGTAATAGAAGTAGTAGCAATTATGATGATGACATAATAAAAATACTTTATGTTAATTAGGGAATGACTAAACAATTAAACTATTGTGATATATAAATGTAATAGTATGTTACAATGATATGAAAATTACAAATAAAATCAGTTGAGAGAAGGCTAGGAAGAACTATATTAAATGAGCAATCACTTATGAAATCATTCATGATTTCAATTTCAAAGGACAATCATTTATGAAATTTCAAAGTAATGAAAAGAAAGCCATGTGGAAAGATTATAACACTAATCAATGTAGTAACAATTTTGTTCAAGATGATTGACAAGAAACTATTTTGTATGAAGTTTATGGGCTAAGACATACAATTACATCTATATTTGGACAAAGGATCAGTTTTCTTTTTTTTTTTTTCCTATCTTAACTATCTTAGGAAAGACAGTAGTGATAGAAATGCATTAAAAATAAAGGTTAGGAGAAAGGAAATTACTTCAGTAAATTATTTTAAAATACACAAAAGTGAGAATTTAAGAATGATCATAAGGAAATGAAAATTTGTACATTACTACATCAAACTTAATATATGGATTTAATATGTTGAATATTAATGTTTGTGATTAAATTTACAAAAAACTGGGATCATGGCTTACAGGTATTTGGAGGATTTCTATATGAAAATGAAACCAATTTTATAAGAATAAAATGTCAGGACTTATAGATGGAAGGTACAGAGAGTCATTTTAATTTCATTTTATAAGCAAAAAAGTTCTAATTAGAAAAATTCCATAGTAGAATGATTTATTTTATGAGACAATGAACTCTTCATAGCAAGGGGTTTTCAAGTGATTCTTTTTAAAACGCTATTTTTTTCTAAGTGATTCTTTTTGACCAGTTTTGGGGGAAGGCAATTGCATGAGATGAATTCTAAAATCCATTACCATTCAGAGATGCTTTGACTTTTTGATGATCCTCACCTAAAGACATCCAAAGTGTCTAGAATATTGAATCTATTGTCTAGAGTTCCATGCTATATTTTAGAGAAGAAACATACAAATTGGTTCATATCAAGAATACCTAAACAAAGTAAATGCGATTCATGCCATTCACAAGTTGTTAAACCATCCAAGGTAATATAACCTGGGTGAGAGAAAATTTAGAGAAAGAAAGGCATCATTACATATTCCCTATATTTGAAGTATTTTTATGTGGAGCCCACAGTCATTCTTTTCTTTACCTGACTTCAAAGAACAGCATTAGAAACAAAGTGTAGTATAGAGAGAGGCAGAAAATTTACATTATTGTAATGAAAACTGTCCTTACAAACTACAGATTTTCCCCAAAGTGCAATATGCTTTCCTTTGAAAGGTTGTGATTTTCACATAACAAAAGACTGTCAGAAATGCTGTGAGGTAGCATTTTTTTTTTTTATGAGTTGGACTAAATGACCTTTAAGTTTTTTAAGTTCTATAATTTGTCTTGAATATGAAATCAATATAGAGCTCTGCATTGGAAAACTAAGAATAAAAATGCTTTAATTTTTAATCTGACAGGTAAAAAAGTATAAAAAATATTTTCTGAAGAATTCTATGAAGTTTCTTTCTTTGTAAACATGATATCTCACCATTTTTCTACTTTTGACATGAATATTTGAAAAAAAGAAAGATGTTAATTATTTCCCCTCTTGCTTTACTAGATACTCCTTTTAGCATTTGACCTACTGTTTATAATAGAAACTGAGGACACCTACTGAATATTCAAGAGCAAAAATTACCATATAATTAGAGGAACTTTAAGAGCTCTTTTAAATGTGTGTGTGTGTGTGTGTGTGTGTGTGTGTGTGTGCTTGTGTCTCTATGTCACACACACATAGAGAATGGGGAGGGAGAAAGAAATAGAAAAGAGCAATAGCATTTCCTAATTTAAAAAAAAATCAATTCATATGTTTTCATGAATTCAGAATTTAATATTCTACATAGATCTTCTCCATTAACTTAAAATGTCTGAGAAACTAAGAATGTTGAGCACAGGAAATAGCAAGAATTTTTCATTTAATTTGCATTCATTTTCTCAGTCATGCCCATTGAACAAGATCTATCCATAAAATATTGCATTCCAGATCTCTTCATTTTAAATATAAGGTCATATGTATAGAGATTAGCATTAGAAGAGGAAAAAACATTCTTAATATAGGGGTGTTAACTGGCATGACAGAAGACTTGGAAGAAAATGCAACAAGGACCATATAAAAGAAACTGAATATTCTTTTTAAAGATACCCTTTTGAAACTTGCACTCTCACTGTAAGGTCATTTGAAAATTGGAATTTTATTTATTGGCATACTTTATGTAGCATACATTCTAAGGGGTATAAGTAGGGTATCTTTAACATGAGTTTATATGGTAGCAAGAAAACATAAATTTTCTTCAGACATATTTCTGGGTATCTAGAGTAAACCTATTTTTAAATTATGAATAATAAGCAGTTTGAACAATCCATTATCATGGGATGCATAGTTGCTACAGAGTGCTTCCTATTTTTGCTAGAAAGACACTTCTAATATTCTTCATTATAATATTATTGCATTTTAATGGAACAGAAGGGAAAAGATTGTGTAAGTTAGTACTGCCAATTGCTGCTCAAGAATCTTCCCCTACAATATGTAGCCCGTACTGCAGCACTCATAGAACATTAAAATATCAAAATATTTCATGTCAACTGCCAACATGACAGCTTTGAGGCCAGTCATTCAGCCTCTAGAAATCAATTATCATTATTACAAAGAATTGTAAATGATGGGGAACAGTTAAATTTCAGAATAGAAGATAGGTAACCCAAGGGGAAACTCTGAATATAATATTACTGAAGGGAAAAGTTAATGAAATTTTCTTGATGCAACAGTAGTACAATCATTTTCTTGCTATGGTAATTAATATCTAGATGGCAATGAACAAATGGACCATTGGGTTTTTATGTAAATAGATTCCAAATAATAATATTTGTATTTTATCACATTCCATTTAATATTTTTGTTTAGGTAGAAGTGGTTATGAAGAAGAGCATTATAATAGTGAAAAAAGTTTCTTTGTAAAAGCTGCTATTCAGGAGTCAAAAAGATCTGAGTTCAAATAAGGTCCCAGATATTTGACACTTAGTAGATGCTGGCCAAGTCATTTAAAATTTAAAAATAGAATTGAGTCATAAAATGTACAACCTCTGTTTATAATAAATACTAGTATTTATTTCTTTTTCATTCTAAAGGGGTTGTCTATGAAACTTAGAGAATGGATATTCTAAGCAAAACATCACTGATTATGTTCAATACCTTAAGATATTTTTGAGCATATTTAAACATAAACCATAACTTTATTTAATTGGCCTGCTGAGCTTTATAGTGTTATCAGAGACAAAACTCAAATCATAAAAGTATACATCTGGAACAATTAGCTTTTCTCTGATATTGAGATATCTACGAGAGCAAAGCCAAGATGGCAGAGAGCAGACACAGCTTTCTGTGACCTCCTCTGACCTCTCTCAAACCAACAGCAGATTAAGCTCCTGAACTGGTACTGGAGTGACAGAACACAGAAATATTTGGAATAAAACACATTTCCAGAAGTAGATACTTTGGAAAACCTTCAGAACAGGTCCATTTCAGGTAAGCAGGGGGACAATCTGTCAAGCCCAGACACTGGCATAGAGAGCCCAGGGCAAGGAGATGGGATGGGGAGCTAAAGTGTTGCAGCATCAATGAAGGAATCTTCTGTGAGGCTCTTAGGTTACTCTCTCCTAGTTGCAAGTGGGTAGTTTAGAAGATTTGCTGTAAAACACTGAAAAGCAAATACAAAATGCAAATTGTAAGCCACAAAGTGCCAGAAGAACTTGGGACCTGACCCCAATTACCCAGTACCGCAAGTCATTCAGAAAGACCAGCCCCAGGGTAAACAAAAGTGGCTATCACCCATTTACCTTAAGAGCACATCTCAACATTTAAAAATGAGCAAAAAAGATAAAAGAACTCTGACTATAGACACATTTTATTGTGAGAGAGAGAACAGATCTCAGACCCTGAGGTTCCTAAAGGGAAATCATTTCCAGATGAAAACCTAAAAGGAAATATGAGCTGGTCACCATTTCACAAGGTTTTCTTGGAAGATTTCAAAAAAAAGATCTTAAAACAGAGTTAGAAGGAAAATGGGAAAAGGAAATGAAAGCTTTGGAAGAGAGAATGGAAAAGTAAAAACAAAAATTATCTGAAGAAAACTACTTAAAATTGATTTGATGAAATGGGAAAAGGATATAATTCCTTACCAAATAGATATGAAAAAGATACCAATTCATTGAAAAACAATTTGTGAAATGTAGAAAAAAATTCGATGAACAAAACAATTCAATTGGGCAAATACAAAAGAAGCTAAAAAGGTAACTGAACAACTTTGAGATACCACCAGATACTTGTCAGATTGGCTAGAATGACAGGGAAAAATAATGTGGGATGTTGGAGGGGATGTGGGAAAACTGGGACATTGATACATTATTGGTGGAACTGTGAATACATCCAGCCATTCTGGAGAACAATTTGGAACTATGCTCAAAAAGTTACCAAACTGTGCATACCCTTTGATCCAGCAGTGTTACTACTGGGCTTGTATCCTAAAGAGATCTTACAGAAGGGAAAGGGACCTATATGTGCAAGAATGTTTGTGGCAGCCCTCTTTGTGGTGGCCAGAAACTGGAAATTGAGTGGATGCCTATTAATTGGAGATTGGCTGAATAAATTGTGATATATGAATATTATGGAATATTATTGTTTGGTAAGAAATGACCAGCAGGAGGATTTCAGAAAGGCCTGGAGAGACTTACATGAAGTGATGCTGAGTGAAATGAGCAGGACCAGAAGATCATTTATACTTCAACAACAATACTATATGATGATCAATTCTTATGGATATGGCCCTCTTCAACAATGCGATGAATCAAATCAGTTCCAATAGAGCAGTGATGAATTGAACCAGCTATCCAGCGAAAGTACTCCAGGAAATGAATATGAACCACTACATAGAATTCCCAGTCCCTTTATTTTTGTCTGCCAGCATTTTTTATTTCTTTCACAGGTTAATTGTACACTGTTTCAAAGTCCAATTCTTTTTGTACAGCAAAATTATTGTATGGACATATACACATATATTGTATTTAACTTATACTTTAATGTATTTAACATGTATTGGTCAACCTGCCATCTGGGGGAGGCAGTGGGGGGAAGGAGGGGAAAAATTAGAACAAAAGGTTTTGCAATTGTCAATGCTGAAAAATTACCCATGCATATATCTTGTAAATAAAAAGCTATAATAATAAAATAAATAAATAAATATAATTATGACATTTAGATAGTCCAAAAAAAGGTAACTGAAGAAAATAATTTACTATATATTGGAATTGAACAAATGGAATTCAATGACTCAATAAGACTTCAAGAATCAGGCAAACAAAACCAAAAGTAAAAAAATGGGATAAAATATGAAATATCTCTTCTGAGGCTATGAAAAGGGTCATTATTGTCAAATTATCCATGCACATGTTTTAAAAATAAAAATTTTTATTTAAAACACACTTTCCACACAAACAAAATCAAATCTAATCAGCTGGGAAAATATCAGGCCGAGTGTATACAATAAAAATGACAATACTACCTAAATTTATCTACTTATTTAGTGCCATACCAAACTCCCAAGAAAGTATTTTACAAATCTAGAAAAAAAAATATAAACTTCCTCTGGAAGAACAAATGGTCAAGAATTTCAAGGGAATTAATGAAAAAAAAAATGCCAATGAAGGTGGCCTAGCCATACCAGATGTAAAACTATATTATAAAGCAATGATCATCAAAACCATTTGGTAATGGCTAAGAAATAGAGTGAGTTCACAAGACAAAATAGTCAATAACTATAGCAATCTAGTCTTTGACAAACCCAAAGACTCCAAGAAAATTCGCTGCCTTGATTTAGCTTTATTCATGTATTGTAATACCAGATAGAATAAATCAAATAGATAAATAGGTAAAGTTGTTTGATTCTAATGATCAATGTAATTATTTTTTTCTTCTGAATATTCCATTTTTATCTTAATAAATTTGTGGAATATATGATAAGCAGAGCTCTCCAATAATGAAAGAGAAGGGGATCTGAGATCACATATTAGATATTTATACTGGTAAATTCCTTGGGGGCAGGGACTTTGTTTTGCAGAATTTAGCACAATTCCTAGCACAAGTTAAGCACTTAGTGAATACCATTGGCTGAGTTTTCTGTATACTGATAGAGCAAGTCCCTCTACTTTTTTCTTCTTAAAACATTGTCTCATGTCTTGAGAGACCCTTTAACTCCTACTAAGAAAAGCAAACTTTCCAGTCCTAAACATCAGCTTCCTGTTCACTCACACTTAAAAGAAATACAATTCCCAACTTTTTAAATTATTTTTACTTGTACCATTATGAAAATAGCATCCTTGTCATTGTAGGTAGTATCATGAAAATGGTGTTTCCTTACAAAGCAGCTATTCTAGGATTAATAATCCTTTTTAACAGGATTATAAAAAATATCACAAAATGTCTTCACTTAAAAAACCGCTTATTTTCATGTAAATTATAGTTAATCACAAACATTATCTTTTAATGTTTATTTGATGGGGAAAAAGTACTTATATAGAATCACACTGCTAAAATGTTCTATAACTAAAAATCCAAGCAATAGGATGGTTGCTAGCATTATATTATTGGCAAGCCCCTGAATAAAATATTATTCTCACTTTTTTAATAAACCAAATATTGGACCTACTGGAGCCCCCATTTTCTCACCTTTTCAACATATATCCTGTTTCAACAATCATTTTTATTCTAGTTCTAGTAGATTCCCAAACTCCATCACATAATCAATTCACCTTTTCCAATAATAACCAATGCTTATTGCTATTGGTGTTGCATTATTGTTTTTGTTTTTGTTTGTTTATTTTTTAAAAGTATTTCTTTTCAGGATTATACTGAATCTTCACTTTAGATAGTGATTTTTTCAGTATTTATTTGAAGACTGAACCTTTCATTTGAAAAAGTCAGATAGATATTGTTGAGATTTCTTCAAGCATAACTGGTGTTTGAACTTTTGGACATTTACATGTCAGGGTAAAAAACAGACATGGTTGACTTGTTTCATTATTGATTGCTTCAAAAAGAACACATAATTCTAGAACAACAATAGCAGCAGCAAAGTATAAGACCACTTCTTGTGCTCCAATGGTTCAAAGATTGAATTTGTCAACCAGGAATGAGAATTTCAATACAAAAACCAAAGTTTTAATGTATTCCTTGGTAACCACAAAACATTTTCTGAAACATGTAAATTGTTTGTGGAGATTCCAGGAGACATGACATTAAAAAACAAAATGAAACAAAAAACAACATAGAAAACCTTGCAAAAATTACATTGCTTTAATGACCTACTTGACTCCCTTACACATTATGTAAAGCCACTTTACACTTATCTCTAATTTTAGCTGCACACTAGACTCTATATAGTCTCTATTCAAGAGAAACTATAGGAATCAATAATCTATAATATTGATCACAGTAACAGGTTAGAAGGTGCTGATTGGTCATGTTCTGTTCTTCTACCCTGGTTCAGTGTCTAATTTCTTGTATCTAAAAAACTCTGCCTAGTATACTAGTATCCTGATAATTTGGGTCCCAGTATGAATCCCAGAAATGAAGTCCCAGAATAGGAATTCCCCTTTTTAGTCCCCTATTTAGTAACAAATATACTGAGATTGGGATCCTACTTTGCCTGTATAGTCCATATTATCTATGATCTAACAGCTGTACTCTATTCTTTATATATCTTCTTCCAGAAATTTAGAATCTCAGTTGGCTCAGTTCCTAAGCCTTTCCATATTGCCTATCCAATTAATAATCATTAATAGCCATTGGTGAATACATTTTTTGCTTGTTACCTCTTGATTCTGCTGTCTTCAGAGGAGGTAAAGATGCTTGGTAGTATGTATAGTATTTTCAGCCAAAAGAATCTACTCATGGAAGAGAAGAGATGCCTATGTCCAAATGGTGTTGAGTTAATAAATTTTTATTTGTACAAACTAATTGATTTCAAGAGGTTAAATGAAAGTGGGATGCTGCTCATTATGTGTTAGAAGGCGAGAGAACATGAAAATGGGGATTCAGATAACTACCAAAGATCCTCCCTTCATCACTGTTCCTTCAAGGAAAGTTCTAAAACTCAGCCGGGGAAATAGAGGTTTTTCACATTTGTATAGGGAGTCCATAGTCTCTCTACATTTTATAAAACCTGCTTTGCTACCATACATATTTGATTTGCTACTACTGAGTCTTTCAGATGCTTATTATCTACCTTTTTGGAAGTGATTCAAGGCCCAACTGAACACTTTCAATTTTGAAATTTCTACCATGGATATATGCTATTTTTAGTGGTAAGGGAATACAAACTCATCTAGTTTAATAAGTTTAGCGTACCACTGATATCTGCCCATAACATCAGGCCATTTAATCTGCTATTATCCTCCTTCTCTCTATCTCTGAGGAGGAATAAGTAAAGGAAACAAATAAAACAGAACAAAAATTGTGGCTAAATTATTCAGCAATACATTTTCTAAAATCATACCCCAAACTAATCTGTCAGGTTTGGAAGCATAACCTAAAGTGAGAGAGTTAGTGAGTGAATTCAAACTTGCTCATTCCACTATATTGTCAACTACAGGTTAGACAAAATCATAGAGCACAAATTAAAAGGAAATTCATAGTAATATCACTTTAGAGTTAGAAAACATTTCTGCTAATTTATAAAAGTTGCACCTAGGAACAGTCTTCTAGAATTTCACAAAGGGACAAAACAAATTTGTTTGTCAAAAGTATTCTTAGGTGCTTTACAAAGTTTAGTCCAGAAGGAGAGAGATCAAACTCCACACTAGATCAATCTGCTTAGTGCGCATTGGAAATTTACATACATGCATAGTCCACAGCCTACATATCAGAAATGCTTGCACTTAGCAACTAGAGAAAGAAGCAGCAGTACTCTATAAAATACAAATCAGAACCAATTAAACAGGCAAATTTTATCTGAAAACTAAATAGATTCTGGCCCTAATGTACTCCCATCCTACTTTATGAAGGGATGGAAATAAAGACATGTTGTATATACTTTCTATTTTTTTGATACACTATTCAGTGGTATTGATTTTTTCCTCATTTTTTTCTTTTAAAATAATATTTGTTATATGGGATGGCTCTTTGGAATAGAAATGGAAAGAAAATTGGGAAAATTCTAGTGATATTCAAACAAAAACATGAATAAAATCTTGTTTTAAAATAGCTAGGTGGTACAGAAAAGTTGTGGGCCTGAAGTCCCACAGTATGATTTGACTTGCCAATTTTTTGTTGATTCCTTTCATTCAGGTCTGATTCTTTGTAACCCATTAGGGATTTCTTGGTAAAAGATGCTGGAGCAGTTTGCCATTTCATATTACACTTTATTTTATATTTGAGGAAATTGAGGGAAACGGGGTTAAGTGACTTTTCAGGATCATGAAGCTGGTAAGTATCTGAAGCCAGATTTGAACTCAGGTAGATTTATCTTTCTGAGTTTAAATGTGACTTCAGATACTTATTAGCGGTGTGATTTTGGACAAGTTACTTAATCCTATTTTCCTCAGTTTCTTCATCTATAAAGTGTTTTGAGGAAGAAAATGGTTAACAAACTACAGCAGTACCTTTGCAAAGAAAACCACAATTGAGATGAAGAAGAGTCAGACAATACTGAAGAAGAATGGAACAAGAACATATACAGTGAACTGCATAATATTAAAAAACATTCTAGGATAAAGAATATTTTAAAAAGTTTAAGGAAAACAATTTAATTTAAGGTAAAATAGACATTAAAATGATAATATTGTAGAATCTTAATGTAATCCATTTAGACCTAAGCAAGTCTGACTTTTTTTTAAAAAAAGAAAGGAAGCAAACAATTGAATATGATTTTAGAAAATTTGTTATTATAGATATTTTTGTGATTATCAAATAAGAATAAGAAAATGAATTTATATATTTCTCAGTTGATCATGGAGCATTTATAAAACCTGATCATAAATCAGGACATGAAATTTCACAAGTTATCCTCAAAAAAAGTTATGCAAATTATTTACTAACCACAATGTAATAAAAATAACATTGCATAAAGTGTCATTGAAAAATAGGTTAAAATTTAATTGGAAGCTAAATTTAACCAAAGGGATTGGTAGGGTAGTTATGTGGCACAGTGGAGAGAGTACTAGGTTGGGAACCAGGAAGACACAACTACCTGAGTTCAAATCTGGCTTCAGATACTTATCAGCTTCATGACCCTGAAAAGTCACTTAACCCTGTTTCCCTCAATTTCCTCACATATAAAATAAAGTGTAATACGAAATGGCAAACTGCTCCAGCATCTTTTACTAAGAAATCCCTAATAGGTTACAAAGAATCAGACATGAATCAAAGGAGTCAACAAAAATTTGCAAGTCAAATCATACAATCATAAAAATCAAGATAATATCATTAAATGTGATGCCAATTATACAACATACCACAATTATTCATGCAATTAAGTATGTCAAATCTATTGCTAAGTAAAAGAAAAAAAATAAGGTAAAAACTTATGGGCATACAACTAAAAAGAATCCCAGATAACAAAGAAAATGTTATTTTATTTTATTTTATTTTTGCTGAGGCAATCGGAGTTAAGTGACTTGCTTAGGGTCACTCAGTTAGGAAGTATTAAGTGTCTGAGGTCAATTTTGAATTCAGGTCCTCCTGACTTCAAGATTGGTACTCTATCCATTGCACCATCTAGTTGTTCCACAAAGAAAATTTTGAAGTCCAATTCAAGATCAAAATAGAGATATTGAAAATTAAATATAAAGATAAAATTTAAAGAATAAAAAAATTGAGGGAAGAAGCACAGGCAAAAAATGAAATAGGACTCCTTTTATGAGTGATATAATAATTTACTTAAATAAACCCAGAAAGTTACCTAAAAAAGATAATTGAAATAATGAACAACTTCAGTAGAGGTGCAAGATATGAAATACATTCACATTTGTTTTGGTTTTGAAGTTTGGATCTGGCACTTATTATTTTACATTGAGAAAGATTCTTAACCTGTTTCTACTTCAATTTGATCATGTTTAAATTGAGGGAATTACACTTAATGACTTCGTAGACCTTTTTCATCTCTTAATCTATGATCCTATGATTATGTCAGAAATAAAAAATGAAGTTTGACTTTTCTTGATAAACTCATGATGTTTCAAAGCAATTCATATTTTCTATTCTAAGTACATGAAAATCATCCATTTTTAAATAAAATCTATTTTTTTCCCCAAGAAATCTTAAGGAGCTATGATGGTGGAATCATCTCCATTTTGTTAAATATCATTATAAATTTTGGTGTATTCATTTCAATGGTACCTCTCTAAATCACCATGTTTCTTTTAAAGAAAAATATCTTCAATCACACTTTCAATATTTCACTATCTTACCTTGATTATTTGAACTTCATGAATGTGGCAACATTATTAATTACCATATCCTCATTCCAGAAACTCTCTAGGAAATTTATTTCATTGATGATTTTTATTTGTGGATGAAGTTGTCTTCATTTTGAGCATGTGGATAGAGGGCCAGGAATGATTATATTAATTGGTTTGAAGGTCATAATTTATTTCCAGTGTGTAAAACATATAATACAAAGTTATACAATATATATTTTCAGAATGTTTTCTATTTTCCATAAAAGAAATAGCATTTGTAATAAATATTTACTTTAATAGTTTGATGCACAATCATGGATGTGTTGTTTTGTAGATGTGCATTTCATTGGTACAGCATTAAATATTTGAATATTTTGCTTCCTCTCATAGACTGAAAGCTCCCTGAATAGGGGATAATATTTTTTAACTTATCATATTGCATTTAGTAAAATTGTTATTTTTAAAGAAAAGTTCAACATGGGTATGTACAGGGATAAAATTATATATCAAACATGTAAGAATATAAATTAATAACAAGTATTTTTTTCAAATTATCCATATGGTAAAATTAAACTTTTTGAAACACCTTTATATTGTTGGGATTAGGTGTTTTCAGACACCACTGTACATGCAAGAATCCAATTAAAGTTCAGAAAGATGACCATCCTCATAGCAGATCTGTAAGAATTGTCCAGAGACAATCATGCATATGAAGAAGTTTGAAATTTTTTCTGACCATTTGCCCTTGATACTTAGTACTTTTCTAGCTACAAAATACTCTTTCAGTTACCCTATTTTGCACAAATGACAAAATACTGTCTCCTGAAAAGCATTTTTTTCCATAGCTCATTCAATTTTAGCACAACATTATTGTGGTATTTTATAAACCTGTAAAAGAAATTGAATTAAGTTTAAAATTGTATCATAGATCACAATGCAATAGTATCAAACTGGAAGGACATTAAAGGCTATCTGGTCAAATTCTTCATTTTGCAGATAAGAAAACAGAGGTCTAGGAATTTTGAATACTTTGCCTAAGTTCCTATCATTAGTAAATTGCAAACACAGTATTTTAACCCATATTTTCTAATTTCCAATTTAACATTCTTTCCTTGTACCATGTCAACTCTTAATCCTATTGTGACAAAACTGTAAACATAGCATTGATACATTAGAATATCAATTGAAACACTTTAGCTATGACTTAGGTGTGACTCAGCCATGATGTAGCCATTAAACTTCATGGATTTATAGTGATTTTACTTATTATGTCCCCATTCCAAATGGGAACTCCTGGTAATGTTAAAAATAAAGGTCTACGGATCATTCCCTTCTTTATTTCTAGAAAGTATGATTCTGCATTATGCCAAAACCAGAAGTTTTTATGGAAAGAATTTTTTCATAATATGTTACAGAAAGCAGCAGCAGCAACAACAACAAACTGCTTTTGATTATGAAGTGCTCCTGGACCACAGCATGAGTCTGGCAGTCTGATAAATGGCAGACCTAACAAGTATCTGTTGATCCTGATCACCAGTGGTAGAATTGTGACTACTACAGTCAAAGTTTTTGCTTTTGTTCTTTTACTGATTTGAGTGATTAAGTAGAAAATAAAGAATCAGTTTGATAAACTAAGGGTAACTTTGATTACCTACTTAACTTTCTACTTCTGAGAGTTCCATGCTATTTGATATTAGTAATTGGAAAGTAAATGTGTTTTTATTACCACAGCAGGTTAGTAAGCATTTTTATGTCAATGATTTTCTATCATTATCTAAGAGGGATACAGTCTGTATCTCATATAATGGTAGAGTAGACCATTTCCAGGATACATTAGTATAGTTTAGCAGGTGCTCCATTGTTGCTTGTGAGCCCCTGAAGGGAAAAATTTTCATTTATTCTGATAAGAATGTTACCCCTTATCAAAATAGAATAGATTTAATGAAGAACAAGAGAGTAATAGCTTTTTTCCTCTTCATTTTTGACCAAAGAGTTTTCTTTCATGACTAAAAAAATATACTTCCATTTCACAGGAAGTCTTGGGAATAGCTATCAGAGTAATAATATTCCTAAAAGTAAAACCTAATTTTCTCCTATATGTGTGTGGTCTCTTCTTATCATCAACTCCATGTTCTCAACAAACATTTTTTTTCCAAGAAAAGAAAATAACCAAGTTATGTATTCTTTATCATTTTTGGCCTTCTTCTTTAATTATTAACTTAAACCTCTTTTTTGAGTTCATGCAATTTCCCAATTTTTTCTCCTTTTTAAAATTCCATTCATATTCTTGACTCATATTTTTTTTTCTTTTCTACTTTTCTAAGACCTGTTTCTTTTCCCAGGAAATATTTATTTAAATCATGCAAGCACCATTTACAGACATTTTGAAATCTATTTTTGGAATCTTTACAAACTGTTAAGTCATTGGAGTTGATACAGACAATAATTATCTAATTTGGCATGGTTCAATATGATTGATTTGATCTTAGAAAGAGATATTTTGGGCCAGACCTTGAAACAAGGTAGTAAGTACAACTGATAGAAACAATGCTTGTGTTCACACCTTTAGAGAGCTCATAAGTATCTAAGTACTGAATGGAGTTCACACATTTGGGAGATTTCAGGGATTAGTATGAGATATCCGAATTCATACCTCCCTTGAAGTTCTTAGGGCCAGAGAGCACTCTGGGAGATAACCCAGAATCCGTCTCTCTCCAGAAGGAGGAGTTAACCTTTGGGAGATCATATATATATACAGGAAGCTCTTAGCACTGGAAAGAGTTATTTGGGAACATTCCCAGGGGTTGGAGAGGAGCCCTCTGGGAGGAAGCCCACAAGCCCTATCTTCGAGGCAAGAGAGATTCATTGTATCTTCTACCTTGGTGCTGGCTGGAGTCGGAAGGACAAACCTTTGGATTTGGAGACATTCGGGCAGAGCTCTTAGAACTAAGTGGAGAGCTAGGCCGCTGAGCTAACCGGGCTATATTGAAGGACACACTAAAAGATCTGAACTTTTATCACCTGGCTGTGTTTTGGAAAAAGAACACCACATTTTGACACCCAACGTGGGGCACATGAACATAATGGACAATGGGTTCCTTTTGGACTATTTTTAGGACTTATAGACATGTATAATTTTGTATGCTGATTCATGTTATGAAAAATTGTTTACTTCAAACTTACAGGAATTATTGAATTTCTGGCACATGAATTAATGGGCAATGGGTTCCTTTTGGACTAATTCTAGGACTTATGGACATGTGTAAATTCTTTATGTTGATTTATGCTATTTGTTAACATTACTACTAGCCTGTGTTATATTGCTATGTGATTATGTAATTATGTGTAACGCCTCCCATATTGATGGATTTATGTACACCTTGTTTCATACTTGTTTTAAGTGAGCCCCTTTAGAAACCCGCTAATCTGATTTGATTTTCTATTTCCTTTGGTGTTTTTATCTCCCTTCCTGAGATGTCAGGGAGAAAGTGACCACCTTCTTTTTATGGTGTTTTCACTCCTTTTTTGAGCAGTCAGAGAAGGCGTGATCACCTTTTTGGGGTTCTCACCTCCTTGAGAAGTCAGGGAAGTCATGATCACTTATGTTCTAAATCAAAAGAAAAGGGGAGGTGTTGGAATCTTTACAAACTGCTAAGCCATTAGAGTTGATAGAGACAATAATTATCTAATTTAGCATGGTTCAATATGATTGATTTGATCTTAGAAGGAGATATTTTGGGCCAGAACTTGAAACAAGGTACTAAGTACAACTGATAGAAATGATGCTTGTGTTTACACCTTTAGAGAGCTCATAAGTATCTAAGTACTCAATGGAGTTCACACGTTTGGGAGATTTCAGGGTTTAGAAAGAGATATCTGAATTCACACCTCCCTTGAAGCTCTTAGGGCCAGAGAGCATGCTGGGAGATATCCCACAATCCCACTCTCGGAGAAGTAGCATAAATACAGCTCCAGTGAGCCACTCGGGAGTGTTATTTGGGAACATTCCCAGGGGTTGGAGAGAAGCACTTTGGGAGGAAGCCCACAAGCACTATCTTTGAGGCAAGAGAGATTCATTTTATCTTCTACCTCAGTGCTGGCTGGAGTCACAAGGACAAACCTTTGGATTTGGAGACATTCAGGCGGAGCTCTTAGAACCAAGTGGAGAGATAGGCCTCTGAGCTAACCGGGCTATATTGAAGGACACAATAAAAGATCTGAACTTTTATCAACTGGCTGCGATTTTAGATCTTATTATTATATTATTATTTAAAGGAGAAAAAATACCAACATATTTTAACTTTTAGTAGACTAAAAAATATTGATTTAATTAGAAGGGCACCAAAATGTAATATTATTGATGTCTAAGTAAAAAGAAAAGAAAAAAAGAAAATATCCATAATAAAAATATTTAACTAAGATTGTTTCTTAACAAACAAAATATTACCGCATGAAGTACTTCCTGTCTTATTTTCTTAATTCCTATGAAGGAAATCCATTTACATTAGCTATTTGAAGAATGTTCATATGCATCATTAGTCAAGCATAAAATCTGAAATCATAATACTCAATTTCTATTCCCATTTTTCTGGGTTCTCTTTTCAGGATATCATTTCAACAATTATATATATATATATATATATATATATATATATATATATATATTTAAATAAACATAATATATATGTATATGTAAGCATACGCATGCCTTTATAAAACTTATGTTAAAGATAGAAAGAGAACATTTAGACCAATTATGATTTAAACTTTAGGTAGTCTTAAGGCATTTAAACATGTAATTTGATTCAACTGGATATATTTGTATCATCAAATATGACTATCTTGCAAAGAAAGTAACCAGGTAATGGATTCCTTAAATATTTTTAGTCTCCTTTTTTAATTATTCACCTACACCATTTTCTGACTCTGCGCAATTTTCCCATTTATATTTGTTTCATTAATATTCTTTACATTGAAGCTTTTTATTTTCAAAATATAAGCAAAGATCATTTTTAATTATTGAACCTTGCAAAACCTTGTGTTCCAATTTCTGTCCTTCCCCTCACCGCCTCTTCTAGATAGCAAGTGATACAATATATGTTAAACATGGTAAAATATATATACATCTAATATAGGCATACATATTTATACAATCATCTTGCTGCAAAAGAAAAATCAGATAAACAGAAAAAAAGAGAAAAAAATCAAAATTCAAGGAAACAACAACAAAAGAAATAAAAATGCTATATGGTGACACAAATTCAGTTCCCACAGACCACTTGCTGCATGTAGATGGCTCTCATCATCATCAGATCATTGCAATTGCCTTGAATTGCCTTACTATTGAGGAGAGCCATGTCCATAAGAATTGATCACTGCATAATCTTGCAGTTGCCATGTATAAGCATCCGTTTCCTGGTTCTGCATATATCACATGGCATCAGTTCATGTAAGTCTCTCCAGGCCTCTCTCAAATCATCCTATTGGTCATTTCTCATAGAACAATAATGTTCCATAACTTATTCAACCGTTCTCCAACTGATGGTTATCCACTCAGTTTTTACTTTCTTGCCATTACAAAAAAGGCTGCTACAAATATTTTTGCACATGTGGATCCTTTTCCTTCCAAAAAGATCTAAGGATATAAGCCCAATAGAAACATTGTGGGATCAAAAGGTATACCCAGTTTGATAACCTTTTGAGCATAGTTTTAAATTGCTCTCCAGAATTTCACCAACAATATATTAGTGCACAAGTTTTGCCACATCTCTTCAAAAATTGATGATAATTTTATCCTGTCATTTTAGTTAATCTGAGAGGTGTGTAGTGCTATCTTCAAGTTGTCTTAATTTACATTTCTCTGATTAAAAGTTATTTAGAGCACCTTTTTATATGACTAGAAATGGTTTCATTTTCTTCATCTGAAAATTGTCTGTTCATGTCCTTTGACCATTTGCTGATTGGAGAATGGTTTGAATTCTCATAAATTTGAGTCCATTCTCTATATATTTTAGAAATGAAACCTTTTTCAAAACCCTTAAATTTAAAAATGTTTTCCCAATTTATTGCTCCCCTTCTAATCTTGTCTGCATTAATTGAGTTTGTGCAAAAAAACATTTTAACTTAATATAATCAAAATGATTTATTTGATGTTCAATAATGCTCTCCAGTTCTTCTTTGGTCAAAAATTCTTTCATTTTTTATAGATCTGAGAGGTAAACTGTCCCATGTTCTTCTAATTTTTTAAAAATATTACTCTTTAGGGACTTCTGACTAAGATGGTAGAAAGAATATACTCATCTATCTAAAAAACCCACAAATGCATTACCAACAGAAAGTATCCTCAAAATTCACCAGAAAAGGTCTGTCTTTGCTCGCAGGTGGGGACGGTTAGATCAGATGCAGACTTCATGCAGCCAGCTAGAGAACACAGAAGGCAGCTCATACTGAGGAGACCGAAAAGGGGCAGGGTGTGATCTCAGGCAGTAGAAAATCTGTGGGGAGAACTTTACCACAGTGTGGCTATATTGCTCTGGCAGCAAGCCAGTAGATCAGCAAAGAAGCTATAAACACGGGGGGTAAAGACTATAATCCTGAAACACTAGAGTCTGTCAGGACGTGGCCACACCCACCCAGCACCAGGAGTGACTCAGCATGATCTCAGAGTCTCAGAGCACAGAAGCAGCGCAACCATTGCTATTCTGCTGCTGCCTCACTGCTACAAACTGCAGTTTGTAGAGGAAGCCTGGTAATACCATATGGCCCAAAAAAGCAGAATACATTTGCTTTTTTTTTTTAATTGTTTGTTTGTTTTCTTTGATTCCTCTTTGACAAAATGAGCAAACAATTAAAGCACACTCTAACTATAGACAGCTTCTATATGGATAGAGAGTAACTTCAAAACCAGAGGAGACTAAAAACAGATTGTCTCCAGGTGATTCCACAAAGGGGGTTATGATCTGGTTCCCAATACACAAGACACTCTTAGAGAAACATATAAAAGGCTCTTACAAGAGAACTAGAAGAAAAATGGGGAAAGGAAAAGGAAACTTGGCAAGAAGGTCTGGATAAGTCACCCCACTCATTTAAAAATAGAGTGGATAAAGAAATCAAATCGCTGAAAAACAGATTTAGTGAATTGGAAAAGGTAAAAAATTCCAAGGAAAACGGAATTAGTGAATTGGAAAAAAATAGCTCTCTAAAAAATAAAATTTGCAAAATAGAAAAAAAATTACACAGAATAAAACAACTTACTTAAAAACTCAATTGGACAATTACAAAAAGAAATTAAAAAATAAAAGAAGAAAACAATTCATTAAAAATCAGAATTGAACAAATGGAAATGAATGACTCGAGGAGACACCAACAATCAAACAAAACTAAAAATTAAACAATGGAAAAAATGTCAAATACCTACTTGGTAAAACAACAGACCTGGAAAATAAATCTAGAAGAGATAATCTGAGAATTATTGGACTCCTTGAAAATTATGATGAAAAAAAGAACCTAAACATTATTTTCAAGGAAATTATCAGAGAACTGCCCAGGTGTTATAGAAACAGAGGGTAAAATAAATATTGAAAGAATTCATTGATCAACTACCGAAAAGATCCCCAAGTCAAAACTCCAAGAAATATTGTAGCTAAATTCCAGAACTATCAGATAAAGGAAAAAGTACTGCAAACAGCTAGAAAAAAACAATTCAAAGATAAAGGAGCCACAATAAGGATTACACAGGATCTAGCAGCGTCCACATTAAAGGATCAAAGGACCTAGAATCTGATATTCTGAAAGGATAAGGGATTGGTATGCAGGCAAGAATAACTTACCCAGTCAAAATGAGCATTTTTTCCCTAGGGAAGAAGATGGACATTCATTGAAATAGGTGAATTTCTTCTATTTCTGATGAAAAACCTGGAACCAAACAAAAAGTTTGATCTTCAAATATAGGACTCAAGAGAAACCTAAAAAGGTAAAAAGAAATCTTGGGAATTATATTTCTATTATAAATATACATAAAGAACACGTATATTTTCACATGTATATTTTGGTTTTACAGTTATAATATAAAAAAGAAACTAGAGGTAAAAAGGAAATTATACCAGAAAAAGGGTAAAGTGGGGGTACTACATTAACAGGGGTTAACAAGATGGCAATTAATACAGAATTAGTGATTTTGACCATAAATGTGAATGGGGTAAACTCTCATAAAGCAGAAGTGGTTAGCAGACTGGATTAAAAGCCAGAATCTTACAATATGTTGTTTACAGGAAACACACTTGAAGCAGGGTGGTATATACAGAGTAAAGGTAAAAGGCTGGAGAATCTACTATTCTTCAGGTGAAGTCAAAAAAGCAGGGGTAGCCATCCTGATCTCAGATGAAGCAAAAACAAAAATTGATCTAATTAAAAGAGATAAGGAAGGGCACGATATCGTGCTAAAGGGTAGCATAGATAATGAAGCAATATCAATATTAAACATATATGCACCAAGTGATGTAGCATCAAATTTCTTAAAAGAGAACTTAAGAGAGCTGTAAGAAGAAATAGACAGCAAAAGTATAATAGTGAGAGATCTCAACCTTGCACTCTCAGAATTAGATAAATCAAACCACTAAATAAATAAGAAAGAAGTCAAAGAGGTAAATAGAAGTCAAAAAAATTTCTAGAATACTAGAAAAGTTAGGTATAATAGATCTTTGGAGAAACCTAAATGGAGACAGAAAGGAGTATATTTTCTTCTCAGCAGTTCATGGAACCTATACAAAAGCTGACCATATATTAGGACATAAAAACCTCAAATTCAAATGCATAAAGGCAGAAATAGTAAATGCATCCTTTTCAGATAATGATACTTCTTGAAATATAGGATTATTGGCCAGCATAGTTAAAAGGCTACCTGTCTTTGAATTACCATGAAAAATAGGACCTGGATTCCACTATGAGAGTGGACATGCAAGATATAAATCTTACCTGGATACTTTCTCACTTGCTCTTAAAGTTTCTTAAAGAGCTGATATATATTAGAAGCTACAAATTTTATTTGGGCTGTGGCAATTCTTTGTACCATACTCACTGAATAGGCTCAATAGATATTATATTTATATCTCCTGGATAATAAATAAGAGCTAGAATGATTGCATACAATTCATTCTGCTGAGTGGACTGAAAAAGAGTTCTGACTTCTCTCTTTATAGTTAAGTCACGAGAGTGTACAGTGCAAATATTATGTTTGGATGCATCTTTAATGGAGACCCATGTGTAAAATTTGGAGCCATGGCTAATAAAATTTGCCACTCTGGGATGGTCTCAGCACACATTAATTGGTGCATTAGTATAAAAGGTGTATATCTTGTCAGGTCTTATCCCAGATAATTGTACTGTATCCCAGATAACTATAATGGCCTTTAATAAAATTCTAGCCACAAGCACTGGGTAAGGAGTAAGGCTTTGTTCTGGTTATGCTGGGAGGTTCACCCACTCTATCACACTGTCTCCTTGATGAAGGACTGCTGTGGGTGCCTCTTTTGTAGCAAAAACTGATATTTCCAAGGGTTTTTGAGCGACTCTTTCAACTACATTAGATAAAGCCAGTTCAACTTCTCTCAAAGCCTCTTGAGTTTCTTTTGTAAGCTAATGTGGTGAGTTTAAAGCACTGTCTCCCCTTAAAATGTCATATAATGGTTTCAATTGATAGGTAGTCAAGCCTAAAACTGGACACATCAATTGGATATCTCCTATCAATTTCTGAAAGTTATTTAATGTGTTTAGCTTCTCTGTTCTTTAAGGGAAGTTTTTGTACTGTAAACACCTTGGGCTATACTTCATATCCTAAATATTGAAAAGGAGCATGCCTTTGAATTTTTTCTGGAGCTATGTACAATTTGTAGTTCCTTAGTGTTTCTATGGTCTTTTGCAGACATGTTTCTAACAGTTGTTCCTCAGGTGCACATCCCAATATATCATTTGTGTAATGTAATAACATTACTTTTAGAAATGTTTTTCTTACTGGAATAAGAACAGTAGCAACATACATTTGACACATAGTAGGGCTGTTTTTCATTCTCTATGGCAAAACTGTCTATTCATATCTTTTATACGGCTCAGCTAAGTTAATGCTGGGCACTGAAAAGGTAAATCTTTTCATATCCTCCTTACCTAGAGGGATAGAATAGAAACAATCCTTAATGTCTATAACCTAAAGAGGCCACTCTCTAGGTAATTGAGTAGGAGATGAAAGTCCAGGCTGAAGAGTTCCCATGGTTTCCATCTGTTCATTTACCTTTCTTAAATCAGTCAACATCCTCCATTTTCCAGATTTCTTTGTCACAACAAATACTGGGGAATTCCAAGGACTTAGAGAAGGTTATAAGTGTCCTTGGTCAAGTTGCTCCTGTACCATATCTAATAAGGCATGAATTTTATCGCTACGTAAGGGCCACTGTTCCATCCACACTGGTGTATCCATTTTCCATTGGATAGAAACAAGTGAAAGTGTTGGCAGGCCTTCAACTGCAGCCCTGCCTAGAAAAACGAAGTATTCATTTTTAACCCAAATTGTTGTAAAATGTCTCTTCCCCACAGAGTGATAGGGTTTTTTTCAACTATAAAAGGAGTAAAAACTCCTGTTTTACCTTCAAAAGTCCATCTCAAAAGGGTAGCACTAATTTCAGCTGCTATTGATCCTCCTACTCCAGACATGTAGATGTCTGCCTTAATCTTTGGCCAGTGACGGCCACTAATGACTGTACGATCTGCACCAGTGTCTACCAATCTTTTTTTTTTTTTTTTTTTTTAACAAAATATAAATACACTTTATTTTTTTATTTTTTATTATAGCTTTTTATTTACAAGTTATATGCATGGGTAATTTTACCACATTGACAATTGCCAAACCTTTTGTTCCCATTTTTCCCCTCTTTCCCCCAAAATGCAGGCTGACCAATACATGTTAAATATGTTAAAGTATAAATTAAATGCAATATAAGTATATATGTCCTAACAGTTATTTTGCTGTACAAAAAGAATCGGATGTTGAGATAGTATACTATTAGCCTGTGAAGGAAATCAAAAATGGAGGCGGACAAAAGCATAAGGATTGGGAATTCTATGTAATGTTTCATAGTCATATCCCAGAGTTCTTTCACTGAGTGTGGCTGGTTCAATTCATTATTGCTCTATTGGAACTGATTTCGTTCATCTCATTGCTGGAGATGGCCACATTTATCAGAATTGATCATCATATAGTATTGTTGTTGAAGTATATAATTATCTCCTGGTCCTGCACATTTCACTCAGCATCAGTTCATGTAAGTCTCTCCAGGCCTTTCTGAAATCATCCTGTTGGTCATTTAATTGGAACAATAAAGTACTATTAAATTATAAAACAGTATAAATATTTTTTGAATTGAAAAAAAATAAACTACAATTTAAGACATGCTTAAAAAATCCAGAAGTATTTCCAATGGGTCTGTATCCCAAAGGGATAGTAAAGGAGGTTAAAGGATTTACATGTGCAAAAATGTATTTAGCAGCCTTTTCTGAAATGGCAAGGAACTGGAAATTGAGTGGATGCTCATCAGTTGGGGAATGGCTTAATAAGTTATGGTATATGACTGCAATGGAATGGTATTGTTTTATAAGAAATGACAAGCAGGCTGAGTTCAGAAAAGCCTGGAAATAGTTCTATGAACTGATGCTAAGTGAAGCAAGTAGAATGAAGAGAACATTGTACATAGGAATAAGAAGATTAAGTGATGAACAACTATGATGGATTTGACTTTTTTCAACAAGATGATTCGTGGCATTCCACTAGACAATGGAAAGGACCATCCACAACCAGAGAAAGAACTGTGGAGACTGAATTGGAGATTAAACTACCATCTTTTTCATTGTTATTGTTTGTGTTTTTTCTTTGTTTTTTTCCCTTCTTTTGATCTGATTTTGTTTTTTTGTACAATATGATGAATATGAAAATATGTTTAGGAGAACTTCACATGCTTAACCTACATCAGATTATTTGCTGTCTTGGAGAGGAGAAAGAAGATGGAGAAAAAATTTGACACAAGACTTTTCAAAGGAAAATGAAGAAAACTATCTTTACATGTCTTTGGAAAAATAAAAGCTATTATTAAAAAATTAAAAAAAAATAAACATTCTTGCCTCCTTTATCTAAGTAAATAAGGCAGAACCATCAGGCCCTAGCCCATCCTAAACAATAGACAGTATTTTTGCTAAAGTCTGATACTCTGAATTGAACAATGTTCTTTATATGTAAACTAACCTAGTCAGAATACAATGGAAATGTATTTTCAGAAATTATCTCACTTTCCTTTCATTTTTTAGATTCAACTAATAGCTTTAATTTTTTTCAAAGCTGTCTAATCATCTGTCTGTCTGTCATATTTTCTTTCTATATATCTTGACAGTTTCTTTATATATGTAAAATCCATCTACCTATGTTGGTAGAATAATATCCTTATCTATGCCTCTATCTGTCTATTTGTCTATCTATCTATCTATTTATCTACCTACCTATCCATATACCTACCTACCTATCTACTATCTATAACTATTAATACTCCACTTTGTTATACTCCACTTTAGAGCTTGAATATTCCAATGCAGCTCTTCTTTTGTGATATTGGTTTCTAAACTTTTGGTCCAATAATTAAACTAATTCTTTAAGCAGTGAACTCTAACCCATTTTTGCCTACATTTCTATTTCCATAAGAAAAGTATTAAATATTTTATAAAATTCTTTGCTAGATATCATCATTCTGATGAAATTTTTAAAATGTGAATTTAAAATTATGTTGTTATTTATCATGCTATTCACAATTTTTATGAGTTCTGTTTCCTTTTCTTAGTGTTCATCATCCATTCCTTTAATAAACATGTAGATTCCCTCCCCAAACCTCCAAACTAAAGATTATTGAATTACAAGTTGCCAACTAAATATATCCATGCATGTAAAATCTGTACATGGACATTTAATCCATATTTACTGAAATATATGTTTGTAGATCATTATGCATGTGGAAAATAATATTTATTAATATTAACTTAATACAAAATTATTGATAAAGAATCCAATAAGTATGCCACTATGTGTTAGAAATTGTGCCATTCAGAGCACTTATGTGGTGCTGTGAGTAGAGCACTAGCCCTGAAATCAGGAGGACTTGAGTATAAAAGCAGCCTCAAAATTGACACCTAAAAGCTCTGTAACCCTTGGCACTTAATCCCAATTGCTGACCAAAAAAAGAAAGAAATGAATATTAATATTTGATATTGCAATTGTTATTGGGAGCAAATTATTTCTAAAAACAGATGTATAACAATGGAATACATGACAATTAATATTTTAAATTTCTTTTAAAATTATAAACTAAAGAATATTGATATAGTAGTCTCTGGATGGTGCTGTAGGACTACATTTTACTTCCTGGGAGTTTTCCATGCAATTGAACTTTGAATTTAATTTTAAAAATCCAACAAAGGAAAAAAAAAATTGTAATGGAGGTTATGGTGGGAAGCCATTCATACTCTTCATACATAAAACACAAGTCAGCGTGAATCCAAACAGAAAAATGCCAGTTCAATCCTTTGAACTGCAGAATTATTTACTAGAAAGGCAAGCAGTTGCTTCACACCAAAGAGAATTTGATTAAAACAAAGCAAGCTAAATAATCATGACCAAAATGTATCCTTTCTATTTGTAGCCCCTGTTTCCTAGTCCATCATTCTACAAGTTGTCAAATAAGATAGGATGAACATTACATGTAAAGGGAATTTCTACATTGAAATCTTTGGGAATTAGGGACTGGGGAATGTGGATGCTTTGCTTGATGATTTTGAGTGAGTATCCAACAAGCAAGCTGAGTGCTGTGTCAGCTAAATTCCAAGGCATTTCAAATACTTGCAAGCATGGTGCCACGTTTCCAATATAAATCTATAAGCAGTCTGTAATAGGACTGCTTGGTGTGCTTATTCTATATTTCTTTTTGAAAAACATTTGGTTTTCCTTTTATTTTCTTTCTGTGAACCTTCTGTGACCCGGCTGTAGCACCCTTCTTAACAAATGAAAAAGATTTTTTAAAAATATTAAGAATCTATTTCATTTTGATAGTTCTATTAATGCAACATTTCATCTGACATTTTCACTGAGACACATGCAGGGTGCTATAAAACGTATATCTCAGCCTCATTTTTCTGATGTTTAGATATTTCTCAATGCTTCACTGTTAACTTCATACAACACACACAGTGATATATGTTCAGTTTCAGGTAAAAGCTATTTTTGATATGTATAATCCTATTTCAGTAGAACATTATCATTATATCCCATTACATCATAATGTATAATTATAAATTGCAAGAAACTTTATTGATCACAGATTATTCCGTTTTATGCCCTCAGATATAAGTTGCTGAATAAAAGGAAGCAATAACAATAAACAAATTTTGGTTAGCACTTGAAGGCTTTTAAAAGCACTTAATAGCAATACCTCATTTGATCTTCACCTGAACTCAAGGTACTAAATGTTACTTATTATTATCCCAATTTTATGAACAAGGAAATAGGCTCAAAAAGTTCAGGTTCTAGTAAGTATCAGACCCAAGAGGAGTCTGGTTTTCTCCTGACTCCAAGTCAGAAATTCATTCTATTTCACTTGCTACATTTCATATAAACCTGAATGATTCTGATTGGTTTTAGATCTGATTGAAAAATCACTCCTTCAATTTATTAACAAATTACCATTTTTTAGTAAGGCACCTGTTTACCTTTTGAATACCTATATCCAGATCTAAATTTAATTCATAATTTATACCTTAAAATAGTATGCAATTAAAAATCAGCGAGGGAAAAGATGTAATAATCATTGACTCTAAGGAGAAATTGTTCTTCATAGATATACTTGAATGTGTATTGTGTGATGGAATTTTAAATGCTAAAGTATTGGAAACAGCTAACTGTAATATCAACAAGAAAATGACACTTTTTAGCATCAGAGTATGGTATAACTAATGAACATGAAAACTAAAATTGAGGGATAGTACTCAATATGTGAAACCCATTTTTATAAACAGCACAATTCATATTGAAAAAATAAATATCTTTAGGATAATATATATAATAATAGAGAGCAAATATATAAAGAAAAATATATATGAAGAAAATATATAGGTCAACTAGTTGAAGAAAATAAAATTTCTCTTGGTCTGAGTAAAGTAATGAAGCATATGTTATTAAAGGTTTTCTCTGTCCTTTTCATCTTTACAAATTTAGGGCCACTTTCTTTCATGTATTCTTGAAGTCAATGAACACCAACTTGAAAACACAGTCATTTTAATTAAGTACAATTTCTTTGAAATAAAATCTTCAGCCCATTGCAATGTAATTCCCTGCTAATGCAGAATGCTACACTGCTTAGCTGGCAAAAAGCCTGTCTTTTGCTGTAAATTACTTTGAATTTGACTTATATAATGTTCAGACAACAATATTTCTGAGAGGTAAAGAAAATTGTAATTGGAATAAAATATAGCTGGTTAACTTGTTCTTGAATCTTATTATTAAAATGGGGGGGTGGGAGAGAAAGTTTTCTGCAATTTCCTGTTTAAAAACTTATTTATCCTTTTGCTAGGTTAGAGCTCCCCTAAGTGGTATATTTTCTGTTACACACTAAACATCCAACATTAACATAATCCAACAATAAATCCTGAATATACTCCCCAGATCATTCAGCCTCTTCAGATATAATTTATATAAATTTTACAGACAAATAGCAGCAGCATCTATAAATCCTTTTAGGGTTCATTAAAAACAAACACACAAACAAACTACATCATTTCCTCTCTTTTTAAATTATGCTGCCAGGGTGCTTTAATAGAATTCAGTTAGATGAGAGGAAATAAAATTAAATGTTACATTGGATAAACGACTTAATTTTCAACCAAGTCAATTTGCTTTTATTTCTGTTTCATAGGTCACCCAAATTTGAAAAAAAAAATGAATTAATTCCCCCATACATAGAATTATAGATTTAATATTTTGTAAAATATTTAAGTGCCTCCTATGTTGAAGGTTTATATTGCTCTGATTATCAATTTTTCTCTTAAAAATTCTTTATTACAGTCAGATATTTCCCCTCTGAACTTTATATGAAAAACAAAAGTAATATTCTTCACCTTAAACAACAAGCTTTATTACTTTCTATAATCATTTAAAACTGAATAATAATAACAAAAATTATATAGTCCTATTTAAATTTTGCAAACTGCTTTTATATAATATTTCACTGGAACTTTACAACAGCCCCAGGAGGTACATAGTACAAATACTATTGACACCATTACAAAGATAATAGAAACTGAAAGTTGTTTCTTCTCCAAGAACTTATAGCAAGTAATTCCCAGATGCAGGTTTAAATGCTGATTTTTAGTGTTAAAAATATGATTTTGACACAATTCTTTTTAACTCCAAGATAACATTGTAAAGCAATAAATCACATTGTCTCTAAATTGAGTAAATAATTAGGTTTCATTGGAAGTTAGCCATCGCTCTTTGATGATCAACTTGATTTTGACACAATCTTTTTGCAAAAGAATCTTAAAGATTTGTTGATATCATAGAGCTTTTCTACTTCATAAATGCAGACATTCATTTATATACATCAATTTAATTCTATTTCATAATGCATATATATTTATTTTCCTAATCACTAACTAGTTGAAATGGCACATTTACTGAAAATTAATCATTAGCTTAGGTGATCTTTGCATGTAAAAAGGAAATACTGACAGAAATACTGACTTATTAATTTTTATTTTAGACTTAATAATAACAATTTCTGAGTTAATGAAAAAATAATTTTGTTGAGCTTTGATAAGGCAAAGCAATGAAAATGGTGTCATGAAGTTTTATTAACAACGTAAAGAAATTTTTGGAATTGATTTATGGTACTAAAAGTTTTTGATAGGGAATTTATCACATATTTTGTAATTTAGTTCAGTTAAATTAGAGACAATAATAAAATAGTTCATTTTAAAATTACTCATGAATTTTTGGACATTCATGGAAAAGTGCATTTATTACAATTTAAAAAAAATATATATATATATATCATATATGTATATACCTCTGTGTATTTATATCTGTGAATATGTGTAAAATGTCTATTTGGATACTTCAATATTGGACAGATACATGATTTCACTAGTGTGGGGTACTCCTTCCATCAGCACATATTTAAACTAATTTTTGTATTTGATATAGTTGCTTAAAATTGTTATTCAGATCTGCATGTACTTTCCAAAAAGGAACTACCTAATGCTCTGAAATCCTTTTAGTATAGCACTGTTAGAACCTGATGATAACAAACTCTTAAATAGTACTTAATCTTTCTGATGAAGTCCATTAAGAGCTATTCATCTATTCAAAGAAATTTAAAAAAAAAGATTGCATGGGAAAACAAACTACATGATTAAAGATTGTCTATTTTCCATTTAAAATAAACCTATTCATTTACACAGTTAATTAGAAAATATTTCTTAAACAAACATTTTAGATGGACAAGGAATCAGATGTAGAATTCCATAAGAATCTAGATTGCATTAGATAATTGTATACTATTTTTAATGATTTTAAGCAGTCCCTGGCATTTTTTTTTAAAACAAGTATTCTCTATTCATGTTATATGTCTGTCAATCATAGAACACCATGAATTAGAATTACAAGTGCCTAAAAGGACAACGATAAGTAATGAGGACAGATGGTAAGCAAAAAGGAATTGTAATGTACTATCAACAATAAGTCAAATGGGAAAAAATGTATAAAATATTCAAAGTATGTGAGTGTGAAAATATAATTTTTTAAAATGATAACTTGTTCAGTCACATTCCCATAAAATATCGAATCTATACAAATTTAAAGACACATAAAGAAATTTATAGGATGATGGAATGATCAATTCAATATTGAAGATGATCTTATAGGTCATGTAGTTCAATTTTTTTAGATTTTTAGATAAGGAAATGAAGTTTTGGATAAATGAAGTGCTTTGAATAAATGCCCTATAGAAGATGAATATATATTTAGATATAGATCCCTATTGATAGATCATCATAGCTACAGATTTGTCCTATAGATCTGTATTTATATAGCTGTATAATTGTATATGTATATATGTCCATACATATATAAATGGGTAAGACAAGTATATTTTTGGGCAAGAATATCACATAGTGAAAAGATATAAAAAATTAGAAATTTGGTTTTCCAGAAAGACTGATCACATTGAAATAAATCATAGAACTACAGTAATGGGGAAATATTCAATTATATTCTAACTCTTCTTAATGTAAACTGTTTATTTAACTATTGACTAGTGATCAAAAAAATTTAATAGGCATTTTAACTCAAGAAAAAAATATCGAGTAAGTGTTGGTTACTTTATATACTATGTCAGGCATGGGTATTCTAATCTCATTGAACTATGTTACCACTAACATGGTATATACTTTGTTTGTCTCTATATCTGTTTTATCTTCTGAGAAATGTTTTTCCCATGGTTGTCCAAGTCCTAGTTAACCACAGAGATGCTCCTTTAAAGCTAGTTTTTCTTCTATCATCCACCCCTTTCACATACTCAAATATCCTCTTGTTCTGAACTAAAGTCATTGATTTCAAGATGAAAAGGGCAATAAAAGTAAGCTTCTTTAAGTCTCTTCTTTTCTAGAGAAATAAACTGAGGTCCTCAAACTTAAGTGCATAACTCAGGATTACATAGTTAATTAGAGGAAAGTTTGTGATATGAACTTGGATCTTGTGATTCTGATTCATGTACTTCCTCATATTTCTTTTAGTGAATATTTATTTTGTGCTTCATGTTATGGTGATTTCTTAATATGTCTTATCTATTTGACTGAATTGTAAGCTCCATGGTAGCCATTGCTAATATTATTATTCATTTTATCCTCCATAATGTCTTTTACATAGTAAGTACTTAATGCTACTGGAATAAAGTTACATTTTCTTAGTGACTTATTTATTCACTCTGTGTTAGAAGTTAAAGGTAACAAAGATAAAATGATCTAGGAAATAGATATAGAGCCAGTTTATTTTATTTCAAAAGACATCCCCTTTTCATTTCTTTTAAATATGGGTTTTCTTTTAAATCCTGGTACAAAAAAATGTTTTTCTCTTCTCTTTAATCTTATTTAATTTAAATATCCATTATTATGTGATTTGAAATGGTGCTTCTCCATAATTTCTTATTTATCACCTTTATCCTTGGATATTCAGGCAACTTTAGAAATGATAATTAACATTTAATTGTGTAATCTTGATAAGATAATCTCCATACCATAATTTTCATAAGTTTTAAAAAAATAGTGGTATAAAATTCCAGACATCCCATACGGTATCCAAAATATTTAAGCAACATATTTAGTAAATCACTATGTCTCAGCTCCTAGAATTGATTGCTTCTGAAACTGATTTTCCAAATTATAAAGAGCTGTAATTATTGTGTTTTTATTAGGGACTTTTAACTAAAAATAATTATCTAAATTGACTGTTGAGAAGATTATAATATGCTTGAAAAAAAAAAGACTAAGGAGTTTAAACATGCTACTATTACTTTCAAATTAAAAAATATATATTTGACCAAATTATCTTTTCAATTACTTGCTGAACATAGATGATATCAAATTCTATACATGTAAATAAAATCCAAATAAAATAAAAGCCAAAAATATGCCAAATTTCTATTCAATTATATGAAATCTTTCTGCAACCATATATAAATGTCATTTATACTCTGCAATCACTAAATTCTTAATGTACACTGAATAAAAATTCATATCGAAGGCTTGAAAAAATAATTGCAATTGAACTAATAGATTAATACAATTAAGCCTTGTCTCCTTGAGTCAAGACACAAAACATAAAGCTATCAAAGTTAAATCTTTGTCTTATATATTAAGACATTTTCTAACATCTTAGGTAAATGAGAATACTGTGTTTCAACCAAATGAAACTTATATAACAACAATTTTGATATATACTCTTGAAACTGTAAGAGAACGTATTTAAAAAAAAACATTCTTTAAAAAACCTTCTATAATATTAATACAGCAATATAGTAGGGCAAATACCCTAAAGCAACTATAAAAACACTAAAACCTCTTAGCCACAAAGATGGAAGATTTATAAACTTTATTAAACTCCATAAAAAAACAGTTCAAAATATACTGAAAATATCTTTTGGAATTAGAAAACAGCATATACACAAATAGTGAAGTTGATAGCAGGATAATTTTTATATTTAATTTTATATATATATATCATTTATATACATATATTAATGACATATACATATATATATATATATATATATATATATATATGTTATATTTAAAGGTAGCTTACCATCAGATGGAGTCTTTGAATCAATTAAGATACAACCTTGGAAGTAAAACATCTTGTATGGGAAACATCTACATAAATTTAACCAAGATTAAGGAGAAAAAGAAATCATTGAATTAAAGGCTAGGCAAATTTATTTATATGAAATCTTGCTCATGTATTTATAGAATATTTATTTTAAATAAAATAAATGTAAATATGTTTATTTGTAGAAAATATTTATTTATAGAAAACTTTGTATATAAAGGCAATTCTTATGCATTTTATTATCATCCCAAATGGCTAAAAACAAATATCCTTAACCTTATTTACCCAACACATATGTCTTTAATCGGATTGTAAAACATATGCACTCCTTCTTACAATATTATTTTCAAACACATAAAATAAAATGGAGGATTACAATGGGTATCAATATATTAAGATAGTTATCAGAACATTAAGAGGAAAAATTTTGGTCCTCAAGTTAATTAATGTTGTACTAATAAATTAAACTTATTGAGGTTAGAGTACTTTATCAAATGAAAGTTATATAAGCAATTGCTGACTGAAACATTTAATATCTACTGACAACTTAGATATTATCTGATGAATGGAATTATACATGAGAACTCATTAAATTTCATGGAAAAAACAAGTTCCATATTAGATATACAAATCTAAAACTTCCCACAAAAATTCAATCAATAAAATATAGCAGGGCCAAATCATTGTAGACCAAATTGTTGTTTGTTCTTTCCTTAAAAGTATTGAGCAGATTAATTTTTTTTTACTAAGAATTTGAGAAACATCAACAAATAAAAATCATTTTAAAAGGAAAAATGCAAGTCATATAAAATTCTGAAGTTTTATTAATATTTTTGTTAGAAAACATAAATTTTAAACTTGACACTTGGATGCTTTAAAATAATAATTTTTTAAAGATTTACTCTATTATTTCATGCTATAAAGCATTTTAGAAATTTTTATACTAAGAAGAACATATTTGGACACTTGTAGCTATGAAAGACATTATACCAAAACACGAAGTGGAATTAAAAAACAAAAAAAGGAATGGATTTGTAAAAATTAGCATATCAAGTAATTATTAAATAAATAAAGTAATATTAAAAATTAACTTAATTAAGAATAAGGTAATATTTGTAGTGTTTAATATAGTGCTTGACATATAGGGTTACTCATTTCATTCATTCCTTCCAGCATTTAAATCCTTGGTCAGAGGCAGCTTGAAAAATATTGTATCAACTGTTTTATTACTAGCATATCCTTTTTTTTTTAAACTAATTGATTTTGTCACTGAATAGCACCTAAACAATAGTAGATTCAGCCAAAAGTATGTTTACGTGCAAATTCACAAATGTGTGAAACAAAGTCAATTATTAATTTAAAATCTTAATTCTTGAATTGCTTTAAAGACTAAAATTTTCTATTCCCTATAGTCAGGAGAACCTGAGTTCAAATCTGGCCCCAGACTTTTAACATTTCCTGGCTGTGTGACCCTGGGTAAATGACTTAATCCCAATTGCCTCAGCAAAATCAATCAATCAATCAATAAAATTTAAAAAGAAATAACATTTTTTTTCATGTCATATGTTGTGTGGCTGTGGTTTATTATAACAAATCTTTGAGAAATTAGCTGAACAATATTCCTCCCGTTGGATGTGGGTCATATTTCCTATCTATGTCTAGTAACATATTGGTTAACTTTGCGTAATTGTTCCCTACCACACCTTTTTCAAAAGGGATAGTACCCTGGGTCTGATAGGAAAGAGGAGCATATTCACAAATGTAGAGGATGCAAAAATGATATCAATAAATTCTAGGGAAAAAAACAAGGTAGCATATTTGCCTCATTTTGAAAATTAACATTAAAAATACATAGCACCATAATTTCAACTGCAGCCAACTGATATTCAAAAGAATTTGAAGAAAACACTGTAAAATAATGTTCATGTTTAATTATTATAAAACATGAGCATTAAATAAATTTTAAAATGAAGGAGGAAACAACCCACTTCCTGTGAAAATATAGAAATATACAATCATGAACATGATAGCATTATATTCAGCTTTATATTCTACTCCTACTTTTCCTTCATTTTTTACCTTTATTAGCCTTCATTATTTTCATGTTATCAAATTATAATAATGCAAATAGACTAGCTACAGTTTGGAACAGTGTAAAAATAGAACCGATTGGTTCCATTCCAAATGAAAAACATTAAAATGCAGGCATTAAAAACCTTGCAAAATCAGAATCTGAGTTTGGCCTTTTAAACCCACTCTACTGAACTGAAGAAAAATCTAGCATGAGTAAAAAGGAGGCACAATTTGTTGACCTGAATGCTTTGAAATTGCTAAGGCTGCAGACACATGCCCAAAATCTCCCTCCCACACAGACTTCATTGCGGCAATTCTGCTCAAGAAAGAGGAGGCTTAGTCAAAAGGCACCCCGTGGGAAATTTAATAATTGAGTAAGCCTGCCCCACTCGACTGATGCTAAGTGCTCTAGGGGCAAGTGGGAGAACAAAGAAAAATTATATACTAGTGCAGAAAATGCTGAAACAATCTTAATTGTAAGTGAGAAAGAATCACATTGTACTGCTCTTTGTTTGTTAAAATTGGTTAATTTCCATAGCAAAATGCAGAACTCAGCACTCTTGGCAATGTGATTTTGAAAAAAAAATAATGAATAGCAGCCAAATTCTAGAAGTCTGGAAGCAACCTCATGAACCATAACAGAAAACATTGCTATTTTTCAGTCTTTATTGCTTCCCTGAAATACTTTCTCATGGGAAGCTTCATTCAGTGCCATTTTGCTGTCATGTAGTTCTAGTTCTGTTTGTTTTTATTTGTGAAGGACAATGTTATAATTGAGATCTGTGTTTTATCTTATTTTAGTATTAAAGTTTAAAGAGTTGCCCATATTTGTTAAAATATACCTTATGTTATTTATTTTTAAAAGTCGAAGTTTTATTCCTGTAATAATTTTGAGAATTCAGATAACAAAATTATGAAAATGTATTCATAATTTTATTTATTTCAGACAAAACTTCATCAATCTGTATATATAATATACTGAAATATGCCATGCATTAAATAAAAATATGGAAATTCTTTTTATTCATGAAAAATAGGTGTTATTTGTTTATATCATTCTGATGAATTTTTCTTTTTCTTTTTTTTTTTTTTTTAATTTAATAGCCTTTTATTTACAGGATATATACATGGGTAACTTTACATCATTAACAATTGCCAAACCTCTTGTTCCAATTTTTCACCTCTTACCCCCCCACCCCCTCCCCTAGATGGCAGGATGACCAGTAGATGTTAAATATATTAAAATATAAATTAGATACACAATAAGTATACATGACCAAAACGTTATTTTGCTGTACAAAAAGAATCAGACTCTGAAATATTGTACAATTAGCTTGTGAAGGAAATCAAAAATGCAGGTGGGCATAAATATAGGGATTGGGAATTCAATGTAATGGTTTTTAGTCATCTCCCAGAGTTCTTTTTCTGGGCCTAGCTAGTTCAGTTCATTACTGCTCCATTAGAAATGATTTAGTTGATCTCGTTGCTGAGGATGGCCTGATCCATCAGAACTGGTCATCATATAGTATTGTTGTTGAAGTATATAATGATCTCCTGGTCCTGCTCATTTCACTCAGCATCAGTTCATGTAAGTCTCTCCAGGCCTTTCTGAAATTATCCTGTTGGTCATTTCTTACAGAACAGTAACTGATGAATTTTTCAACTATGAATACAGCTGTGACTAAAAATCAGTTTAGGGAGATAGCCTCTAACTAAATGTCTGGAGTTGAAAACTCTAAACACATTTGACTCTTGTTTCATTTTTGGCAAGGCTATATATTACAACTAAAAATGCCATAACAGAGGTGATTTAAAGTTTTTTTAAATAGGCTCATTTAAACTAGTGTAGTCTAAAGCAATATATCATAAAGTCTTCTGATTGATCACATTGTATTTTTCATGATCACTTTTGAATTGATCTTATTGTATTTTTCAGATATTTAGAAAATGCTCTCTCAAGACTAAAGCCAATAACAATAACAACAAAGCCTTTTGATCTTCAGTGGGAAAGATGCATTTAGTAACTACTGCCATGCGGCAGTAACTACTGCTATGTGGCTGGGCACATTGCTTCCTGGGTATAAATATCTATAAAGTTTGAAGCAAGGGAAATTTAGAGGATAAAACTGAGTAAAAATTTATTTGTGTATTTGAAATTTTCATTATATTATACAAAAGGTTTAGAATTGAAAGGAATCTTAGATATCATCTGGTCTAGTTTCTTAGAAACCTAATCTGGTTTCAGATCAGGAAACTGACCTCCAAAGGAGAGCAATATTTAGCACAGTGTTAGACATCTAGTTAGCACTTAATAAATGCTTATTGCTTGATTGGTTATTTTCAATAGCAGTTCTTTAATTAGTTATAGAAAATATAAGAAAAGAGAATAGACCATACCACTCATGAACTTTTTCACTTATCTTTCCCTTTACACATCTATAAATTTCATTCTTAGTACTCCTTGTTTTCCTTCCATACTTTGATATATATTTTTGTAACTAGGAAAACCTGGGTTCAAATACTAATTCTGAAACATTGGCTGTATTATCTTAGATTTCACCTCATACCTCTAGGCAATACTGTGAGGTATAAATTTCAGAGAATGTACTGACATGAATTGGTAGAAGCACTTACCTTGGCTGTATATTTCCCAGAGATGTCCATATTGATAATAAGGTTGATAGGTATCTTGCTAGAGTGGTTTCAGTGTTTGGGGAAGCTGTGAAACAAAATGTGATAGGAGAGGTTTTAGACTGACTTCCATACTGAAAATCTACAGACTGAGCTGACCTCATTGCTGTATTGCATGTGAAACTTAAATAGTATAACAGTGCCATGACAGGAAACTGGTTCAAACAGATGTGAATCAGTTTAGGATCTTCTTAGGAAGATCCTGGAGATCACCTGGCAGGATAAGATGACACAAAGGTCCTTTCTCAGTCTAAACCGATAAGCATTCAAACTCTACTACAGAGAGCACAAGTCCATTGGATTGGCCACATTGTTCAAATGTCAAATGTGTGCTTCCCAAAAAATACTGTTTTATGGAGAAATCACAAGGGCAAGTGCTCAAGTGGTGGTGGGAAAAAAAAAAGCATTATAAGGACACTTTCATGGTCTCTCTTCAGAACTTAAGAAATGATTTACATGATGGGAGACACTGAGACAGGGCTGCCAAGAGTGCATGCCCTCAGCAAAAGGTATTCTTTATGAGCTTATGTGCTTTCTGAGCAAAGCAGAATTGAATTAGCTCAGAAAAAACACGAGATGCAGAAAATTAGATAATCCACCCCAAATGTTCATTTGTACCATTTGTGCCTAAACTATTGAAGAGAATTTTGATTGGTCTGATCCACCCTAGACAGATACCCTTTAACTTGACAATGTAGTGATGTCATCTTGCTCCTTTTCAAGAGTGAAGGACAACTACCAACCACTCCTTATTTAATAATCCCTATAAAGTATTAATTCTTACTTTTTCTTTAAAAATAAAAAAAATGTACAACTAAATGCATGGTCCTATAAATTAATTTTAAAATGATAACACTGTTAAACATAGTTGAATACAGAAAATCTCAGTGAATAAACTTAATCTCCAAGTTACTATAATGTGTGATTTTTTTCTATATAGCTTTCCATGAATCTTCCAGAAAAGATAACTTTAGTTCATTAAAAACCTTCTAATCATTTCACTATTATTGAAAAATCAGTGTACCTTGTCATTAGTTTGTAAAGATTCAGGGTCGCCAAAATGTGAAGTTTTCTGGAGGCAGCCTTAGTCTCAGTTGAAATAAATAATTACTTCAAAATCGCAGGCAGCTGATAAAAATGCAAACGTTTATTTCTCCTTCCAAATTTGCCTGGTTAGTTGAGGCCTAACTCTCTGCTTGAGCTCTTGCAGTTTTGTCCTTGGCTTTTGCCTCTGCTTTCTTCAGCATCCAGACAGGACCAAGGTAGAAGATGCAATGAATCTCTCTTGCCTCGAAGACAGGGCTTGTAGGCTTTCTTCCAGAGTCTCCTCTGGCCCTGAGAGCTTCTTGCTTATATGCTGTGCACTGAGTACACACCCATCATTATATCACTGGGAAACCATTATTTGTTGTAGGATTAAATCAATGCTAAACTAGATGTAACCATTGTTTCTATCAATTTCACTTAGTACCTTGTTTCAAGTTCTGGCCCAAAATATCTCTTTCTAAGATCAAATCAACTCCAATGGCTTAACAGTTTGTAAAGATTCCAACAGTTATGCTCAGGTATTATTTCCATTTTCACTACAGAATTGGTCCATCTCCTTTTCCTGTCAATTAATTGTGTCATTAATAATAACTTATATCAATTCATGGCCTAAAACTGCCAGTAGTAAGAAATCCTAGACCATTAACAGTGACCACTTATATCCCCAATATCTTTTGGATCGCTTGAACTCTATATTGTTGTAAATGATAGAACTGCATGATTCATAACTATATAGGACCTTAAACAGAGTAGCTACTAATACATTAATATGCTGTTTTTCCAGAAAACTTCTATTCATTTTAACTAATATTTTCAAAGCTTTCATGAAGAACTGTGACTGCTTTAGTTATGTCAGACAACATTCCAAGCAGATGAAGATTTACAAGTAGAGACCTCTTGCACTGATCATTTCTTCCTTCCATTCCAGTGTCCACTATACTATTAATCATTCAAGACACTTTCTATTTTTTGGTAAATTGGATTAAGTGACTTTGGCAGAATCAAACAAGGTAATAAGTATTTGAGGCTGGATTTGAACTCTTCTGATTCCAAGATCATTGCTCTCTACACTCTGCCACCTCTCTGCCCTAACACTTATATCTTAGAACCTATTTGTAATGACATAATATTTACAATGATCAATAGTAAGTTAACAAGTTGTTCCATTTTTAATAATTTTTTTGCAATTTAAATCATTTGAATCCAAAACAAATATAAGAAAATAAACTAGTTATTATTTATTCAGAATGACTGAGCTATTCTATTATTTGAACTTTTTGTAACTTTAAGGTTCATGTTACATCATGGGTTCCAGAAATATAACTCATAGGAACTCAGAAGATCCTAAAAATAGGAAATGATTGATCTAGAGCTAGGGGTAGTGAAGTGAAAAGTCCAAAAGCAAAATACATCTTGTCTGAATTTTATACATGAGGAAATGGACTAAGAAAGATTACAAGATTTTTGTCAATATCCAACTAATAAATAGATCATCAACAGGAATATATCAAATCATGCTCATTGTCAGACCAATACTGAAGCTTTCAAATTTCTTATTTAATTTATCAAGTGTTTCAAATTAGGCAATTCCTTGGTAATGTGGGTTTGTTGAATCCATAATATATGTGGAAGTATATAAAGTCAATTCACAATATAAATGGGGAGCATAATATACAGAATTATTATTCTATTTGATTTTTACAATTCTGAAGAGATAATTAGGTTTTTTTGTTAAATAAAAAATGTATATGGTTACTACTTATTAATATATGTACACTTATGTTTATATATATAAGTGTACATGTATATGTATATAAATATACATATACATACACCTGTGTTTATTTGGGTGTATTTCTGTATTAACAGACTTTATTTTCTCAAACCAGGAAAGTCAAAAAAGTGAGATGTATACTTTCAATTAGAAATTATTATGTTCAAAATGAATAGTAGCACATGTTTATTGATTCACTGAGAAGTTCAGTAAGTAATTACTCAATCTATTCTAGATAGACAGTACCAAGGGGAATACAAAATAAATGTAATAAAAAAGTTACTACTGTGTATGAATTTGTGATCTGTATAGGTTGATAAGATATAAAATTGGAAAATTGTTGTATAACATTAAAATTTATTACAAATTTTCTTTTTCCTGACACATATTTGACATTTAATAAATGTTTATCAAATAACAAATTGTCTCTTTAAAAACTTTTGATGGGAACGTCCTCAACTTTGGTACTATGAGGTTTTTTTAAAATATTAAACTATACTTCAATATAATTAGTTTCTTTTTGTAATTGTAGACATTTTATTTGTTGCATTGAAAAATGTTGTTCTGAAAACAGGTTTCCTGCTTGAACCAGACTGCATTGGTAACTATTTTTTTTCTATAACTTTTTATTGACAGTACATATGCATGGGTAATTTTTTACCACATTATCCCTTGCACTCGCTTCTATTCCAACTTTTCCCTTCCCTTCCTCCACCCCTCCCCTAGATGGCAGGCAGTCTTATACATGTTAAATATGTTACAGTATATCCTAGATACAATATATGTGTGTAGAACCAAACAGTTCTCTTTTTGCACAGGAAGAATTGGATTCAGAAGGAAAAAATAACATTAGAAGAAAAACAAAAATGAAAAGTGTTCATACTCATTTCCCAGTGTTCCTTCTCTGGGTGTAGCTGAATCTCTCCATAATTGATCAATTGGAACTGAATTAGATCTTCTCTTTCTCAAAGATATCCACTTCCATCAGAATATATCCTCATACAGTAGTGTTATTGAAGTGTATAATGATCTTCTAGTCCTGCTTATTTCACTCGGCATCAATTCATGTAAGTCTTTCCAAACCTCTCTGTATTCATCCTGCTGGTCATTTCTTACAGAACAATAATATTCTATATAACATTCATAGACTACAATTTACCCAACCATTCATCCATTCATTTTTCAGTTTCTAGCCACCACAAAAAGGGCTGCCACAAACATTTTGGCACATACAGATCCCTTTCCCTTCTTTAGTATCTCTTTGGGATATAAACCCAGTAGTAACACTGGGATCAAATAATATACAGAGATTGATAAATTTTGGGGTATAATTCCAGATTACCCTCCAGAATAGTTGGATTCATTCACAACTCCTTCAACAATGCATCAGTGTCCCAGTTTTCCCATATCCCCTCCAACATTGATCATTATTTTTTCCTGTCATCTTAGCCAATCTGACAGGTCTGTAATGGTATCTCAGAGCTGTCTTAATCTGTATTACTCTGATCAATAGTAATTTGGAAATAGTTTCAATTTCATCATCTGAAAATTGTCTGTCATATCCTTTGACCATTTATCAATTGGAGAATGGCTTGATTTCATATAAATTAGAGTCAATTCTCTAGATATTTAGGAAATGAGGCCTTTATCAGAACCTTTAATTGTAAAAATGTTTTCCCAGTTTTTTGCTTCCCTTCTAATCTTGTTTACATTAGTTTTCTTTGTACAAAGGCCTTTTAATTTGATATAATCAAAATGTTCTATTTTGTGTTCAATAATGATCTATGGTTCATCTTTGGTCACAAATTACTTCCTCCTCCACAAGTCTGAGAGGTAAACTATCCTATGTTCTTCTAAATCATTTATAATCTCATTCGTTATGCCTAATTCATGGACCCATTTTGATCTTATCTTGGTGTACAGTGCTAAGTGTGAATCCATATGTAATTTCTGCCATAATAATTTCTAGTTTTCCCAGCAGTTTTTGTCAAATAATGAATTCTTATCCCCAAAGTTGGGATCTTTGGGTCTCTGAAGCACTAGATTGATATAGTTATTGACTATTTTGTCCTATGAACCTAACCTATTCCACAGATCACCTAATCTATTTCTTATGAATACCAAATGGTTTTGGTGCCCACTGCTTTATAATATAGTTTTAGATCAAGTACAGCTAGACCATCTTCATTTGGCTTTTTTTTTTTTTTATTAATTCCCTTGAAATTCTCGAACGTTTGTTCTTCCATATGAATTTTGTTATTATTTTTTCTAGGTCATTAAAATAGTTTCTTGAGAGTCTGATTGGTATCGCACTAAATAAATAGATTAGTTTATGTACTATTGTCATCTTTATTATATATTGCTCGACCTATCCAAGAGCACTTAATATTTTTCCAATTATTTAAATCTGACTTTATGTGAAAGTGTTTTGTAATTTTTCTCATATAATTTGTAACTTTCCTTTGGTAGATATATTCCCAAATATTTTATGCTATCTACAGTTATTTTGAATGGAATTTCTCTTTGTATCTCTTGCTGTTGGATTTTGTTGGTGATGTATAAAAATGCTGAGGATTTATGTGTATTTATTTTGTATCCAGCAACTTTACTAAAGTTGTGAATTATTTCTAATAGCTTTTTAGTATGATCTCTAGAGTTCTCTAAGTATACCATCATATCATCTGCAAAAAGTGATAATTTGAGTTTCTCATTACCTATTTTAATTCCTTTAATCTCTTTCTCAACTCTTATTGCCAAGGCTAGCATTTCTAATACAATATTGAATAATAATGGTGATAGTGGGCAATTTTGTTTCAATCCTGATTTTACTGGCATTGGTTCCAGTTTATCCCCATTACATATGATGCTTACTGACAGTTTTAAACATATGCTCCTGACTATTTCAAGGAAAAGTCCAATTTTTCCTATACACTGAAGTGTTTTTATGAGGAATAGATGTTGGATTTTATCAAATGCTTTTTCTGCATCTATTGAGATGACCATATGGTTTTCGTTAATTTATTTATTGATATAATCAATTATGCTAATAGGTTTCCTAATATGGAACTGACCCTACATTCCTGGCATAAATCCTACTTGTTCAATTTGTATTATCCTGGGAATGATTTTCTGTAATCTTTTTGCTAACACTTTTTAAGATTATAGCATCAATATTTATTAGGGAAATTGGTCTATAATTTCCATTCTCTGTTTTCCATCTACCTGGTTTAGGTAGCAGTACCATGTCTGTGTCATAAAAAGAATTTGGTAGGACTCATTCGATCCCTAATTTTTCAAATAGTTTATATAGCATTGGAGTTAATTGCTCTTCAAATGTTTGGTAGAATTCAAATGTAAATCCATGTGGTCCTAGGGATTTTTTTCTTAGGAAGTTGATTAATAGCTTGTTCTATTTCATTTTCTAAGATAGAACTGTTTAACCAATTTACTTCTTCCTCTGTTAATCTGGACAAGGTATATTTTTGAAGATATTCTTCCATTTCCTTTAAGTTATCAAATTTATTGACATAAATCTGGTCAAAATAATTCCTAATTATTGCTCTAATTTCCTCTTCGTTAGTGGCTAGTTCTCCTTTTTCATTTGTAAAACTAACAATTTGATTTTCCTCTTTTCTTTTTTTAATCAGATTTACTAAAGGTTTATCTATTTTGTTTTTTTTTTTCATAGAACCAACTCTTAGTTTTATTAATAAATTCAATAGTTTTTTTTTTACTTTCAATTTTATTACTTTCTATTTTTATTTTTAGAATTTCAAGTTTAGTGTTTTCCTGCGTTTTTTAAAATTTGTTCCTATTCTAGCATTTTTAGTTGCAAGCCCAATTTATTGACCTTCTCTTTCTCTATTTTATGCAAGTAGGCCTCTAGAGATATAAAATTTCTCCTTATTACTGTTTTGGCTGCATCCCACACATTTTGGCATGACATCTAATTATTTTTATTTTCTTGGGTGAAGTTATTAATTATGTCTATGATTTGTTGTTTCACCCATTCTTTAGCATGACATTAATTAGTTTCCAATTATATTTTGGTCTATTTTCCTCTGGCTTTTTATTGAATGTAATTTTCATTGCATTGTGGTCTGAAAAGAATGCATTTACTATTTCTGCCTTGCTGCATTTAAATTTGAGGTTTTTATGCCCTAATATATGGTCAACTTTTGTATAGGTTCCATGAACTGCTGAGAAGAAAGTGTACCCCTTTCTGTCTCCATTTAGTTTTCTCCAAAGATTTATCATATCTAACTTTTCTAGTATTCTATTTAACTTTTGACGTCTTTCTTATTTATTTTGTGGTTTGATTTATCTAATTCTGAGAGTACAGGGTTGAGATCTCCTACTTTTATAGTTTTGCTGTCCATTTCTTCTTGCAGCTCTCTTAATTTCTCTTTTAAGAATTTAGATGCTACACCACTTGATGCATATATGTTTAATATTGATATTGTTTCATTATCTATGTTACCTTTTAGCAAGATATCGTGCCCTTCCTTATCTCTTTTAATTTGATCAATTTTTGCTTTTGTTTGATCTGACATCAGAATGATTACCCCTGCTTTTTTGACTTAACCTGAAGCATAGTGGGCTCTGCTGCAACCTTTAACTTTTATTTTGTATTGATCACCCTGCTTGAAGTATGTTTCCTGTAAACAACAAATTGTAGGATTCTGGCTTTTAATCCAGTCTGCTAACTGGTTCCTCTTTATGGGGGAGTTTGCCCCATTTACTTTCATGGTTAAAATTTCTAATTCTATATTACTTACCATCTTGTTAATCCCTGCTTTTGCTTTTCTCCTTTTCTTCCCCCTTCCCCTCCTCCCCAGTATTAAAGTTGCGATCAATACTTGATTTTTACAACCCTCCCTTTTTAGTATCCCTCCCCCCACATCAGAGTTCTCCCCCATCTTAAACCTTTCCCTCACAATTTGTGTATTCCCTTCCACTTAGTTCACTTCTTTCCTTTTCACTTTTCCCCTCCCATTTTTCAATGAGGTGGGAGAAATTTCGCCATAAATCGACTATATGTAATATTTTTCTCTTTGAGCCAATTCTGATGGCAGTAAGATACACACTCTGTTTATCCCCCCCATTCTTTCTCTCAGATATAATAGGTTTCCTTTGCCTCTTTGTGAGATGTAGTACCCCCACTTTAGCCTTTTTCTGGTACAATTACCTTTTCATCTCTAGTTTCTACATCAAAGTATACATGTGTTCTTTATATATATCTTTATAACAGAAATATAGTTCCCAAGATTCCTTTTTTATCTTTTTAGGTTTCTCTTGAGTTCTATATTTATAGATCAAACTTTTTGTTTAGTTCCAATTTTTTTCATCAGAAATACATGCAATTCACTTATTTCATTGAATGTCCATCTTCTTCCCTGGGGAAAAAGATGCTCATTTTGGCTGGGTAAGTTATTTTTGGCTGCATACCAAGTTCCTTAGCCTTTAAGAATATCAGATTCCAGGCATGTCAATCCTTTAATGTGGATGCTGCTAGATCCTGAGTAATCCTTATTGTGGCTCCTTTAGATTTGGATTCATTTTTTCCTAGCAGCTTGTAGTCTTTTTTCCTTTGTCTGATATTTCTGGAATTTGGCCACTACATTTCTTGGAGTTTTGATTTTAGGGTCTCTTTCAGTAGGTGATTGATGAATTCTTTCAATGTCTATTTTACCCTCTGTTTCTATAACATCTGGGCAGTTCTCTTTGGTAATTTCCTGGAAAATAGTGTCCCAGCTCTTTTTTTAAATCATATTTTTCAAGAAGTCAAATAATTCTCAGATTATCTCTCCTAGATCTATTATCCAGGTCTGTTGTTTTCCCAAGAAGATATTTGACATTTTTTCCCCCGTTGTTTCACTTTTATGATTTTGCTTAACTGATTCTTGGTCTCACCTTGAGTCATTCATTTCCATTTGTTTGATTCTGCTTTTTAATGACATATTTTCTTCACTCACTTTTTTATTTCTTTTTCTAATTGTCTAATTGAGTTTTTAAGTGCGTTGTTTTGTTCTGTGGAATTTTTTTCCATTTTGCCAATTTCATTTTTTAGAGAGCTATTTTCTTTTTCCAACTCACTAATTCTGTTTTTCAAGGATTTCATTTCTTTTTTTATTATTATTAAAGCTTTTTATTTACAAGATATATGCATGGTTAATTTTTCAGCATAGAAAATTGCAAAACCTTTTGTTCCAACTTTTCTGCTTCTTCTCCCCACCCCTTCCCCAAGATGGCAGGTTGACCAATACATGTTAAATATGTTAAAGTATAAGTAAAATAGAATATATGTATTTATGTCCAAACAATTATTTTTCTGTACAAAAAGAGTAGGACTTTGAAATGGTGTACAACCAGTCTGTGAAGGAAATCAAAAATGCAGGCAGACAAAAATAGAGGGATTGGGAATTCTATGTAGTGGTTCATAATCATCTCCCAGAGTCCTTTCACTGGGAGTAACTGGTTCAAGTCATTACTGCTCTGTTGGAACTGATGTGGTTCATCTCTTTGCTGAAGATGGCCACGTCCATCAGAATTGATCATCATAAAGTATTGTTGTTGAAGTATAAATGATCTCGTCCTGCTCATTTCATTCAGCATCAGTTCATGTAAGTCTCTCCAGGACTTTCTAAAATCACCCTGCTGGTCATTTCTTATAGAACAATAATATTCCATAATATTCATATACCACAATTTATTCAGCCATTCTCCAATTGATGGGCATCCACTCATTTTCCAGTTTCTGGCCAATATAAAGAGGGCTGCCACAAACATTCTTGCCCCTACAGGTCCCTTTCCCTTCTTTAAAATCTCTTTGTGATATAAGCCCAGCAGTAACACTGCTGGATCAAAGGTTAGGAACAATTTGATCACTTTTTCAACATAGTTCCAAATTGCTCTCCAGAATGGCTGGATGTATTCATAATTCCACCAATAATGTATCAGTAAAGATTTGATTTCTTTATCTACTCTATCTTTAAATGAGTGGGATGACTTGTCCAGATTCTCTTGCCAAGATTCCCTTTCCTTTTCCCATTTTTCTTCTAGCTCTCTTGAGGGAACCTTTTTAATTTCTTCCATGAGAGTCTTATGTGTTGAGGACCAGATCATATCACTATTTGGGGATTCATCTAGAGACAGTCTGTTTTTAGTCTCCTCAGAGTTTAAAGTCTGCTCTCTATCCATATTGAAACTATCAATAGTTAGAGAATCAAAAACAAACTAACAACAACAACAACAACAAAAAACAAAAAACAAATGCAGTCTGCTTTTTTTTGGGGAGGCGATGGAGGATAGGGCTGCATGCTATTGCTGACCTTCCTCTACAAACTGCAGGGACAACAGTGAGGCACTAGCAGGACAGCAATAACTGTGCTGTGTCTATGCTCTGAAAATTTGAGAGCATGCTGAGATACTCTGGATGGGTGTGTCCAGGTCCCGAGAGACCCTAGCTTTTCAGGAGTATAGTCTTTACCCCCTGTATTTATAGCTTCTCTGCTTGTCTACTGGGTTGCTTCCAGGGCAAAGTATCCACATTGGGTAAAGTTCTTCCAGCAGAAATGGCTGAGATCACATCCCACTCCCCTCTGGTCTGCTCAGGTGTGAGCTGCCTGCCTTAATCTCCCTGTCTGTTGTGCTGCCACTGCCTGCCTTCAGTCTGTGCCTGATCTAACCATCCCCACTCGTGAGCAAGAACAGACCTTTTCTGGTGAATTTCAATGATATCTTCTCTTGGTAATTATTTGTGTGTTTTTTCCAGTTAAGCACTAATTCTGAGGCTTGCATGAAATAAATTATTCTGAGAGAAAAGATGGAACTTAAATAGATATGTGTCCTCTCTGCCATTTTGACATCTTTTTTTAATAGTAAACTTGAACACCAAAAAAACCTTAAATTGCCCTAAATAAAAATTTTCTTTAATACATACACATTATTTTTATTTTTTGGCCAGATAATTGGTGTTAATTGACTTGCCCAGGGTCACACAACCCAAATAGTTTTAAGTGTTTAAGGTCAGATTTGAATTCAGGTCCTCCTTCAAACCTATGTATCTACTGTTTCATCTAGCTTGCCCCTCATACACATCATTTTTTTAAAAAGACAACCTGCTTCATTTTGCATTTTCTATAATTATTTTATGCATTCTTAAAAATATATTTCCAAAAAAGAAAAACAAGGAAAGAAAGGAAGGATGAAAAGAAGAAAGGAATAAAAAAAGAAGAAAAAAAAGAAGAAAAGGATGACAGGAAGGGAGCAAGGAAGGAAGGAAGGAAAAAATAAGGAAGAAAAAATAAAAAAAGAAAGAAGGAAGAAAAAGAAAAAAGAAATAAAAGAAAGGAGAAAAATATAACACACATTCATAATGAAGCAAAGGAAAACACACAGTAACAGTGTTCAAAAAATTTTTGTTCTTTTCCATATCTTGTATCACTACTCCACCAGGAAATGAGTAGGTCCTTGAGATATATGGTTAGAATTACATTAATTGATGTTCTTAAATCTTTTTTTAAAATGATGTTGTCCCTATAAACCTTATTATCCTGTTTCTCAGTTTTTTTAGATCACTTTAGACTTCCAAAGTTATTCTCAAATTATCTATTATGCTAATTTTCCCCCCAGTTACTATTTTATTAAAGAAAATACAGGGTGGGCTGAGCCAAGATGGCATAAAAGACACACACACATCATTCTAAGCTCCTCTCCTACTCTCACTACTAATTACTAAATTCAGTCTCAGAAATAGTGCTTGACTGGGAAAATCCATGAATTTTGGGAGTACAATAAATTAGTGGCCAAAGATAATCTGAAAGATAGCCAGAAAATAAGGGAAAGATATAAGAAAGGGGAAGGGATTCAAAGGGGGTGGAAGGGATTCTAAAGAGGGAGAGTTGTGTGAGGAAAGGGGTGTCCATAAGTTTAATATTGGGGAGGTAGTGTAAGGGGAATAAGAAAAAGAAAAGCATAACCTGGGGATAATAAGATGGCAGAAAATACAGATTTAGTAATTTTAACCATAAATGTGAATGGGATGAACTCTACTATAAAGAGGAGGCAGATAGCAGACATGATCAAAAGTCAGAACCCTACAATATGTTGTTTACAGGAAACACATTTAACTCAGGGTGACACATACATAGTAAATATAAAAGGCTGGTGCAGAATCTATTATGCTTCAGGTGAAGTCAAAAAAGCAGGAGTAGCCATCCTGATCTCAGATCAAAAAAAAGCAAAAATTGATCTAATTAGAAGAGATAAGAAAGGAAACTATATCTTGCTAAACGGTAGCATAGACAATGAAGCAACATCAATACTAAACATATATGCACCAAGTGTTATAGCACCTAAGTTCCTAATAGAGAAGTTAAGAGAGTTGCAAGAAGAAATAGATAGCAAAATTATAATAGTGGGAGATCTCAATCTTGCACTCTCAGAATTAGATAAATCAAACCACAAAATAACTAAGAAAGAAGTCAAAGAGGTAAACAGAATACTAGAAAAGTTAGATATGATAGATCTTTGGAGAAAACTGAATGGAGACAGAAAGGAGTATAGGTACTTCTCAGCAGTTCTGGACCCTATAAAAACTGATCATATATTAGGGCATAAAGACCTCAAAATTAAATGCATAAGGGCAGAAATATTAAATGCATTCTTTTCAGATCATGATGCTATAAAAACTACATTCAACCAAAAGCTAGGGGCAAATAGACCCAAAAAGTAAATTGAAACTGAATAATCTCATTCTAAAGAATAATTGGGTGAAACAGCAAATAATAGACACAATTAATAATTACACCCAAGAGAATAACAGCAATGAGACAACATACTGAAATTTGTGGTATGCAGCCAAAGTGGTAATAAGAGGAAATTTTATATCTCTTGAGGCCTACTTGCATAAAATAGAGGAAGAGGTCAATGAATTGGACTTGCAACTAAAAATGCTAGAAAAAGACCAAATTAAAAAACCCCAATCAAATACTAAACTTGAAATTCTAAAATTAAAAGGAGAAATTGATAAAATTAAAAGTAAAAAAAAAACCAAAACATTGAATTAATAAATAAAGCTAAGAGTTGGTTTCATGAAATATCCGATAACATAGGATATTGGTAAACCTTTGGTAAATCTGATTAGAAAAAGGAAAGAGGAAAATTAATTTGTTAGTTTTAAAAATGAAAAGGAAGAATTTTCCACCCATGAAGAACAATAATTAGGAGTTACTTTGCTCAGCTTTATGCCAATTACTTTGATAATCTAAGTGAAATGGATGACTACCTTCAAAAATGTAGGTTGCCCAAATTAACAGAGGAGGAAGTAAATTGCTTAAATAGTCCCATTTTAGAAAAAGAAATAGAACAACCTATTAATCAACTCCCTAAGGAAAAATTCCCAGGACTGGATGGATTTACATGTGATTTCTACCAAACATTTAAAGAATAATTAACTTCAATATTAGAGAAATTATTTGAAAAAATAAGGATTGAAGGAGTCCTACTAAATTCCTATTTATGACACAGACATGATACTAATACCTAAACCAGGTAGGTTGAAAACAGAGAAAGAAAATTATAGCTTAATCTCCCTGATGAATATTGATGCTAAAATCTTAAATAAAATGTTGCAATGAGATTACAGAAAATCATCCCAGGATTATACATTATGAACAAATAGGATTTATACCTGGAATCCAGGGCTGGATCAATATGAGGAAAACTATTACCATAAATGACTATATTAATTACCAAATTAACAAAAAAAAATGATCATCTCAATAGATGCAGAAAAAGCATTTTATAAATTCCAAAATTCATTCTTATTAAAAAAAAAACTTGAGAGTATAGGAATAAATGGACTTTTCCTTATAATAATCAGTAGCATCTATTTAAACAAACAGTAAGCATCATGTCTAATGCGGATAAACTGGAACCACTGCCAATAAGATCAGGAGTGCAATAAGATTGCCCACTATCACTATTACTATTCAATATTGTATTAGAAATGCTAGCTTTGGCAATAAGAATTGAGAAAGCGATTGAAGTAATAGGATTAGGTAATGAGGAAACTAAATTATCATTTTTTGCAGATGATATGATAGTATACTTAGAGAATCTGAGAGATTCTACTAAAAAGCTACTAGAAATAATCCACACTTTTAGCAAAGTTGCAGGATACAAAATAAACCCACATTAGTTATCAGCATTCTTGTATATCACTAACAAAATCCAACAGTTAGAGTTACAAAGCAAATTCCATTTAAAGTAACTGCTGATAATATAAAATATTTGTGAATCTGTCTGCCAAGGGAAAGTCTGAAATTATATGAGTAAAACTACAAAACACTGTCCACACAAATAAAGTCAGAGTTAACCAATTGGAAAAATATTTAGTGCTCTTGGATAGGTCGAGCAAATATGATAAAGATGATAGTACTACCCAAACTAATCTATTTATTTTGTGCTATACCAGACTCCCAAAAGACTATTTTAATGACCTAGAAAAAATAACAAAATTTATCTGGAAGAACAAAAGGTCAAGACTCTCAAGGGAACTAATGAAGAAAAAATCAAATGAAGGTTGCCTAGCTGTACAAGATCTAAAAGTATATTATAAAGCAGTGGTTACCAAAACCATTTCGTATTGGCTATGAAATTGATCAGTGGAATAGGTTAGGTTCAAAGGACAAAATAGTCAATAACTTTGATAATCTAGTGTTTGACAAACCCAAAGACCCCATCTTTTGATATAAGAATTCATTATTTGACAAAAACTGCTGGGAAAACTGGAAATTATTATGGCAGAAACTAGGCATTGCCCCACACTTAACACTGTATACCAAGATAAGTTCAAAATGGGTTCATGACCTAGGCATAAAGAATGAGATTATAGAGAAATTAGAAGAACATAGGATAGTTTACCTCTCAGACCTAAGGAGGAGGAAAGAATTTGTGATCAACAAAGAACTAAAGATCATTATTGAGCATAAAACAGAAAAAATTCATTATATCAAATTGAAAGGCTCTTGTACAAACAAAACTAATGCAGACAAGATTAGAAGGGAAGCAATTAACTGAAAAAACATTTTTACAGTCAAAACTTCTGATAAAGGCCTCATTTCCAAAATATATAGAAAATTGACTCTAATTTATAAGAAATCAGGCCATTCTCCAATTGATAAATGGTCAAAGGATATGAACAATTTCCAGATGAAGATATTAAAACTATTTCTAGCCATATGAAAATATGCTCCAAGTCATTATTAATCAGAGAATTGCAAATTAAGACAACTCTGATATACCACTACACACCTGGCAGATTATCTAGGATAATAGGAAAAGATAATGCTGAAAATTGGAAGGAATGTGGGAAAACTGGGACACTGATACATTGTTGTTGGAATTGTGAATACATCCAGCATTCTGGAGAGCAATTTGGAACTATGCTCAAAAAGTTATCAAACTATACATACTCTTTGATCCAGCATCCCAAGAGAACTTAAAGAAGGGAAAGGGACCTGTAGGTGCAAAAATGTTTGTGGCAGCTCTCTTTGTAAAGGCCAGAAACTGGAAAATGAGTGGATGCCCATCAATTGATGAATGGCTGAATAAATTGTGGAATATGGATGTTATGGAATATTATTGTTCTGTAAGAAATGACCAGCAGGTTGATTTCAGAAAGGCCGGGAGAGACTTACATTAACTAATGCTGAGTGAAATGAGCAAGACCAGGAGATCTTTATATACTTTAACAACAATACTATATGATGATCAATTCTGGACGTAGATCTCTTCAACAATGAGATGAACTAAATCATTTCCATTTATTCAATAATTAATAAAACCAATTACATGTAGCAAAAGAACTCTGGACAATGAGTGTGAACCATTACATAACATTTCTAATCCCTCTGCTTTTGAATACCTGAATTTTTTATTTCCTTCACAGGTTAATTGTATGTTATTTCAAAGTAGGATTCTTCTTGTGCAGCAAAATAACTACATGGATATGTATACATACATTGTATTTATATTTAACATATACTATAACATATTTAGCATGTATTGTTCTACTTGCCATCTGGGGGATTAAGTGGGGGGAAGGAGGGAAACATTGGAACAAAAGATGGTGTAATTGTCAATTCTGAAAAATTACACATGCATACATCTTGTAATTAAAAAAAAGTATATTAAAAATTACATGGTAAAGATAGGTTTCATCATTGACTTTTGTAAGTTTTGAAGTTCTAATTTTTTTTTCTCCCTTCTCCCCCCACCATTAAGACAGCAAATAATATGTTATATTCATGTGCAATCAGATAAAACATTTCTACATTAGTCATGTTGTAAAAGAAAAACCAGAACAAAACAGAAAAACCATGAGAAAGAAAAGTGAAACTAGTATGCTTCAGTCTGCATCCAGACTCCATTGGTTTTTCTCTGGATATGGAAAGGATTTGCCATCATAAGTGTTTTGGAAATGTCTTAAATCTCTGTATTTCTGAGAAGAGCTAAGTCTATCATAGCTGCTCATTGCACAATGTTACTGTTATTATATATAATGTTATAGTCAAGTTCAATTTATTTAGCAAAAGTTCATGCAAGTCTTTCCTGGTTCTTATGACATAATTTTACTCATCATTTCTTATTGAACATTAATATTCCATTATATTAATACACCAACATTCAAGTAGCTAGTCCCCAATTTTTCATCATCACAAAAAGAATTGCTACAAATATTTTTGTGCTTGTGAGCATTTTTCATTTTTTATGATGTCTTCAAGATACAGACCTAATATGACTGTGTTTCTGGATCAAAGGTATGCACAGATTTATAGCTCCAAACTGATCTTCAGAATAGTTAGTCAGTTACAACTCTTTGAATGTTGCATTAGTCTTCCAATTTTCCTACATCTTCTCCAATATTTATCATTTTTTCTTTTTTTTGTCATATTAATCAATTTCAGAGGTGTGAGGTGGTACCTTAAAGTTTTAGTTTTTATTTTTCCTATTAATAGTAAGTTACAGCACTTCATATGCATATAACTAGCTTTAATTTCTTCATATGAAAATTGCCTATTCCATATATTTTGATCATTGATCAATTAGAGAATTTTTTATCCTGACACCTTTGATAAAATTTTCTGTATATTTTAGAAATGAAGATTTTATCAGAAACATTGGCAGTAATAATAGTATTTTATTTAATCTTGATTGCTTTGGCTTTGTTTGGGAAAAATCTTTTTAATTTAATGTGATCAACATTATCTGTTTTCCACTTTTTAATGTTCTCCAACTCTTGTTTGGCAAAAAAATTCTTGCCTTCCCTATGGATGTGACAAGTAAACTATTACTTTTTTTTCTAATTTACTTTACCCCTTTATGTCTCAATCAGGTACACATGTTGAATTTATCTTGATATAGGGTGTGAGATGTTGATCTATGCTTAGTTTGTTCCATACTATTATTCTTACTTCCTAGAAATTTTTATCAAAAGTGAGTTTCTATCCCAGATGCTTGAATCTTTGGACTTGCAAGAAGATTACTATAGCCATTTACTATTGTATCTATTGTACTTATTCTCTTCTACTGATCCAGTACTTTATTTCTTAGTCAATACCAAATACACATACATATTTATTACATCACTTGTATGTATGTTATCATGCCATTTGCAAAGAGTGATAGCTTTGTTTTCTCACTCCCATTTCTAATTCCTTCTATTTTCTTTTCTTCTCTTATTGATATCTGACATTTCTTGGACAATATTGAATAATTGTATTGACAGTGGACATACTTGCTTTACCTTTAATCTTATTGGGGAAGCTTCTAGCTTTTCCCTATTACATATAATGCTTGTCCAAACTTTTAGATAGATACTACTTATCATTTTAAGGAAAACTCATATCTCATAAAGTCATTAGCTTCCACTTTTCCAATTTTATACATATATATGAACATATAAATATGTGTGTGTGATTTTCCACAGGAAATGAAAACTTTTTAACTTACATTTTCTTACTTTTATATTTAAGACATATATAAAAACCAGTTAATCAGTTCATTATTTCAGGTCAAGGTAAGACACTGGAACTAGATATAAGATTTTAAAAGGTATTTTAGTAATTATCTTGTAAACACAAAAATGGCTTTTATTCAATATATGTATATATTCAGAAATAGAATATACAAATAATAGTGTTCACAATTTTTAATATTTTAAAATCCATACAAATAGGTCAAAATAAAATTAGATGTTTTACAGAGTTTTGTAAAGTACTTGGAAATGTCATCTATTTTTTAAAAAGAGCCATTTTTTTCATATTTTATTGCTCTTTTTATGATCCCAAAATATGGAATATCCCTCTATAAACCCTTTTGACACCAATCAACTTCTGATAATGTTCTATTGTTGTGAAATTGGAATATGATGATCATAAGATAAAAATTACACCTTTCAAAAATAATTTAAAATGTTGTTATTAGTCATTTCAGTCATATCAGACTCTTCATGACCCTATAGACCTCTGTCCATGGAGTTTTCTTTTTTATATATGAGAATAGCTCATCATTTTTTCAAAATATATGCAAAGATAACTTTCAACATTTGTCCCTGCAAAACTTTGTATTCCACATTTTTCTCTCTTCTTCCCCACCATTCCCCTCCCCTAGACAGCAAGCAATTACATACAGATTAAACATGTACAATTCTTCTAAACATATTTCCACATTTATCATTCTGCACAACTAAAATCAGATCAAAAAGAGAAAAAATGAGAAAGAAAAAAACAAGCAAGCAAACAATAGCAACAAAAAAAGATGAACCACATACAGTCAGCATAGTCCTCTCACTGGATGCAGATGACTCTCCATTGAAAGTCTATTGGAATTTGCCTGAATCACCTCATTTTTAAAAACAGTCAAGTCCATCACAGTTGATCTTTTAGTTCTAATCTCTTAAGTTAGATCAGTTCATGTAAGTCTCACCTAGACTTTCTGAAATCATCATATTGAATGCATTTCTCTAATCTAGTTATTTAGAACATTTTTCATGTGAGTAGAAATAGCTTTAATTTCTTGATTTAAGAATTCTTTATTGATATCCTTTGACCATTTATCAACTGGGGAATGACTTGCATTCTTAGAAATTTGATATGTGTTGTAGTTAAGAGCCTCTTGCTGGCTTGCTATGGCACTGCTGTTTTGAGTTGTGCAAGGCTATGCTCCTTTTTACCCAAGTGAGAAAGATGTACTCTAGAATTCATTTGGAGGCTTGATTTAATGCTATTTCTTAGGAAAACTGGGGAAATCTTAGGCAACTTCTTGGTTTTTCTCTGAAATTTTGACTCCTTATGAAAATCTCAAGATACTAATAAAAAACAGAAAGTAAAATAGCCTTTTAAATTCTACACAAATTGATAGGTGTTTCATTTAATACACCACATTATTCACGTAGAGACATAACCACCAGCAAAAATATGATATCCTCTTTGTGATTTATTTAATAAATAATTAAGATTTTATTATGAAAATAAATTAAAAGATGTATAAAGCATATGCAAATAATATTATGAAGTGATATAGTACTGAAAAATATAAACAACAAACACATTAACTTCAAACATTTAAAAGAACTCTCATCACAAAAGATTAAATACCATTAATTTCAAAAATATAAATAACAGCAAATGCTTTATTATTTTAATTTTCATTATTAATTCTCTAGAAAAACATAAACACTTTAGGTTTTGAAGTATTTTTCAGTCATTTTCACTCTTTAACTCTTTGTAATTCTATTTGGGGTTTTCTTGGCAAAGCTATTAGAATAGGTTGCCATATCCTTCCAGTTAATTTTATGGATAAAAAGACTGAGGCAAACAGGATTAAGTAACTTTCCCAGGATCACACAGCTAGTATTTGAGGCCATATTTAAACATTGGAAGCTGAGTCTTCCTGAATCCATTTCCAATACTTTATCTATCATGCCACCTGGCTGCCTCTACAAATTTAAATTATTATATGAGTTTAGCAGTTGATAGTTTTTGAAAGTCTTACTAAATTTGTGATTTAAGTAAAATGATGAATTGTGGAGAACTTATCATTTATTTCTTATTTGTTCATTTTAGAAGTATTTGAAGGTAATAACTTGAATTTGTTCTTTTTTCAATCCTTTGAAATGTATAACATTGAACCATATGAGGGGTGGTAAATATCTGGGCCATGGACCACATGAAGTTCACAAAATTATTTGCTAAAGCAATAATGAGCTGAACACTAGGTAAAATAACATTCCAATGTTTGAGTTATATTAGTTAATAATGTTGTATGCCCTGCAAATTATGTGATAAATAGCCAAATGTCCCTTTGCAGGGCATAAAAAAGGACCCCTGAACTACATGAATACATACCCAATGTGGTTTTGCTTTTGGTTTGGTTTGTTTGCTAGCTTGCTTGTTTATATGTTTGATTATCTTATCCTCCTATATTTGCTGTTTACCCAACTTTTAAAATTTCATTACTTAAACATCAGTTATTATGTCATATTTAATTGAACATCTAAATATATCGTCATTTGTTACAAATAAATGGATAGCAATTAAATGTGAAAATCCCCAATAAACCTCACTTCTATATTTTGGTTGGTATGTTTGATAATAAATTTTTGTTTGTGTGACAACATTTTTCCTTTCCAAAACAAAAAAAGAAGTTATTTTTTTCACTTGGTTGATTTACCATCAAATTTGAAGCCCCTCTTTTACTTTTGGTCTGCATTATACATATGATCTTCATCCATACTAATAGCTTAAGCAGTATTGATTTTGATGGGACATTTCAGCTATAAAATCATGTGTTCTGAAGCAGATACTACATTTTTCTCAAACTATTTAGAGAAAACAAGCAAACATACTTTAAGGACAAGAGACATAACTTTGCTATCATCTGGTGTTTGTCATTTCTGATATAAAAGAAATACATAATGAATATTAAATCAAGAGGATGGTAATTCTAAATAATGGATACATTTTATACTTTAAATCACAAAATATTGAAATGTTATCATTTGACACAAGACATTAAAATTGAGTTGCCAAGAAGACTTTTAAATTTTCTGATGTCACTTTGAAAAAGCAAAACAATTGGCAGACATGACAGCCTCTCATCGATCTGTGTGTTTAATAAAACTAAATGTGATGAAGAGTAATGTACCATACAGATGTTTTAGGAATTTCAATAATGTATTTGGAAGACTGTCATAACTCACTCACCTCAGCTGAGTTTATGAGCCATGGTTTTGCTCCAGCTCATAAAACCAACTTGCCTTACAAAATGCAGTGACTAACAACACCAGTGATGACATCTCTTCATTAAATTCAACAAGGTGACTTGTTTCTTCCCCCACAGTTGTTTTGACAGGTCAATGAAGTAATTACAGTTAAAATTCAGTTAAATAAGTCATTTAAGTAATTTTTGCCACGCTTTAAACTCTATTATATATATTTCTTTTCATATCTGAAGAAAATTTCTGAAGAAAAATTTCATAAAACTCAAATATATGCTTAACTCTTATATCTGAGATAATTGCCATTGGGTTTCTATCTACAATACACATACATTTAGGCACATACATATACATATATGTATATTAACAATAAAAAAATGATAATGAAGACAGTATTTCTCTCATGCTTTCATCCTAGCAACAATTTTAAGTTTACATCCTTGTAATCAAAACATTCTTGATTCCATATGTGTCACCATGTTCCTTATATTTAATGCAAAGTTTTTCAAACGAAGCTCAAAGGAATGCACAACTGTTGATAAAGAAGCCTTGAGTATTCTTTTGCCTATGAAATATAAATGAACCTTCTCTCACATCACTTTTCATCTTCTGATACTTCTGTCTTTTCACACTGCTCAAATGTTTTGCTCACTGTTTTATTCTGGGTCCTGTTCCCCAAAAAAGTAAATAGGGTAGGTAGAATGGAAAACTTTCATATATGAGCAGCTTCTTCTAAAATGAAAAGGAAAGTCATAAAATTATTTTACTCCTCTATTCCTATTAATGTTTAGGAAATTGAAAATATAGGGAAGATTCCCTCTACCTCCTTCCATTGAAACCATCTCCTTAAGGAATGAGTGGGAAAATATGTTTTCAGTAATTTGAGTTAAAATTCTGCATGTATTCTCTTATAAGAATTACTTATTATACACAGGTAAATTCTTTAGACTCTATGTATTATATGGCCTTTACATAAGAAAATAATTTCAGAGGTGGAAACAACTAAGATAAGTTGTTTTAAAATTATAAACATTTAGAAAATTTGAGACTTCTTAGAAATAAACAAATTTATTTATGGCATTACTTTTGGTAATATTAATATCAAAGTTGAAATGTGTATAAAATGAAAAAAGACATTTTTCTTTTTGTATCATTATTATAAATTATACATTATTAAAATTATGATTATGGAATCATCGAGCTTGAAGAGATCTTCAGTGGCCAACTGGCCTACCAACTATCTCTAGGATAGTAGATGTTTATTCTGATTATTGGAAGATTAAACTCCCCAAAGTCACCACTAACTAAACTCTGTTGAATAAATGAATGCTTAATTATTAATTATTCCATAGTTTCCCCCCAAACAATAAAAGTGCTTATTTTGTTCTAAAAGAGTTCAGATTTAATTGTTGTCATTTTGTTTCTTCATCCTCTTCTTTTTTGGGGGGGAGGGAAGAGAAGTTTGGCCAACACTTTTTTTCATGGTCTTCCAAATGATTAAACTTCCAGAAATTTTCTTCTGTGTTAAGAAGAGACAAAGTGGTAGAATTAGACATTGTATCCAAAACATACCTGTATTTCTTCAGGTAAAATAATTTTCTGATTTCTCTATTTAGCTTGTGTAGTCTATCATTGTTTTAAATATGAATATTATTTTTTATGCAGGAGATGACCTTAATTTTCAAGCAGGAGTAAAATAGGTTTGTGAGCATTAAAGCTTTCAAACTGTTATAACAGAATGCAATGGTAACATATAGTCTTTATTAAATTTGATTTTAAAAAAATACTAAAAAAAAAAAAAAAAAAAAAACTTCTTCCAAGGAACCTTATGGGCAAAGCATCCCACATAACTATTTTGAGTAATGCCATGTTCTAGGAATCACAGAATTCATCTTGACAGAATCATATGGCAGAAATGTAGGATTAAAAATTCAGAGATGGAAGGGATTCAAGGTGTTACTAAGTTCAGTACAACTATTTTATAAATCATTAAAAGTCAGAGAGAGTTAAAATAGTTTTCCTAGTGTCATATAGCTAATCTGCCAGCTAAATGCCAAGTGAATAGGGATCTGGGCTTAGAGTCAATGACACCTAAACTTGAATCTTGCTTCAGACCTATTTTAGCTGTGTGCCCCTAGGCAAGTCACTTAACCCTATTTGCCTCAGTTCTTAAACTGTAAATTATATATTTTGCATTTTGTAACATTCCCTAATCATTATTTGGTAATAAATATCTCCTTTCTCCAATTATCTGATAGAAATACTATTTTACATATTTATAAGAATCTCATCCTTTGAACAGGAAAAAAAATGTTAGTAAGATGTTTTGAGTCAATTTAGGAGAAATAGTAACATAAATATCTGCCTTTTCATAGTTTTTAGAATAATTGAGACAAAATATAATAAGCATTGAGTTAAAAGAAAAACATTTTAACACATTTTAAACCAATTATTCATGCACAGTAATGGTTTAACCTTATTCTAAAGAATAATATTTAAAAATTTATTTTGTTCTTTGAAAGAGTTAAAGGATGCAAAATAATGTGGAACTTTTGATGATTAAATATATGAATGAATTAATTCTTCTAGTTAAAAAAATTAATGAAGTAAGATAATTGTCAAATGCAACTATTGTAAAACTCAGGTTATATAAAATGTGAAATATATTTTATTTGTATACTTACAAAGATAGATAGTTTGAAAGACAAACTATGCTAATTAAAACAAATGACACAAACAATTCATTTCTTATTTTAAAATAACAAAATTTATATATTTATATTTTAGATTTTTTAGCTTTTATTTTACAATAATGTGTGTGCTCACATTACTGATTTCTCTCTAGATGTACAGATCAGTCTATCTTTTCCTTTTTTTCATTCATATTTGTGTCCTACAATAAACCAAAACAAGCAAAATGATCCAGAGATCATTCCAACCTACTAAGAACTTATATTTTGTAGACTGTCTCTCTACTATCTTTATTTCATGAAACAACTTCTTGATCATCTGAATTTCTGTTCACACATTAATTTCATTTTACAGCATTAGCTTGATTCATCATGAGAAATATGTTGCAGTCTATTTTTACCTGCCATATAAAAATCTATAGTCCTTTCAATGACCTGACATTTTTATTCTTTAGAACCTGGGGTGTTCCATGATTTGAGGACATAGAAAGTCACTCAAAAAGTGTTGGTGTCAAAATATGTAATTTCAAGGAGCAACTTTAGTATGCTCAGGAGTGTGCTGGAGTATGCTTTCTGTGCTTAACAATGCTTTGCAAATAGTTTGTGTCTGATAAGGGTGTATTGATAAATAGTTGACTATAGACTCTTCCTCTCTTCCTTCCTCCCTCCCTTCCTCCCTCCTCTTTCTTACCTCCCTCTCTCTTCTTCCTTTTTTCCCTTCCTCCCCTCTTTTTCTCTTTCCCTTCCCTTCCTCCTTCCTTCCTTTCTCTCTACCTACATACCTTCCTTCCCTCTTCACTCCTTTCCTTCTTCCTTCCCTTACCTTTCTCCCTCCCTCCCTTCCTCCCTCCTTTCCTTCCTTCTTTTTTTCCTTCCTTCCTTCCTTCTTTCTTTTCTTCCTTCATTATTTCACTTTTTCCTTCTTTTTTGGAACAACATCAATTAGTATGGCGTCTGACATAAAGTATTGCCAGTTATTTATTTAATAATCCTGTCATAATATTAGGAATGACGCTCTCTAAGTATTCCTCCAACCTTGTGGAGAATACACTTGACTGGTTTGTACAAAAAATTAGAATCAGCCCATTTTTTGGTTATTAATTCCTGTGGCAATCTAATGAAGCCATAGGGGAAAAGAAGAACAAAGAGAGAGATAAGATTTATATAGCATCTATTACATGTTAAGAACATTATGAATACCATTTCATTTGTTCCTCAAAACATTCCCCTGAAGTAGGTGATGTTCTATCCACTTCACAATTTTGGAAACTGAGAGAAACTTTTAACAGAGTTTTAATGACTTATTTGTTCACCATCACTTACCTAGTAAGTACGTAAAGCTGATTTAGAAATCAGGTCTTCCTTATTCCAGACACAGAACTCTGTCCAATGCATCATTGCACTACCTATCCCAGAGTAGAATAGTATCTTTAAATGCATAAATAAAATGCTAATATTACAAAGGTAATCTGTTATATTAAAGTACAACTATCAATGTAGCATAGCAAATCCATTGAGCCCAGCTTAAAAAGCCCTGCATCCAGCAACAGTCTTGTGAACTTTGAAGAGCTGGAGTTCATTGAAATGAAAAACGTCTTGTCTATCTTAAAAGTTAAGATGGTATCACCCTAATTGGAATCAGACTTCCTACAAAGAAAATGTCATCATCAATAATAGAAGTCAAGATGCTTGATAAGACCTAATTCAGTATATGTAACATATAAAATGGAAAATTAACATTCTTGCATAGAAACCAAGTAACTAAGTTTGGATATTGGCTTCCCAAATGATTGTTCCTCTGGCAAGGAATTTCATATATCACTCCATATCTTTTTATTTTGATTTTTCCATGAGGCAATTGAGGTTAAATCCCTTACTAGGGGCCACACACCTTGTAAGTGTTAAGTGTTTGAAGTAAGATTTGAACTCAAGTCTTTTTGATGTTTGCACTGGTACTCTTTCCATTGTGCCATCTAGCTGCCGACTAAGCCATGTCTTTTCTCTGGCTATTTTTCATCCTTAGAAATCTTTGTCTTCTTACCTCTATCTCCCATTTTCCCTGGCTTCAAGTCTCATCAGACATTCTAATCTATGGAAGTTTTTCCTTCTCTCTATCAATAGTAGTCTTTCCTCTGAAATAGTGACTCATTTATACTCTACATATTTTGTGCCTAATAACTGTTTGTCTATTTTTTCCCTTCTTAGAACTGAGTTCATTGAAGAGTTTTTTGTTGTTGTTTTTATGTTTTAAACTTTTTTGTATCCTTTAATATAACTATATTACTTGGCATTCTGTTTTTTGTGTGTGGTAATAAATAACATGTTTAATACATAATGTATGTTTTCTGTTAAGTAATTTCTTTATCTCTCTTAGGAGGCTGGTTTAATACTAAAGCCAAACATGTATTGATTAGTAGAGAATTAAAGATAAGCAGCAATGGGCAATTATGTACTAAAGAGCTAAATTTATTTCTACTGAGAAAACAAGTTATCCTAAAGTAAAGTATCCTAAAGTAAACAACTTGGGGAATACTTTTTATGGCACATTAAGGATAGAGATGAGCACAGGTTGTTAACACAATGGTTTCTTCCTACTGGTGTCTACTAGCTATTGTCCTAGAATAACTATTTCACATCACAGGTCTTAGGAATGAAAAGGACTTTAGTCATTTAATTCCACTATTTCATTTTGGAGGTGAAGGAAAAGGGAATCTAAGAGGTTGGACTTCATAAAGTTCATGGAGACTATAATTCTAACAACTATAAGTATTGTATCATAATAGATACTTCATAACTACTTGATGATTAAGTAAGTGATCTCTTGCTATCATGAAATAGAGGAATACCTTAAGTTTTATCTATCTGTTTCCTCACTTTTAGAAAAGGGATTAATAAAATACTCACTATTGATCTAACAACAAATTTTTTTAACTCTAAAGGTCATTGATAAGGTTATCAAATATCATTAGCCCATAACTCAGGAAGGTTAAATTAGGACCAGAGAGGAAATTTGGAGAAGATAAAAATTAGAGCTATTAACATCGTCATCTATGATAAGGAACTTCTACAAAGGCCTTGAGGAAAGGTTATTCACTTTTCAAGGATATTACTTAGAGGTAATAAAAGTGTCCAGTGGGATTAGTGCTTTGTAGTACCTTTCTACTACCAAATTCTCTTATTCTAGCTTTCAGCAATCCTTCCTCTCTCTGCTATTAACACATTTACATGACTGACAATGTCCCCACCAGAATTCCTATTATACTTTTAATATTGAGTCATGATTCTCCAGAAAATTGCTGGTTTCTTTCTGCCTGCCAACCCTAGAGTAAATTTCAAACCTCAGCAGAGACTATTCTTCCTTTATCCTCTAATAAATAAAGATAAAAATGCTTTAGGGGAAATCACAGTCCTGGATCTGCCTGTATGGAACTTATTTATTTTAGGGTTTACCTGGGGCTGAAAATCCTCTGTCACCTAGGGTTATTGTCAGTCACACTGCTTGCTGAGAATCTGTGTGAATAATATCAGTGCAATATACAGTAGTATTCTAATGATCACAAAAAAATGTGCTAGGTTTAGTTTTGCAAAGACAAAAGTAAAATACTCTCTGCCTTTAAGTAATTTAAAATTTATTGGGAAGGAAATATGTCAGAAACCTATTGTTCAAATAACAAATTGGCTTAGAAAAAAGGTCACTTTTTTTGCAAATACTATCATGTCTATCCCATTTCAATTCTCCCAGTTCTTATATACTTCTAATTTAGAAACTCTTAGCCTAATCATATTACCATCTATTTCAATTTTATTCAACATGAAGAATCAACGTAGTAAATATGAAACCACACTGGCCTTCAAGTCAGTTAACTTGAATTTAAATCCTCTAACAATAACTTTTTTAAAAAATTTGAATATGGTACAGGACCTTCCTGGGTCTCGGTTTTCTCATCTGTAAAATGACAGGGATTGACTACAAAATTGCTTTCTCTATGATTCCATAGAGATCTTAGAACTTAAATATTATTTAGGATATTTTCTGGGTAAAACATATTCTAATGCAGACAACATGAATGTGTGTCCCTGTTATTTATGCTAAATATCAGGGAATTCTTTTAAAAATGTCATTGAAATGGCCCTGCTTTTTTTTAAAAGGAAACAATTTTAGTGATCAAGTATTTATGGATGGCAAGAGCTAAGTTCCTTTAGCATTAGGTCATGCATAATCAAGATGAATAGGGCAATTATTCCATTCAATTTTTGAAAATCCCTATCTATGAAAGCTGATATACTCGCAATAGCACACAGATATCAGTCATGTGTCCAATTTCTGTTCACAGACTGCAGCAAAGATGTACAAAATAGAAGGGGAAGATTCTCCTCAAGATGACTATTTTGATCTTTGTTTATATATAGGTTCATTTCTTAAAATGGCTAGCTCTGAGGCCTCAGAGAAATATTCAAGCATATAGTTCATCTATGAACAGCACATTCTTACTGTCTCAAATCTGTCCTTCTATATGTCACAGAGAAAACATGTGGTTGTTAGGATCTAGGAACAAAAAAGCTTGTAATGTCTAACTCCTTTTCATTTGGTGGGTTTCTTAGTCTTTAGTTGATGTGGAAATATATTGGGATCTGTTTACCATTTTGTGATCTTTGTGTTCTTTCCGTCACATTAAAAAAAAGTATAGTTACAAAGTTTTAAGAAGTTCTGTAAGATGAAGAGTTGTTAACTTTCATTTTCATTATCAGAAAATAAATGCTTAAAATTAGAATCAAGAAAATGAAAGTTAACAACTTTATGATAAATCAAGAAACAATAAAACAAAATAAAAAGAAGAAAAAATAGAAGTCAATGTGAAATATCTTTTAGGAAAAAATAAACTGTCCTGGAAAACAGATGCAGGAAATATAATTTAATAATTATTGGTCTATCTGAAAGGCATGATCAAAAAAACCAAAAAGGCTTCCATGTAAGATATAATGTAAAATGGAATATATACAAAGTACCAGCAATTTTCATAGATAATCATCTATCAATGATTGAAGCTATTCTCAGCAATAGATATCATCTTTCAATTACCAAGGAAAAAATGCCACAATTTTTAAGACCTGAGGGCAAAAGAGAAATTAAAAGAATTTACCAATCACATGCTGAAAAAGATCCCAAAATGAAACCTCCCAGGAATGCTATAGCTAAATCCTGGAGAACCTAGGTCAAGAAAAAATATTGTAAGCAGCTAGAAAGAAACAATTGAAGTTTATTGGAGCCACAGTTAGGATAATATAAGATTTAACAGCTTCAACAATAAAGAACTTGAGGGCTTAAATATGATATGCCAGAGAGCAAAGAAACTATGATTATAATAAAGAAACCCCTATCCAGCAAAAATCAGTATTATATTTCAGGAGAAAAAAAGATAGATATTCCTTAAAATAGAAAAATTTTAAGCATTTTTATTAAAACTTTTTTATTTACAAAACATATGCATGGGTAATTTTTCAACATTGACCTTTGCAAAGCCTCCTGTTCCAAATTATCCTCTCCTTCCCCTCACCCCATCTCCTAATAGGTAGTCCAATACATGCTAAATATGTTAAAATATATGTTAAGTCCAATATCTGTATACATATTTATACATTTATCTTGCTGCACAAAAAATATCAGATCAAGAAGGAAGAAAAAAAAAAAGCTGAGAAAGAAAAGAAAATGCAAGCAAACAGCAGTATGTTATAGTCCACACTTAGATTTCTTAGTTCTCTCTTTGAGTGTAGATGACTTCCTTCATTATTGAACAATTGGAATTGGTTTCAATCATCTCATTGTTGAAGACAGCCACTTCCATCAGAATTGATCATTATATAGTTTTGTTGCTGTTGTGCATAATGATCTCCTGGTTCTGCTCATTTCACTTAGCATAAGATCATGTAAGTCTTTCCAGGCCTCTCTGAAATCCTCCTGCTGGTCCTTTCTTAAAGAACAGTAATGTCTTAAAACATTCATATGCCATCATTTTTTTAAGCGTTGTCCCATTGGTGGGCATCTATTCAGTTTCCAATTTCTTGCCATTACAAAAAGACATTCCACAAGCATTTTTTCACATGTGGGTCCCTTTCCCTCATTTAAGATCTCTTTAGGATGTAAACCCGGTAGAAACACTTATGGGTCAAAGGGTATGCACAGTTTGATTACTTTTTGAGCATATTTCCAAATTGCTCTCCAGAATGGTTGGATCTGTTCACAGTTCCATCTGCAATGTAGGTCCCAATTTTTCCACATCCTTTCCAATATTCGTCATTACCTTTTCCTGTCATTTTAGCTAATCTGAGAGATGTGTAGTAGTATGTCAGAGTTGTCTTAATTCTCATTTCTCTGATCAAAAGTGGTCTGGATAACCTTTTTATATGAATAAAAATAATTTCAATTTCTTCATCTGAAGATTATCTGCTCATATCTTTTAACCATTTATCAATTGGAGAATAGCTTCAGTTCTTAAAAAGTTGAATCAATTCTTTATATTTTAGAAATGAGGCTTTTGTAAAAAGCTATGAATGTAAAAAAATGTTTTCCCAATTTATTGCATTAGTTTTGTCTGCATTAGTTTTGCTGTACACAACTTTTTAATTTAATACAATCAAAATTATCTATTTTGTGATTAATAATGATCTCTAGTTCTTCTTTGATCACAAATTCTTTCCTCTTCCACAGATTCCACAGTTTACTGAGAGGTAAACTATCCTATGCTCTTCTAATTTATTTATAATATCATTCTTTAGGTGTAGATCATGAACCCATTTCTACCTTAACCTACTATATGATGTTAATATAGTAGTTTCTGCCATACTAGTTTTTAATTTCTCAAGCAGTTTCTGCGAAATAGTAAATTCTTATTCCAAAAACTGGAATCTTTGGGTTTGTCAAACACTAGATTGCTAAAGTCATTGACTACTTTTTTCTGTGAACCTAACCTATTCCACCGATCAACTGCTCTATTTCTTAGCCAGTACCAAATTATCTTGATGATTGTTGCTTTATAATATAGTTTTAGCTCTGGTACAACTAGATCACCTTCATTTGAATTTTTTTCCCCATTAGTTCCCTTAAAAGTTTAGGCCTTCTGTTCTTTCAGATTAATTTTGTTGTTATTTTTTTCTAGGTAGTAAAATAGTTTCTTGGGAGTTTGATTAGTATAGTGCTAAATAAATAGATTACTTTAGGTAGTATTGCCATCTTAATTAGATTCCCTCGACCTATCTAAGAGCACTTGATATTTTTCTGATTGTTTAGAGCTCACTTTATTTGTGTGGAAAGTGTTTTGAAGTTTTGCTTATATAGTTTCTGACTTTCCCTTGGCAGATAGATTCCCAAATATTTTATACTATCAACAGTTATTTTAAATGGAATTTATCTTTGTATGTCTTGCTGTTGGATTCTGTTAGTGGTATATAAAAATGCTAAGGATTTACATGGATTTATTTTGTATCCTGAAACTTTGCTAAAGTTGTGGATTATTTCTAATACTTTTTTTACTTGATTCTCTTTGGTTTTCTAAGTATACCATCGTATCATTTGTAAAAAGTGATAATTTGATTTCTTCATCACCTAATCTAATTCCTTTAATCTCCTTCTCAACTCTTATTGCCAAAGCTAGCATTTCTAATACAATATTGAATAGTAATCATGATAGAGGTCAACCTTGTTTCTCTCTTGTTCTTACTGGGAATGGTTTCAGTTTATCCCCATTACAGATGATGCTTACTGATGTTTTTAAATAGATGCTACTGACTATTTGAAGATAAAGTCCATATATTACTATACTCTCTAGTGTTTTTTAATAGGAATGGATTTTGGATTTTATCAAATGTTTTTTCTGCATCTATTGAGATAGTCATATGTTTTTTGTTAATTTGGTTATTGATATAGGCAATTATGGTAATAGTTTTTCTAATATTGAACCAGCCCTGCATTCCTGGTATAAATCCTACTTGCTCATGGCAATTTATCCTGGGGATGATTTTCTGTAATCTCTTTGCTAATATTTTATTTAAGATTTTTGCAGTAATATTCATTTGAGAAATTGGTCTATAATTTTCTTGGTGAAACTAAATATGTCTAATATTCTCTCTTACTGGCAAATCTGATGAGAGTAAGATTCACACAATGTTCATCCCCTTCCCTTCTTTCCCGCAATTATAATAGGTTTCCTTTGCCTCATTCTGAGATGTAATTTCCCTCATTTTACCTCCACTTTACCTCTTTTATGTTACAATCCCCTTTCTACGTCTAGTTTCTTTTTTATACTATAACCATAAAATCAAATTATACATGCACTCTCTATGTGTACCCATAACAGAAATACAGTTCTCAAGAATTCTTTCCTTTTTATCTTTTTATGTTTCTCTTGAGTGCTATTATTTGTAGGTTCCATTTTTTTTTAGCTCTGATCTTTTCATCTACAATAAATGGAATTCACCTGTTTTACTGAACACCTGTTTTATTCCCTGAAAGAAATGCTTTTAAGATCTTTTTAAATTTCTCCTAGAAGAACCTTGTATAATGGAGACCAATTTATATCATCTTTTGGGGCTTCATCTGCAGATGATCTGCTTTTAGTCTCCTTAGGGTTTGAAATCTGTTTGTCTCTTTGAATGTAAAAAAATCTATGGTTAGAGTTCTTTTTGCTTTTTTTATTCATTTATTTTAAAGTTGAGATCTGTTTTTAGGGCAAGGGTGGTTGTCCATGCTTCCTCTACAAATGGCACCAGCTGCCCTCCATCAGTACTAGCTGTGCTGAATCAGTATTAACTGATCTCCAGTTCTGGGTAGATGTGGCCAGGTCCAATGAGATTCTGGCATTTCAGGGGTTCACTTTTTATTTTTTGGATTTGTGTTGAATGTTTTATAACTTCTCTGCTCATCTACTGGTTAGCAACCAGGGCAAAGTAGCCAATACTGTTGTAGATTCATTCCCATAGATTCTCCAAGATGTGGAACTCCCATAATTATCTTCTGCTGGAAATTTGTTGCACTCCCAATATTCATGAATTCTGCCAGTCCATAACTAATTCAGAGATCGGATTTGCTAATTTGTCTAAGGGTCATGGGAGAAGATCAGAAAAAAGTGTGTGTCCTCAGCACCACGTTGGCTCTGCCCCCTCAAAGCTAAAATCTTAAATAAAATACTAGCAAAGAGATTACAGAAAATGATTCCCTGGATAATATGCCATAACCAAGTAGGATTTATACCGGGAATCAGGGCTGGTTCAATATTAGGGAAACTATTAGTATAATTGACTATATCAATAACCAAATTAACAAAAAAAAAATATTATCTCAATAGATGCAGAAAAAGCATTTGATAAAATCCAGAAACAATTCCTATTAAAAAACACTACAAAGTATAGGAATAAATGGAATTTTCCTTAAAATAATCAGTACTATTTATTTAAAATCATCAGCAACCATCATACGTAAGAGCAGCAAAAGGGAACCATTCACAATAAGATCAGGGGTAAAACAAGGTTGCCCACTATCCCCATTATTATTCAATACTGTATTAGAAATGCTAGCTTTGGCAATAAAAGAAGAAAAAAAATTAAATGAATTATATTAGGTGATGGAGAAATCAAATTATTCCTCTTTGCAGATGATATAATGATATACTTAAAGAATCCTATAGAATCAAGTTTTAAAAAAAAAAAAAACTATTAGAAATACTTCACAACTTTAGCAAAGTTACAGGATACAAAATAAATCCACATAAATCCTCAGCATTTTTATACACCACTAATAAAATCCAACGGCAAGTGATACAAAAAGAAATTCCCAGTTGAAATAACTGTCAATAGTATAAAAGATTTGGGAATCTATCTGCCAAAGGAAAGTCAGCAAATGTATGAGCAAAACTACAAAACAATTTCCACATAAATAAAGTGAGCTCTAAACAATCAGAAAAATATCAAGTGCTCTTAGATAAATTGAGCAAATATAATAAAGATGACAATACTACCTAATCTATTTATTTAGTGCTATTCCAATCAAACTCCCAATAAACTATTTTACTGACCTAGAAAAAAAATAACAAAATTCATCTGGAATAACAAAAGGTCAAGAATCAAGGGAATTAGTGAAAAAAAGCAAATATAGGTAGTCTAGCTGTACCAGATCCCAGCTCCACATATAACACCATATACCACAATAAGGGAGAAAAGGGTTCATGATATAGACCTAAAGAATGATATTATAAACAAATTAGAAGAACATAGGATCATTTATCTTTCAGAGCAGCGGAGGAGGAAGGAATTTGTGATCAAAGAACTAGAAATCACTATTAATTACAAAATAGACAATCTTGATTATATTAAGTTAATAAAGTTTTTGAATTAAAAAAAGCTAATGCAGACAAGGTAAGAAGGGAAGCAATAAACTGGGAAAGCATTTATACATTCAAAGGTTCTCACAAAGGCTTCATTTCTAAAATATATAGATAATTGACTCAAATTCATAAGAATTCAAGTCATTTCCTATTGTACATGGTCAAAGGATATGAACAATTTTCAGATGAAGAAATTGAAACTACTTCTAATCATAAAAAAGGTGCTCTAAATCACTATTGATCAGAACAATGCAAATTAACAATTCTGAGATACCACTACACACCTCTAAGATTGGTTATAATTACAGGGAAAGATAATAACAAATGTTGGAGGGGATATGGGAAAGCTGGGATACTGGGACAGTATTGGTGGAACTCTGAATGAATCCAACCATTTTTCTGGAGAGCAAATCAGAACTATGCTTAAAAAGTTATCAAACTGTTTATACTTGTTGACCCAGCAGTGTCTCTAACTTGGCTTACATCCCAAAAAGATCTTAAACCTAGAAGTTCAAAATTTTTTTGTGGCAGTCCTTTTAGTAGTGGCAAAAAAAACTGGAAATTGAATGGATGCTTATCAATTGGAGAATGGTTGAATAAGCTATTAAGAAAACTATGTACATTAACCAATCATAGAATTTACATATTTTATATGTTGCTCAAATTCAAAAGGAAAGTTTTATATTAATGTCCTATAGTTCAGGATTTCTATTTAAAAAAAAATAGGAATTCCAAAAATGGTAACAGGAATTTGGGTTCTGTCCCTTTCACCCTAAGCTGTAAGGAAAAAAAAAAAAAAAAAAAAAAAAAAAAGTAACATCTTAATTGTGTCAAATGAGCAAAGCATTTTAATTATAAAATTGTAGTGAAACATCCTAAAAAATACAGTGGAGATTCCAATTTGGAGAACTCCCAGTAAAATCTTTTCTCATCCCAGGGCTGTCCTTTGGAGACTGGAACAAATCCCAGAACTGGGAGAAAATAAGGGGGGAGGAGGGGAAGTCAGGCAGCATTAACATTATGAGAGTTCACAGGAATCATATCAACCTATTGGATGTACAGTAATATATAGTAAATGACTCAGTATTGATGTCATACTGTCTCCTATCTCACTTTATATTTTAATAATTAAAATAAAATTGACTATTATGTTATGAACATCTTAACAGATAAATGCAATTATCACAAAAGCACTTCAAGCAAGATTTTGTGTTAAATAATGGGTTGGTTCAAAGTGAAACTATGATTCAATTTAAGGACAAAAATATAGCAGATAAAGCCAATTTTGCATCTCATATCTCTCTTAATTGACTGTTATTAATATACTATATTGAGACTACTTTTATAGTTGCTGAAGATTGACCTTTACCATTAAACTAAACTATTAATTCCCAAGATTTCTCATCCTTTCCCTTTTCTTGCTTCTTTCCTTCCTCGTTTTCTCTCTTCCTTTCTCCCTCCTTTCCTTCCTCACTTCCTTCTTTCTTTCCTTTCTCCCTCCTTCCTTTTTTCCTTCCTTTCTTCCTTTCTTCCTTCCTCCTTCCCACTGTCCCTTCCTCCCTTCCTCCCTCTTTTACTTCTTTCTTTCTTTCTTTCTTTCTTTCTTTCTTTTTTCAATCTCTTTATTCTAGAATATTGACCTAGACATATCATAAATTGCAACTCTGGATTATTAAAGAATTGAAGAAAGCTCACTAATTAGGCTCACAGCTAGAATCAAGAAAACTTCTCAGATCAATTCAACATTCTATACTTATGTGAAAAAAGAAACCAAGTTTTTCATGATCAATGTGTGAAAAAAAGAAAGAAAAGTTTTAAGCATTCTATCCTATTGTCCTTCTCTGCCCCACATAAATGTATACTTTGCAATTCTTGACTAGTCTTGGTTCATCTTCTTTGATTTCTTAGAGAGGGAAAAATGGGCAAGAACAAACAATAAGAATTCAAGCCATTCCCTATTGATACATGGTCAAAAGGATATGAACAATTTTCAGATGAAGAAACTGAAACTACTTCTAATCATAAAAAGGTGCTCTAAATCACTATTGATCAGAACAATGCAAATTAACAATTCTGAGATACCACTACACACCTCTCAGATTGGTTATAATTACAGGGAAAGATAATAACAAATGTTGGAGGAGGAATAGATAAGATGTCAGGGTCTTGTTCCAGTATGGACTCAGGTCTTTACTTTAATAATTAGGATAAGAGGATAATATATTAGGAACGTAAATGAATTGCTGAAGACATATAATTCTGTCCCCTCATTTTAGAGAAAAAGAAACTGAAACCTACAGAGGTCAAGTGACCTGACTATGATCACACAATTGCTATAATATTAAGAGCAAGATCCAAACCCAGGTCTATTGTACTGTAATACTACTGTAACTGACTCTTTAGATTTCTAGTTTAATATGTTTTCTTGTCAGATGTCTTTGATCTTGTCTTTATACAGATAAGATAATTAGTCCCAGAAGATGTTTCATCTACTTAACATTTCCAGATGGAAAGCTACATCCTAATTTAGCTGTTATCTAGATTCTCTCGAAATATCTTTCATTTTCAAAATATTATGATTCTCTAATAAATACTTGTTAGTAACCCTCATGGTGCTTACCGGACCCAAACTCAACTCAGTAGTATTCAAATGATACTGGCATGGCAGAACAAGAAATACCTTTTGAAATTTTGCAGCAAAATAGGACAAACGAACAAGCAAATTCCAGTATTCTGCTAGAATTTTTTTTGCCACATATGATATGTATCATGCTTATACATTGTCATCTCTGTTCCAGCATGCCTTCTTTCCTGAAATTCAGGGAATAGAAAAATAGCAGGATCCCAGTAGTAAGGGTGATTAAGAAGATTTTCATAGAAAATATATTTTGTAAATTTCCTTAATAAATTACACTGTTTTTCCTTTTATTTCCAAAACAAAGTTGTTCCAGATCTGGAATATGTTACCTGTTACATGTAATGGGCTGAGGCTTGAGTTGATGCACTGAGGTCCCAAGTACATGAGGCTAACTAGTAATTGGGCTATACTCTATTAATATACATGATTGGATAAAGAATGGAACCTGCCTACTCTCCATGCAAGTCCTGATGTGTTGTATAGGAAATGACGATTTTGGTGGGTGGAGGCAGAGAGAGAGACAGGAAGAGAAGCTGGGAGAGATTGGGCCTGGGTTCGAGACTCTGAGCTGCTGGTTGTGTGGCTGTTGGTCGAGCTAGCTTCTTGACTCAGCTGCACACATTGCTATCGCCGATTCTCTTCCACCTCCGATCTTTCTTCACTGTGAATAAAGACTGACGATTTTCCCCTAACCTGAATTCCTGTCTCCTGCTGATTTAAAAATACACGATCTTCACATCTGGCGCCCAACGGTGGGAACCAAGGACTGAAGAAGTCTCCCATGACCAGGAACTTGGGTGAGTATTGTTAATAGACAAATAAGGAACTTATTTTCTTAAAAACTAAACCAGTAATCTTTTTTTTTTTTGGCTAAAATGTGACAAATGCTAGCTAAAGACTCTCCATCCCTGCCCCCAACCCCACCCAAGAGTGGTGCTATAGAAAGCATGATTAAGCTGATAGAAATACATGGGTTATTTATAACTTGGGAACAGATAGCGAGATTTGTGGGTATATTAAACTGCATCTCCCCTTGGTTCGTAGAGGAGGAGCAGATCTCTTGAGATAACTGGTCCCAGGTTGGACAAGAGATGTCCATGCATTTCAGAGAATGTGGTCCTCATTCAATTTCCATGGAGGCATTTTATTTATACAATGTATTTCAGTTAGCACTAAGAATCTAAGAATTCTACTTCTCAAATTAGCCATGATATTAAAGAGGAAGACAATGAAGAGATTAATGACCATATACCCACAGGGCATGGAGACTTAAGTGAGCAAGGGTGTGGTGACCTTCCCCCTCAGGAGGCAGCTTCAACCCCACCCCAACAGCAAGTGATTGACTCTCCTCCACCAACTCCACCCTCCGGGATGGAGGGAGGAGGGGCAGTGGGGGGGGGCAGTGACAGGACCAATCTTGAGTAGGCTTCAAGAGGGCTTAATGAAGGCCAAAGAAAAGGGTGTGGACATCCGGGAGCTCCAGCCACTTATGTTTCCTGCAATTTCCCAGTCTAATGCCTCAGGTCAACAAAGTCGAAGATACGCCCCTTTTAACACAGAAATCATTAAAGATCTTAAAAAGTCCTGCACTATTTATGGGGCTACATCAGCTTATGTTAAGATGCTATTACAGAATTTGGCTTTCGAAGTCTTGACTCCTATTGACTGGAAATCTATAGCAAGGGTATGCCTAGAACCTGGACAAAATTACATGTGGCTTTCTGAATATAGTGAGTTCTGTAGGATACAAGCCCAACAAAATAGTTAAAATGCTGTTTATGCTGCGATCACCTATGACCTACTACAAGGTATAGGTCCATATGCAGACGTCACAGCACAGGTTAATTATTCAGTAGCAGCATATGAGCAAATTGCTGCTAATGCTATCAAAGCATGAGCTTCGATTCACAATAAAAATGACAAAGGTGAGGCCTTTACAAAAATAATGCAAGGGCCAGATGAGCCCTTTGCTGACTTTGTGGGACGTTTGCAGACTGCTATCACAAGAACTAATGGGGAAAATCCAACAACAAATGTTTTAATAAGGCAACTTGCTAAGGAAAATGCTAATGAGGTGTGCAGAAGGATTATACTAGGACTACCCAAGGATGCTCCTTTAGAGGAGTTCATAAGACGCTGTGCCACAGTGGGCACAAATGCCTTTTATAGCCAGACTATGATGCAGACTTCCCAAGATCCCAACATGGGTAGACAGGGTCCCTTCTGGCAAGGGACTTCTAGAGAGACACGTCAATGCTTTCAGTGTGGTAAAGTAGGGCATCTGAAAGCTCAATGTTGGTATAGAGGCAGAGTGAGAAAACAGGGTGGGAGAACAAGACCCAGTATCCCATGTCCAAAATGAAACAGAGGCTTCCATTGGGCCTCAGAATGCAGACAGATTCAGGGAAACAGGGTGAGGGGCCCAGCCCCAGGGCCCCAGGCAAAAAACACTTGGGGCATGATGGCAGCCAATGGTGCACCCAGAGAGTGCCTAGACGGCCAATACCCCAATATGACCAATCAGCCAGGAAGCCATATGATGGCAGAAAGGGATTACACAATCAATCAGCCAGGAAGCAACCTGATGGAAGAAAGGGATTACAATTAGGGAGAATAGAGTTGTATGCAGCTGAGACAACTGAGATACCCCTGGAGAGGTGAAATCTGTTCCTCTCCAGCCTATGGATCCCTTGCCCAGGCACAGTAGGCTTTGACCATTTTACCTCCTGAGAGTCACGTACAAAACAGTGTCCATCCACATACTGATGTGGGAAACTGGGGAATGTGTAGATACAATCCCAGTCACCAATACAGGCAGACAATGTGTGACTTATTACCCAGGAGAGAAATAGTAGCATCAGGTTTACTCATACAGAATCCTAATAAGCAGCCTGGATAGTCACCCAGATTCTGATTCTAGATCACAAAATCTAGCAATTTACTGGACAGCAGCTGTAACAACTGACCGACCTATGCTCACAATCTATATAAATGGCCTTCCATTGGAAGGATTGGTAGACACTGTGCAGATCGGATGGTCATTAGAGGTGCCATGCCCAGTCACTGGCCAAAGATTAAAGCAGACACTTACATGTCTGGTGTAGGAGGATCAATAGCAGCTGAAGTTAGTGCTGCCCCTATGAGATGGACTTTTGAAGGCAAACAGGAGTTTTTACTCCTTTTATAGTTGAAAAGATCCCCATCAATCTGTGGGAAGAGACGTTTCAAGCAATTAGGGTTAAAATGAGTACTTCGGTTTTTTAAGCAGGGCTGCTGTTGAAGACCTGCCAACACTTTCACCTGTTCCTATACAATGGAAAACTGATACACCAGTGTGGATAGAGCAGTGGCCCTTAAGTAAAGATAAAATTCAGGCCTTATTAGATATAGTACAGGAACAGCTTGACCAAGGACACTTAAAACCTTATCTAAGTCCTTGGAATTGCCCAGTGTTTGTTGTGAAAAAGAAATCTGGAAAATGGAGGATGTTAAAGGATTTAAGAAAAGTGAATGAACAGATGGAAACTATGGGAACTCTTCAGCCTGGACTTCCATCTCCTACTCAGTTGCCTAGAGAATGGCCTCTTTGGGTCATAGATATTAAGGATTGTTTCTATTCTATCCCTCTGATAAGGAAGATATGAAAAGATTTGCCTTTTCAGTGCCCAGCGTTAACTTAGCTGAGCCTTATAAAAGATATGAATGGACAGTTTTGCCACAGGGAATGAAAAACAGCCCTACTATGTGTCAAATGTATGTTGCTGCTGTTCTTGCTCCAGTAAGAAAAGCATTCCCAAAAGTTATGCTATTACATTACATGGATGACATTTTGGATGTGCAACCTGAGGAACAAAATGTTAGAGGCATGTCTACAAAAGACCATAGAAACACTAAGGAATTACAAATTATACATAGCACCAGAAAAAATTCAAAAACATGCTCCTTTTCAATATTTAGGATATGAAGTATACCCTAAGGTACTTACAATCCAAAAATTCTCCTTAAGAACAGAAAAGCTAAACACATTAAATGATTTTCAGAAATTGATAGGAGATATCCAATGGATGCGACCAGTGTTAGGTTTGACTACCTATCAGTTACAACCGTTATAAGACATTTTAAGGGGAGACAGTGCTTTAAATTCACCACGCCAGCTTACAAAAGAAGCTCAAGAGGCTTTGAGAGAAGTTGAACTGGCTTTATCCAATGTGGTTGAAAGAGTCACTCAAAAACCCTTGGAGATATCAGTTTTTGCCACACAAGAGGCACCCACAGCAGTCCTTCATCAAAGACACAGTGTGATAGAGTGGGTGAACCTCCCGGCACAACCAGAACAAAGCCTTACTCCCTACCCAGTGCTTGTGGCTAGAATTTTATTAAAGGCCACTAAGCAAGCAGTACAATTATCTGGGACAAGACCTGATAAGATATACACATTTTATACCAATACACAAATTAATGTGTGTTGTGAGACCATCCCAGAGTGGCAAATTTTATTAGCCATGGCTCCAAATTTTTTACATGGTTCTCCATTAAAGATAACTAGACTATTACATAATTGGCGATGGACTCTTGAAGAAAAAGTTTCTAATGTTCCTCTTCAAGGACCAACTATCTTCACAGATGCATCCAAACATAATATTTGTGCTGTGTACTCTCATGATCTAACTATAAAGAGAGTAGTCAGAACTCCTTTTCAGTCCACTCAGCAGAATGAATTGATGCCGATCATTCTAGATCTTACTTATTATCCAGGAGACATAAATATAATATCTGATTCGCCTATTCAGTAGGTGTGGTACAAAGAATTGCCACAGCCCAAATAAAATTTGCAGCCTCTAATATATATCAGCTCTTTAAGAAACTTCAAGAGCAAGTGAAAAAGCATCCAGGTAAGATCTATATATTACATGTCCATTCTCATAGTGGACTTCCAGGTCCCATATTTGATGGCAATTCAAAGGCAGATAGCCTTCTAACTATGTTGGTCAATACCCCTTTGTTCCAAGAAGCTCAGGCATCTCATTCTAAATATCATCAGGCTGCTTGAGCTTTACGTTTACAATTTGGAATAACAAGAGAGGAAGCTAGGAGCATAGTAAAAGCCTGTACGGCTTGCCTTCCTTTCCATGCTCCTACACTGCCTCCAAGGAAGAACCCTCGTGGTTTGAAACCCAATGAAATCTGGCAAATGGATGTGACCCATTATAAATCTTTTGGTCGTCTGTCTTTCATCCATGTTGTGGTAGACACCTTTTCGGGATTCACTTTTGCAATGCCAGCAGCAAAAAGAGACAGCCTGAGTGGTCACTGAATTCTCATACAAGCATTTGCATTATGGTGTGCACAAGCAATAAAACAGACAATGGTCCTGCTTATACTTCAAAACATTTTGCACACTTTTGTGCACAGTATAAGATTTTACACACCACAGGCATACCTTTTAATCCTCAAGGACAGGCAATAGTGAGAGGAGAAACAGAGATATTAAGACACTCTGTCCAAAACAAAAGAAAGGGGGAGCCACAGGTAACCCTAGAGAACTTCTAAATCTAGCTCTTATACTATTAACTTCTGATTTTTGACAAAGATGCACTTGGCTCCGGCAGACAGGTTTTATAACCCACCGGAAGGTCAGTGTCCAGTAGCGAGCAGCTCCACTATCTTTAGATAATCGCCAGGTGATGGAGAGACCCAGAAAGTGGTGAATGGAAAGGACCAGATAGGCTAACTGCTTTGGGGAGAGGGTTTGCTTGTATCTCTACAGGTGGAGAAGGAATCAGATGGGTGCCAACGAGCCATATTCACCTTGTCCATTGCAGAGAGACGGAGCAGACCCTTGAAACAAAGGAGAAGACCCAAGAAATATCAGGTGGTTCTGTTGCTGATTGTGCTCACCATTGAAAGAGCATGGCAGTTATGGCGTTTGACTAATGGACATCAAAGATTGTTGGACTTCAAAACCCTCAGGAATCATTGGATTCTCTGAGCCGTAGGACTCGAAAACTCTCAGGAATCATTGGATTCTCTGAGAAATGATAAGACATTACAACACTTCAAAATCTGCTGGAATCATTGGATTCCCTAACACATAAAAAGACTTTTGCAGGACTTCAAAAACTCAGGGGTTCATTGGATTCCCTGACATGTGAAACAATGGACAATAGATTGGTTTTGGACTATCTCTTGGCTGCTGAAGAAGGTGTATGTGTGACTGTTGTTTACATACCCACCTTCTAGGACTTCTCTTTTCCAACACCATGTTGATTTATATTATTTGCTATTCTGCTACTTGCTTGTAAAATTCATGTTTGTTACACCACATCGAGCCTGCACTGACTGAAGGGAGGGTCATCCCTAATAGCCTCTGCGTTATTGCTATGTGCTTGGGTAATACCTCCCATACTGATGGGTTTGTGCATAATAAGACCCTTCAGCCCAGAAACCTGCTAGCAACCCCCATTTCCCTTTGGTGCTTTTCATCTCCCTTCCTGAGATGTCAGGTAGGGCGTGATCATCTCCTTTTTAGTGCTTTCACCGCCTTTTCTGAGAAGTCAGGGAGGCTGTGATCACCTCCTTTTCGGTGCTTTCACTTCCTTCTCTGAGAAGTTAGGAAGGCTGTGATCACCTCCCCTTGGGGACTCTGACCTCCCTGAGGAGTCAGGGATGGCATGACCACCTGTGTTCTAAAATAAAAGAAAGCAGGAGATGTAATGGGCTGAGGCTTGAGTTGATGCACTGAGGTCCCAAGTACGTGAGGCTAACTAGTAATTGGGCTATACTCTATTAATATACATGATTGGATAAAGAATGGTCCCTGCCCACTCTCCGTGCAAGTCCTGATGTGTTGTATAGGAAATGATGATTTTGGTGGTGGAGGCAGAGAGAGAGACAGGAAGAGAAGCTGGGAGAGATTGGGCCTGGGTTCGAGACTCCGAGCTGCTGGTTGTGTGGCTGCTGTTGATTTAAAAATACACGATCTTCACAGTTACATATCAGAGTTACAAATGTATTTTTCAGTCTTAATAGGAACAGTCCTCTAATTGGAATATGACTCTGATGTTATAAGGTATTGTTATGGGCCAGAACTCTGAAGTTGAAACAAAGAATTCTTACAAGGTACTAAGTCAGTGGAATTGATAGAGACAATAGTTATCTAATTTAGCATGGTTCAGTATGATTGATTTAATCTACAAGGAGATGTTATGGGCCAGAACTTGAAACAAGGTACTAAGTGGAATTGAGGAGACAATGGTTAAATCTAGTTTAGCATTGATTTAATCCTACAACAAATAATGGTTTCGTAGTGATACAATGATTGGTGTATACTCAGTGTGTAGCAAAGAATCTAAAAGCCTCAACCAGGGAGATTCAGAGATTCAGAGACAAGTGGACAGAAGGCTGGAGGCTGAAGGCTGGAGCACAAACCCTTGGACTTAGATTCATCTTATCTTACACCAGCGTGGTGGCAGGCTCTCCTCCATTGCTTCTACACTGAAATCAAGACCCTGGAAGGCCTTAGAAAACTAGCTGAGCCCCAAGTGAAGAGATAGGACTTTGAAAGAGATAATAAAGGATTTAGACTTTAACATCTGGCTGTACTCCTGTGATGATTACAGAACTGAAACAAAGACTGCTCCCAGAGACCCCAAGAAAAACCTCAGCAGAGAACATTATATTTTAGAGAGAACATTACAAGTATCTTCAGCTTGACTTTCCTTTCAATGTCAAAACTAATACCTGATATATTTAAACTGTTTAAATGCAATGATTTGGGGATTAGAGCCACCCCTTTCCCAAAATAATCTCTTCCACTACTACAGGATTAGGGAATTTTTTTTTCTGCCAAAGGTTATTTGGATGTTTATAACATCATTTGTGGGCCATACAAATTTATCAAGATATTGAATTCAAGTAGTGGGAGGTTGTTGTATCTAGCTTTCAGCTCAACATTGCCTGCAGTTGCTTTAGCAAATTATTTCCTAGAGCTCACACAGTCAGATGTTCTCTACCACTGCAATACAGGGATATTATCTCAATGGGTTATAGTCTGTTAGAAGTTCCTTTATGATTCAAGTAGAGTATGATTCTTTATCTTCAATGTTGTGAATATACATGAGAAAGGTAGAGATCTTTAATAGCAGACAGAGTTTGTTCATTCCAAACTGATTTAATCTTAACTAATAGATGGTTCAAGTTAGATAGTTATTATGTTACCTCCAAGTTTCCAAAATAATAAGCATCTTATCACCTCCAAGGCATTAAATCTGAGAGGAGATACACAATTGAGCATGAAAATTAGTTTGGCATGAAGAAATAGACTTAACTATTGGAAGGTTTTCCTTAATCTTCTCTCTATTCATTTATTTATTTTTTACATTGTATCTGTGAAAGGATCAGAGGTCTGATGACTCTCTTAGCAATGACATAAGTGGAGCCTGTAAAGCTTTCCTCTTACTCTACTTTCCCTTCTTCTGGTCGCCAAAGAAATTGAGCCTCTCTTCTCACCTCATTATTTAACCTGGGTCTTGTTCCTGAAGTAAAGGAAGGCAGTGGAGTCCTGACCATTTTTTAATAGCTTTTTATTTACAAGATATATGCATGGGTAATTTTACAGCATTGACAATTGCCAAACCTTTTGTTCCAATTTTTCCCCTCCTTTTTCCCACCCCCTCCGCTAGATGACAGGTTGACCAATACATGTTAAATATGTTAAAGTATAAGTTAAATACAATATATGTATACATGTTCAAACAACTATTTTGCTGTTCAAAAAAGAATCGGACTTTGAAATAGTGTACCATTAGCCTGTGAAGGAAATCAAAAATGCAGGCAGGCAGGGAATTCTATGTAGTGGTTCATAGTCACCTCCCAGATTTCTTTCCCTGGGTGTAGCTGGTTCAGTTCATTACTGCTCCATTGGAACTGATTTGGTTCATCTCATTGCTGAGAATGGCCAGGTCCATCAGAATTGATCATCATATAGTATTGTTGTTGAAGTATATAATGATCTCCTGGTCCTGCTCGTTTCACTCAGCATCAGTTCATGTAAGTCTCTCCAGGCCTTTCTGAAATCATCCTGTTGGTCATTTCTTACCGAACAATAATATTCCATAATATTCATTACCACAACTTATTCAGCCATTCTCCAATTGATGGGCATCCACTCAGTTTCCAGTTTCTGGCCACTACAAAGAGGGCTGCCACAAACATTCTTGCACATACAGATCCCTTTCCCTTCTTTAAGATCTCTTTTGGGTATAAGCCCAGTAGTAACACTGCTAGATCAAAGGGTATGCACAGTTTGATAACTTTTTGAGCATAGTTCCAAATTGCTCTCCAGAATGGCTGGATGTATTCACAATTCTACTAACAATGTATTAGTGTCCCTGTTTTCCCACATTCCCTTCAACATTCCGTATTATCTTTCCCTGTCATTTTAACCAATCTGACAGGCGTGTAGTGGTATCTCAGAGTTGTCTAAATTTGCATTTCTCTGATTAATAATGACTTGGATCATCTTTTCATATAGCTAGAGGTAGTTGCAATTTCTTCGTCTGAGAATTGTCTGTTCATATACTTTGACCATTTATCAATTGGAGAATGGCTTGATTTCTTATAAATTAGACTCAATTCTCTATATATTTTGGAAAGGAAGCCTTTATCAGAACCTTTGATTGCAAAAATGTTTTCCTAGTTTATTGTTTCCCTTCTAATCTTTTCTGCATTAGTTTTATTTGTACAAAATCTTTTCAATTTGATATAATCAAAATTTTCTATTTTGTGATCAATAATGATCTCTAGTTCTTCTTTGGTCATAAATTCCTTCCTCTTCCACATGTTTGAGAGGGAAACTATCCTATGTTCTTCTAATTTGTTTATAATCTCATTCTTTATTCTTAGGTCATGAATCCTTTTTGGCCTTATCAAAGTACATCAAGGTGTATAGTGTTAAGTGTGGGTCAATGCCTAGTTTCTGCCATACAAATTTCCAATTTTCCCAGCATTTTTTGTCAAGCAGTGAGTTCTTATCCCAAAAGCTGGGGTCTTTGGGTTTGTCAAACACTAGATTATTAAAGTTATTGACTGTTTCATCCTTTGAACCTAACCTATTCCACTGATCAACTAGTTTATTTCTTAGCCAATACCAAATGGTTTTCGTAACTGCTGCTTTATAATATAATTTTAGATCTGGTACAGGTAGGCACCTTCATTTGATTTTTTTTTCATTAATTCCCTTGAAATTCTTGACCTTTTGTTTTTCCATATCCCTTTTTTGTTATTTTTTCTAGGTCATTAAAATAGTCTTGTGGGAGTCTGCTTCATATAGTGCTAAATAAATAGATTAGTTTAGGTAGTATTGTCATCTTCATTATATTTGCTTGTCCTGGAGTCCTAACTTTTTAGCTTCCTATGTCTGGTTCTGTCTATCTGTCTCTATTCCTGTTTGTCTCTGAATATTTCTCTTTCATTCACATACAGATATTATTAAATTGGACAATTCAAACTCACTGCTATTATCATTATTCTGATAGCAATCACCGAATAAATCAACAAATATCTACTGAGCATATAATATATGAAAAGCAAGTGTATATTATCTATCCTCAAAGAGTCTGAAATCTATTTTAAAACACAATATTTATTCAAGTAAAGTAAATAATGTACAAGTGTAAGGGAACATTTAAACACTCAACATGTTTTAGGGGAACAGCAATGTATTGAAGTAAAAGGACTAGGGTTGAAATCTCAGCTGTCAATTGTTTTATTCTTGGATGTAGCATTCATCAATATGAGGTTCAGTTCCTTCATCCAACTATGCTTCACACACTTGATAACATGTTTTAGACATGATGACTGTAATAAAATAATTTATGCAGAAGGGATGATAAGGTTTTAGTGAGGTTAGATCAAGGAGAAGTAATGTTCATACTCAGGAAAAAAGTAGAATTAAGTGTATAATCCACAGAAGTTTGAAATCACACAAATGAAGTCTATAGTATTATAAGCACTGCTAAAACTTGGATTCCTGCCATGTCATAAATAGTCAGTGGTACAGGGGAGACAGAGTGACCTTTTCAATTTTCAATGGAATTGTCTTATATTTTCATTCTCTATAGCAGCTCTTGCTGACATTCCAGTAAGAACAAAGTTGTATAACAATTATATTTGGCTTCTCTTAAAGCCAAATACTCTACTCTAAAAATAGTCTTCCCTATCTCCAGAATGTTTTCAGAGTATTAGCAGATCCTTTGGAAAAAAAAATCCAGGAAAAGTGCATTGTATAGGTGAAATAACCTCCAAAATTTATAGAGGTGATTCAAAACATTTTCCCTCTTCCTGAATACTTACATGTGGACAGGATAATATTATGGCAGAGAATGAAAAACACTTGCTTTGGGAGTATTAGTGAGGTTTGCAGATGATCAGAAATAAAAGAATTACTCCCTTGGCCCCATGGCATTTTGAAAAAATACAGCTGTGTGAAGACATTAGTTTCTTTTTTTCCTACCAGGAAATTTAAACACAAACCACTACTTAAATAATTTATACATCATTATTTCAGTCTTGTGACCCTGGATGAATAGGAAATAATGTGGTTTCTTTTTAAAAACCAGAGTCCAGAAATATTTAATAATAGGAGTATTAATTATTCTATATAAATATTATTTAAGTCATATGTGAATTCATACATATAGTCTCAAGAATTTGTTTACTTTTTGTTGAGACTTTTGAAATGATATCTGTATAATGTTATACAAATATTTCCAAAAGAAGCATTTTTATTATGTTGAGCTGCACAATATTTTAATCAAAAATCATAATTGTGGTTATGTGCTTTTTGTAGGATTAAAAATATTTTTCCTATGTGTTATGATTACCAGTTTAGAAGGGGTGCTCCTAGTTAATACTAAAATATAATTATGATTAATGACCTATGAAAAATAGGACTTTGTCTATAAATTATTGCATAGATCATGATTTAATTGTGATCTAATTGCACATATATCCACATATAAGTATAGCCATATTTAGGAGGCAGTTTGGGTGTTCAATGGATATAGTACTGGGCCTAAAGTCAAGAAGGCTTATCTTTCTGAGGTCAAAGACAGCCTGAGACACTTACTAGTATTATAATCCTGAGCAAGTTGCTTTAACCTGTTTGGCTGTGTTATTTATCTCTAATATGAGATGAAAAAACAAATAGTAAACCATTCCAATATCTTTGGCAAGATAATCCAAATATGACCACGAAGTCAGTCATGACTGAAAAGATTTAGCAACAATATACATACACAAATTTCACAAAACACAAAACATAATTTTATATTACTGTTTTTTCATGAACAGAATACACAAAATTTCTGAAGCTTGGGATAGTGCATCCTCCCCTCTGGAAACAGAGCCCTACATTAACAAAGAATTAAAAGTAGAGTAATAGGCCAGAAAACTGAGAAGAAAAACTGTTTCTGACCATTGAAAGTTATTATGGTAACAAGGAGGATCAAAATACACTCAAAAGATGATAACAAAGTCAAAGCTCCTACATCCAAAACCTCAAAGAAAAATAAGAATTGGACTCAGACCATGAAGAATTCAAAAAAGACTTTCAAAATAAAATTAGAGAGATAGAGGAAAAATAGGGGGGAAAATTGAGAGAGGTGCAAAAGAAAATGCAAAAAAGGTAATAATGAGAAAAATGCCTCTAAAAGCAAATTTGGTGGGGCACTTTAAAAAAAGGGAGGCTGCCATAAACAATTTTGCACATGATGGTCTCATTTGCTCCTCTAAAAGATCTTTGGGATTTCAGCCCCATAGAAACATTGCTGGGTCAAACGGTGTGCACAGTTTGATACCTTTTTGAGCATAGTTCCAAATTGTTCTCTAGAATGGTTGGATCCATTCACAGTTCTACCAACGATGTATCAGTGTTCCAGTTTTCCCACATGCTCTCCAACACTCATCATTATCTTTTCCTGTTATCTTAACTAATCTCAGAGGTTTGTAATAGTATCTCAGAGTTGTCTTAATTTGCATTTCTCTGATCAATAGTGATTTAGGTCACCTTTTCACATGAAGAGAAATAGATTCAATTTCTTCATCTGAAAATTGTCTGTTCCTATCCTTTGACCATTTATCAATTGAAAAATAGCTTGAATTTTTATAATTTTTAGTCAATTCTCTATGTTTTAGAAATGAGGCCTTAATAGGAACCTTTGAATGTAAAAACGTTTTCTCAGTTTATTGCTTCCCTTCTAATCATGTCTGCATTAGTTTTGTTTGTATAAAACCTTTTTTAAATTGTCTTTTTTATAAGGTTTTTTTAGTTTCAAAACATATGCATGGATAATTTGATAACACTGAACCCTTGCATAGCCTTGTGTTTTAGATTTTCTCCTCGTTCTCCCCACCTCTTCTTCTAGATGGCAAGCAATTCAATATATGTTAAATATGTTAAAATATATGTTCAATCCAATATGTATAAAGGTGTTTATATAATTCTCTTGCTGCATAAGAGACATCAGATCCAAAAAAGAAAGTAAATGAGTAAGAAAATAAAATACCAGTTAATAACAACAAAAAGAGAGAGAATGTTAAGTTGTGATCCTCATTCAGTTCCTACTCTCCTCTCTCTGTGTGTAGATGGCTGTCTTTATCACAAGATAATTAGAACTGTTGTAAATCATCTCACTGCTGAATAAGGCCTTGTCCATCAGAACTGATTATCATATAATCTTGTTGCCATGCACAACGATCTTCTGGTTCTGCTCATTTCACTTAGTATCAGTTCATGCCTCTCTGAAATCATCCTGCTGATCATTTATTATAGAACAATAATATTCCATAACATTCATATACCATAACTTATTCAGCCTTTCTCTAATTGCTGGGCATCCACTCAGTTTGCAATTTCTTGCCTCTACAAAGATGACTGACAGAAACATTTTTGCACATGTGGGTCCCTTTCCTTCCTTTAAGATCTCTTTGGGATAAAGGCCCAATAGAAACACTGCTAGGTCAAACGGTATTCATAGTTTGATAACTTTTTGAGTACATTCCAAATTGTTCTCCAGCAGGGTTGGATCCATTCACAGTTCCACTAAAAAAATCAGTATCCCGGTTTTCCCACATCTCCCCCCCAACATTCATCATGATCATTTCTTGTCATTTTAGCTAATCTGAGAGGTATGTTAATGGTATCTCAGAGTTGTCTTATTTTGCATTTCTCTGATCACTAGTGAAATCACTAGTGATTTCATCTTTTCATATGACTAAAAATAGTTTTAATTTCTTCATCTGAAAATTATCTGTTAATATCCTTTGACCATTTATTAATTGAAAAATGGCTTGGGTTCTTATAAATTTGAGTCAATTCTCTGTGTAATTTGGAAATGAGGCCTTTATCAGAACCCTTAAATGTAAAAATGATTTCCCAATTTATTGTTTCCTTCTGATCTTCTCTGCCTTAGTTTTGTTTCCATAAAAACTTCTTAATTTAATATAATCAAACTTATCTCTCTGGTGTTCAATTATGAGTTCCAGTTCTTCATTGGAGAGAAATCCCTTCCTTCTCCACTGATCTGAGAGGTAAACTATCCTATATTCCTCTAATTTGCATAACTTATCACTCTTTATGTGTAAATCATGAACCCATTTAGATCTTATCTTGGTATATGGTATTGGTGTCAGTCAAGTTGGTCAATTTCTTCCATATTAGTTTCTAATTTTCCCAGCAGTTTTTGTCAAATAGTGAGTTCTTTTCCAAACAGCTGGTGTCTTTGGGTTTGTCAAACACTAGATTGCTATAGTCATTGCCTATTTTGTCCTATGGTCCTAAACTATTCCATTGATATACTATGCTATTTCTTAGCTAGTGCCAAATGATTTTGATAACCACTGCTTTATAATATAGTTTTAGGACTAGCAGAGGTAGGCCATCTTCATTACCATTTTTTTTCATTAACTCCCATGAAATTCTTGAACTTTTGTTCTTCCAGATGAACTTTGTTATTATTTTTCTAGATTTGTAAAATAATTTCTCGGGAGTTTAATTGGTATGGCACTAGTTAAGTAGATTAATTTAGGTAGTATTGTCATTTTTATTATATTAACTCATCCTACCCATGAGCACTTGATATTTTTCCAATTGATTAGGTCTGACTTTATTTGGTTGGAAAGTGTTTTATACTGGTGTTCATATAATTGCTGATTTTCTCTTGGCAGATTGATTCCCAAATCTGGGAGAAAAAGAAAGGGAGAAGTGGAATGTTTAAAATTGTCTGCCATAAAAAAAGAGACAAAAAAAGCTTTTACAGTGGAGAGGAAGACAGGGAGGAAAGGATGAGTGAGTGAATCTTACTCTGATCAGAACTGGCTCAAATAGCAAATAACATACATCTTCAATAGGGTTTAGAAATCTATCTTACCCTGCAGGAAAGTGATAAAAGAGAAGGTATTTTGGGAGAGGGAGTTGTCAGTAGCAAACTACTTTTGTGGAAGGACAGGGTGAAAGGAGAGTGAGAATAATATCATAATATCATATCATATAATATATAATATAATGTAATAAAAATCCCATAATATATCATATCATATATATATATCATATCATATCATAAAAATCATAATTCTGCCTAAAGTGATCTACTTGTTCAGTGCCATACCAATAAAACTGCCAAGAATTATTTTATAAAACTAGAAAAAATAATAACCAAATTCATCTGGAGGAACATAAGGTTAAGAATATCAAGGGACTTAATTTAAAAAAAAAACTACAAAGGATGGTGGTCTACCAGTATCAGAGCTAAAACTATATTATAAAACACACCATTTGCTAGTGGCTAAGAAAGAAATTGATGGTTCAGTGGAATAGGTAAGATACACATGTCACAATAATTAATGACTATTGTAATCTAGTATTTGATAAAGCCTCAAACCCCAACTTCTGGAAGAACTCACTATTTCACAAAAATTTCTGGGAAAACTGGAAAATAATTTGTCAGAAACTCAGGAGAGATCTACATCTCATGCTGCATACCAAAATAAGGTCAAAATAAGTACATGATTTGGGCATAAAGGGCATATCATAAGTACATTAGAAGAGAAAAGGATAATTTTCCTTTCAGAGCTCTAGACAAGGGAAAAATTTATAACCAAAGAAGAACTAAAGAACATTGTGAAATGCAAAATTGACAAATTTGATTACATGAAATTAAAAAAGGTTTTGCACAGATAAAACCAACATAAACAATATTGGGAAAAATTTTACAGTGTTTTTGATGAAGATCTCATTTTACAAATGACTACAAGTCATTCCCTAATTAATAAAGGGTCAAACTATATGAACAGAGAAGTTCTCTGATGATGAAATTAATCATATAAAAGTCAGTAAATGACTTTTGACTAGAGAAATGAGAATCAAAACAACTCTGAGGCATGACTTTACATCTCTCAGGGAAAAAAAAAAGATTAAAAAAAAGACGATAAATGTTGGAGGGGATATGGGAAAAAAAAAAAGTTCGACTAATTCATTGTTTGTTGGTAGAATTGGGAAATGACCCAACCATTCTGAACAGCAATTTGGAACAATATCCACACTGTTATAAAACTGTGCAGACCCTTTGATTCAGTAGTGCTATTACTGGGTCTGCATCCCAAGGAAATCATAAAGGCATGAAAAGAACACACATGTGCAAAACTATTTTTAGCAGCTTTTTTTTTGTGGTAGCAAAGAATTGGAAAATGAGTATGCTCATCAATTGGGGAATGGCTGAACAAGTTGTGGTACATGAAGATAATGGAATGTTACTGTTCTATAAAAATTAAAAAAAAAAGAACAAGCTGATTTTAGCAAGGCCTGGAAAGATTTACATGAACTGATGCTGAGTTAAAGAAGCAGAACCAGGAATATATTGTCCCTGGTAACTGCAAAATTGCACAATAATAAATTATGAAAAGCTTGGTTCTTCTCTGTGGTTTAATCAATCAAAACAATTCCAATAAACTGAATACAGAAAAGAACTATAAAATTTAAATGTAAATAAACACATACTATGTTCACTTTTTTTTGTATTGTTTTCTCTCTTGTGGTTTTATCCTTTTCTTCTGTTTCAACATGATTCATAAAAAATGTTTATTAAAAAAGTTAATGAACATGTATAACAAGAAAAAAAATAAAACAATGTAAAAAAGAACCAGCAGTACAGTCATAAGGACAACAGAATGATTTGTGTTTCTACGTATGCATTTCCTCACTGTAATTTCAAGTCAAATTCATAAAATAAAAGAGCATTAAGACTGTCACTGAGGATAAGCAAGTCAATGTAAAATAAGAAGTTAAAGATTTAAACTTAGGATGGAGGATTTAATACATTGGCCATAGAAAGTAGTTTGCCATGGGAATTAGGAGCTCAGAGCAAGTCATTACACAGCTCTGGCTTTACCCAAGGGCTAAGTTTTGGAAGAAATTTATATAAGGAGTCAGATAGAAGCAGGTAATGAAAAGGAATTGAGATTCCACTGGCTACTCAATGATGACCTGTATTTTTTTTTTATTTATTTAATAGCCTTTTATTTACAGGTTATATGCATGGGTAACTTTACAGCATTAACAATTGCCAAACCTCTTGTTCCAATTTTTCATCTCTTACCCCCCACCCCCTCCCCCAGATGGCAGGATGACCAGTAGATGTTAAATTAAAATATAGATTAGATACACAATAAGTATACATGACCAAACCGTTATTTTGATGTACAAAAAGAATCAGACTCTGAAATACTGTACAATTAGCTTGTGAAGGAAATAAAAAATGCAGGTGGGCATAAATATAGGGATTGGGAATTCAATGTAATGGTTTTTAGTCATCACCCAGAGTTCTTTCTCTTGGTGTAGCTGGTTCAGTTCATTACTGCTCCATTGGAAATGATTTAGTTGATCTCGTTGCTGAGGATGGCCAGGTCCATCAGAACTGGTCATCATATAGTATTGTTGTTGAAGTATATAATGATCTCCTGGTCCTGCTCATTTCACTCAGCATCAGTTCATGTAAGTCTCTCCAGGCCTTTCTGAAATCATCCTGTTGGTCATTTCTTACAGAACAGTAATATTCCATAATATTCATATACCACAATTTATTCAGCCATTCTCCAACTGATGGGCATCCATTCAGTTTCCAGTTTCTAGCCACTACAAAAAGGGCTGCCACAAACATTCGTGCACATACAGGTCCCTTTCCCTTCTTTAGTATCTTTTTGGGATATAAGCCCAGTAGTAACACTGCTATCAAAGGGTATGCACAGTTTGATAACTTTTTGAGCATAGTTCCAAACTACTCTCCAAAATGGTTGGATTCGTTCACAACTCCACCAACAATGCATCAATGTCCCAGTTTTCCCGCATCCCCTCCAACAATCATCATTATTTTTTCCTGTCATCTTAGCCAATCTGACAGGTGTGTAGTGGTATCTTAGAGTTGTCTTAATTTGCATTTCTCTGATTAATAATGACTTGGAGCATCTTTTCATATGACTAGAAATAGTTTCAATTTCTTCATCTGAGAATTGTCTGTTCATATCCTTTGACCATTTTTCAATTGGAGAATGGCTTGATTTTTTATAAATTAGAGTTAATTCTCTATATATTTTGGAAATGAGGCCTTTATCAGAACCTTTGACTGTAAAAATATTTTCCCAGTTTATTGCTTCCCTTCTAATCTTGTCTGCATTAGTTTTGTTTGTACAAAAACTTTTCAGTTTGGTATAATCGAAATTTTCTATTTTGTGATCAGTAATGATCTCTAGTTCTGCTTTGGTCATAAAGACCTTCCCCTTCCACAGGTCTGAGAGGTAAACTATCCTATGTTCCTCTAATTTATTAATAATTTCATTCTTTATGCCTAGGTCATGAACCCATTTTGACCTTATCTTGGTGTACGGCGTTAAGTATGGATCAATGCCTAGTTTCTGCCATATTAGTTTCCAATTTTCCCAGCAATTTTTATCAAACAGTAAGTTCTTATCCCAAAAGCTGGGATCTTTGGGTTTGTCAAAGACTAGGTTGCTATATTTGTTGACTGTTTTATCCCTTGAACCTAATCTATTCCACTGATCAACTAATCTATTCCTTAGCCAATACCAAATAGTTTTGGTAACTGCTGCTCTATAATATAATTTTAGATCTGGTACAGCTAAGCCACCTTCATTTGATTTTTTTTTCATTAATTCCCTTGAAATTCTTGACCTTTTGTTTTTCCATATGAACTTTGTTGTTATTTTTTCTAGGTCATTAAAATAGTTTTTTGGGAGTCTGATTGGTATAGCGCTAAATAAATAGATTAGTTTAGGTAATATTGTCATCTTTATTATATTTGCTCGCCCTATCCAAGAGCATTTAATATTTTTCCAATTGGTTAGATCAGACTTAATTTGTGTGAAAAGTGGTCTGTAATTTTGCTCATAAAGTTTCTGATTTTCCCTTGGCAGATAGATTCCTAAATATTTTATATTATCAGTAGTTACTTTAAATGGAATTTCTCTTTGTAACTCTGACTGTTGGATTTTGTTAGTGATATATAAGAATGCTGATGACTTATGTGGGTTTATTTTATAACCAGCAACTTTGCTAAAGTTGTGGATTATTTCTAATAACATTTTAGTAGAATCTCTGGGGTTCTCTAAGTATACCATCATGTCGTCAGCAAAGAGTGATAATTTGGTTTCCTCATTGCCTATTCTTATTCCTTTGATGTCTTTCTCAGCTCTTATTGCTATAGCTAGCGTTTCTAATACAATATTAAATAGTAACAGTGATAGTGGGCAACCTTGTTTCACTCCAGATCTTAGTGGGAATGGTTGCAGTTTGTCTCCATTACATATGATGCTTACTGATGGTTTTAAATAGATGCTGCTGATTATTTTAAGGAAAAGTCCATTTATTCCTATACTCTCAAGTGTTTTTAATAGAAATGGATGTTGGATTTTGTCAAATGCTTTTTCTGCATGTATTGAGATGATCATATGGTTTTTGTTAATTTGGTTATTAACATGGCCAATTATATTGATAGTTTTCCTAATACTGAACCAGCCCTGCATTCCTGGTATAAATCCTACTTGATCATAGTGTATTATCCTGGAGCTGATTTTTTGTAGTCTTTTTGCTAATATCTTATTTAAGATTTTAGTATCAATATTCATTAGGGAGATTGGTCTATAATTTTCTTTCTCTGTTTTCAACCTACCTGGTTTAGGTATCAGTACCATGATGACCTGTATTTTTGGAAGGGAATAATGCTTACTACATCCACAGAGTTAATAGAGATGGATTAATTTTCTGGAATTTATTTTTTGCATGGTTTTTAACCCACAATTTTATCTGAATTAAACATTATCCTTTTCATGAGGATGAAAGAAATAGTACCTTTTACAGATAAAAATGAGATTTGTATTTTGAGCCATTTCTCCTCATATGATTAGAGAAATGAAAATAGAGCATAGCACAAATATGTTCTTCCTCTTAAGCACAATTTAAACCTTCCATTTTCTTTCTTTATAGAAAACAGAAATTCAACAAACACTGTGGCTAAGACAAATCTTTCACCAGCAGTGGAATGTCTCCAGGGTTTACTGCAAAGTGAGAACAAAGTGCTTCATGGTGCCATTTCAAACTAGTTAATAAGACACAAATGTAATAGGCTTCAATTCATTTAACTTCAGAAAACTGCCAATATCTTCAAATGGGAACCTCTGATTATTGCCCCTGCAATTTGTTTAGGCAGCCAATGCACCACAACTGCATTTCCCAGGCTACAAATTGCTTTTGTTAGTGTGAAATAGCATAAAATAAAGGCAGATTCCCAAATGCTTTATTGACTCATGATTAAGTTCAAAATATTTTTGGATTCTTTCTACAAATCTCTTAAATATCCTAAATGGTTCCAAATCATGAATCTTTTTGAATAGTTTTTTTAAACATTGTTATATCTTACACCCCCCCAAAAAACAAACAAACAAAAAACAACAAAAAAAGTCTATTTCCTGACTTTCATTATAAGATTATTGAATTTTTTATCATAGTAGTGAAGAAAATAAATAGTATCTTAAAATAATGAATTTTTATAGGCTAAGGCTAAGCTGAATTAATAATATATGTAGTAATGTGATGGGATTGAAGCTGTAAAAATAATTTTAAAGATTATATATATATATATTTGTGAGTGTATGTATGTGAATATAAGTATAATTTTAAGAATGCAGTAGGACTTTGAAACACCCTGCATATTTAATGCAAACTCTTCATTAGAATACATGATAAACTTGATTTTACATTTGGCATTATTTTTAGAAAATAAAATTCTGCAGTGATTCAGTCACATGTGCACATCTAGACATTAAGTATGTAGCTTGATGATTCTTGTGATCATAATTAATTCTCATAACTTTCATAAAACCTACCAGTCTTGCTCATTAAATGTACCATAATGATTAGAAATTTATTTTTAATAGGTCCAATTTTCTAAATGTAGAGTTGAATAATTAAGTCACAGAACAAGCATAGACCAATCTCATTACATCAAACTTCCAAATATGATTCCAGATTTTTTTTTTCCTACTAGAATGCCCATGTGTGGTTTGTGTGTGTGTGTGTGTGTGTGTGTGTGTATTTCCCCAAATAAGTAAGATTATGAGTTATGGACTACAGAAGTAGAAGGAATACCCCCTCTCACACACTAACACCCTGTACTTCAGCTTTCCTTAGATGGGTAAAAAAAATGGCTTTCGTAATAAGAGAATTAATTATAACAGCAATGGCTCATAAATTATGTTGGATTGTATAGGTAGAAATCATATTTCAGTGACCCAAAGACATTTTCTGCACTTTAAATGGAAGAAAAAAAATCTGAGGAGGAGTATGTTTTAAAAACAGAGAGGTAGAGAAGACATATGAGGATCAATTAAGGCAGCTTTCAGAGAGTAAATATGCCTTTTCTATGCCTTCACAAAGATAAGAATATTAAAAGATAGAGATGAAGCTGGCAACTGCTCAAGGTGTGAGGAGGCCCAAAGGCCAGAAATGAAATATGAATTTTTTGGAAGAGTTAGTATTCTAATATGGCTTTAGATTAGAGAAAAAGAAAGGGGTAAGTATAGAGACAAAACTTCTAAAACCTTTAATGGGGACCTCCCAGAATTCATAAAAGTGAGTTTTGGCAGCTTTTCTGCCAATCTTCTCTGACAACTGCTGTACAGTCTTAGACAGTTGAAAATGTACTATAGGAACCATTTCCCCAACTATTGATAAATATGCAAAACAGCAAATGGTAAAGTCCATATCTCATAGCTGCTTTAGTAGAGACCTCTAAGCAAGCCAAGGTTGAATCATTCCTGACTTCCTTCCATCACCTCGTTTATTTCTAAGCCTGCTTGATTGTGTTATGAAATAACTGACATCTTTCCAAATAATAATATGAATAGTATTAGGGAATTTGTTAAATGTTTAATAAAAATCTAAATAAAATATATCTACAGCAATATTTTTAGCTACGAGTCTAATAATGCTGCCAAAAGGAAATTAAATTTATATTGCATAACATTCCCAATGAAGTCAGGTAAGTTCTTTTTTATTTGTGCCATTCATAATATTCATTAACAATATCTATTGTATTTATTACATTTGAAAATTTTGCCAGAAATCTAAATTTATCCCTCTTCTTTGTAATATGTGGTTTTTTGTCTTTATATTTATATAGGGAAATATTTAATTTCTCTAATCATTAGATCTTGCAAACAATTACAATATGTCAATGCTTAACTAAGAAAGTAACTTAGACTACACTTTTTTCATGGCCTGGTTACTTACTAAAAGTCATCAAGTATATTTAGTTTTTTTCTTATAATCTCCACATTTGCCTTGGAAATCAAATCCCAATCAACCTCTCTCTCTCTCCCTCTGTCTCTCAATCTCTCTCTCTCTCTCTCTGTTTTTCTGGCCTTTCCATGTACAAAAACCATTCTTTGGCAGACAAAATAAAAATTCAGCAGCTGTGTTTTTTTCAATGTCATCTATTATTGTAATTTCATTCACCCCAAATAGCATTCCCAGCTCCCTTAATTTCAGAGCCTTTTCACACATAATCCGCTGCTGTTTTATATAGTTTATGGCCTTATTTACTCTCTCTTTCATTTGTCAAATCTTAGTTTTCTTTTTAATTTCTCCTTTCTTACTTCCTGGAATATATATACACAAACACATGCACACGCATGTATGCATGCAGACATACATATATATTGTGTATGTATTTACATATATGTACACATACACATATGCATACTACATTCTACTTCAATTCTGCAAGTATAAGAAAGGGCTGGGAATATTAACAACATTTCCATTGTCAGTGCTCTGCTATTATTACCCCCAGCCTATCCTTTCAGTTTGTCTCTCTGATAGTTTGTATATGTTTAAAAATTCTCAGTAACTAAAAATTAAAAATGACTTAATCTTCCCAGCCTACTCAAAGATTCAGTACTTCCAAATCCTTTTTTCAAGTTTGAGAACTACAAATCTCAAAATGTCAATTACTTCTTAATTCTTATTACACACCCAAATTTTATAGACACATTTTATCTTCAATTGTTCTTTTTATTCATCTTTAGGAGGGATATGTTACTGCTATTTATCTTTTATAATCTTTCATACATAAATAGTCTTGAACTTCATGAATATGTTATCTTTGGTGATCATAGGTTTTAAAAGATATTGAGATTTATGGAATGTAGTGATTTCTACCTATTTATTATTGTTTTATCTTGTTTTACATTGGTTAAATATCTCTAAAATTTAGTTGTCATTATAAATCTAAAATTAATATGAAAATATAACATTGCAATTTATATTGCTCAATATACATATGCATACTCACATGAACACATGCATTTTTTTTCTAATTTTTAGATGAGAACACTGGGCTTTAGAAAGGGTAAATAGTTTAAGCAACATTGGTGAGCTAGAAAATGTCAGAAATTGGATGCCATCTTAGTTTTTCCAAAACTCTAAGGGTAGATTGGATTAGGAAGAAATAAGGCAGGCAAACTCATCCACCATATTAATGAATGTGTGTAAAAGCATAGAGAGTGGAGGATGCATCTCAAATAGAGTAGAACAGGAACTGGGATTTGTCAGAGAGGAACAATATTTAGGAGTTAATCAGCTCCATATATACCTTTGAATAGAAGTCTTGGGCTGAAAAATATTTTAGGAGAAGGTAAACTATCTATCCAAAGAAGTTTTTCCAAAACTCTGTTTTGAACATGAACAGTTCTCAAACATTTTAGTCTCAGGATCACTTTAAAGTTTTAAATGTTATCAAGGTCCCAAATATCTTTTGTTGATATAAATTTATTTATTGATTTTTGATATTAAAAATTAAAACTGGAACATTTTTTAATTTATCCATTTAAACTAATAACCTCAATGCATGTTAATAGAAATAACATCTTATTTTACGTAACTATATATATGTGTGTGTATATATATATATATATATATATACATATATATATATATATTTTTTTTTTTTTTTTTTTTTTTTTTTTTTTTGCTGAGGCATTTAGGGTTGACTTGCCCAGGGTCACACAGCTAAGAAGTGTTATGTGTCTGAGGTCAGATTTGAACTTAGGTCCTCCTTACTTCAGGGCTGGTGCTCTATCCACTGCACCACTTAGCTGCCCCCCATAACTATATTTTTAAAAAATGAGAATATTGAAAGTGTTACATATTTTTAAAAAAAATTCTGACAATAATCTGACTTAAAAAGGTAGTTGTTTTTTTTTCTTCACCATTGATTCTATTTCAAGATGCTATTTTAGTGGAAATATGGGGATAAAATTTAACATCACACATAGACATAGTTGGAAGATGGAGTAATGTTTTAAAAGATAAATCAAATAATCTATTACTTTTTATTATGTGACCTTAATAGTATACTAAAATAGTCAGAAGATCCCTTAGGTGCAAGGAATACACTTTTAACAACCAGGACATGTTCTGAGAACTATTGATAATTTCACTTTATCTTTCTGATATACTGAAAAAGCAGAATGATTGCTTTAATGCAATGATGCCCAAACAATAAAGTTCAGTCATAGACCTTAAAAGAAGAATTAATTGAACTGGAATAAAATTTCGCAAGAATCAATTTCAGACAAGGTAAGAATATTTAACTATGCACAGTTGTGTCTTCCTCCAATATAGAGAAGAGAGATTCAAGAATTTGAAGCTACAATGGCATTCTAACATTAATGAATCAATTAATATTGAGCAGCTATTCCATGTGAGATAGTGTGCTAAGATCTAAAGATACAAAAAAAGAGACAAATGACATTGTCTCCTCTCAAGAAGCTTATTATCTAATGGGGAAGAAAATAACTAGATAAATCTACAGAAAATATATAAAAAATAAGAAAAATAAGAAATTACTAATATAGGAAAAACAAAAATTAAGAGGGACTGAGAAAGGCTTCCAATAAAAGATGAGATTTTTCTTGAGACTTAAAGGAATAGGAAAATCAGTAGGCAGAACCAAGGAGACAAAGCATTCTGGGCATGAGGAATAGTCAGGAAAAACATGTGGAACTGTGAGATGGAGTGTCTTATTTGTGAAAGAGCTAGGATGCTATTATCACTGGATGGAAAAGTCTATGTTATTGGAAACGTAAGAAAAGACTAGGTTATAGAGAACTTTAAATATAAAACAGATTATTTAACATTTGGTTATGAAGGTGAAGTTTTCTGAATGAGAAGTGAGAAGGTCAGACTGTGCTTTAGGAAAATCACTTTATTTGGTAGCTAACAGTGGATTGGACTGGGGAGAGATTCAGGCAATAGTGGTTTTTTTTTTTATTTAATAGCCTTTTATTTACAGGATATATGCATGGGTAACTTCACAGCATTAACAATTCAGGCAATAGTGTTAATGAATGTATGTAAAGCATAGAAGGTGAAGGACATAACTCAAATAGATTAGCACAGGAACTAAGCTTTGTCAGAGAAGGAAAATATTTAGGAGGTAATTAGCTCTATATATATCTTTGAGTAGAAGACTAAGGCTCAAAAATATCTTAAGAGAAGGTAAACTATCTATCCAAAGGCATCATAATATAATCAGTTGTTTTGTTACAAAGAAGTTTTTAGTAAAATTGAATTGTCTCAACTACAAACTGGGCATGGTTAGTTAAGATTGCTATAGATGGAAAGTTAGATGGAGAAACTTATTTCTAAATATAAGAAATTTTCATTCTCATGACTACAGAGTAATTATTAGTGGTCTTAAAACTTTTTCCCTCCTTTAAAACAAACTTGCTTAAGGACAAGAGAAAGTAAGTATCTTAATCAAATGGATATTTCTGAACATTTTCATTCCCTTAAATAATGAAATTTACTGGGATGAGAAATTTATATGCTCCAAATTGGATTGCCTATCTGAACATATGTATTGCAACATGTCATGCCTGAATTAACAGCAAAGTTTAAATCACTTATGTGATGAACTCTGAAAACATAAAATCTCTTGTATCTACCAACTTAATAGAAATCTATTTCTATAGATTTGGTCTTGGATCATTTATTACTCCTCATTCATTGATGGAGTTCATCTAATCAGTTGAAAAATAAATATAAGGACATATAGTATATTTTATGGATGAAAAAATTTCAGTCAAGGGAAGTTAAGTAACTAGTCAAAAGACATACAAAAAGCCTATGTAAAAGAATATGAATCCAAGGCCTTTGATTCCATAACTAATGTTCTTTCCATTATAATAGCCTATATGTCTCAAATTAAATGGTGAGTCAAGGGTATGTCTACCCCCAAAACATGAAGAATAGCAAGGATTATATCATAAAATTGAAAAAACTCAGTAGAGAAATTGGAGAAAATTTAGTCCTACACATACTTGAATGATACTTGAATGCAAATGACCATCCATATTTCCTTTGTAGACTTCTAGAAAAAAAGGAAACCTATTGTTATACAAGTAGACCATAATTGGGATTGCTCTAAATGTTTTATTTTCCAATATACTTAAATATTTCTCCATTCAACTTTCACCTATTACTTCTGTATTCTGTAAGCAAGGAAAATAACTCTAATCCCTTTAATATGATAAAATCTAGAACTATTATATCTCATCAATATCTTTGTTCAAGATCAATATCTTCCCCTTAATTTCTCACACTCTCTCAGTGAGAAGAGTAAACAAACAAAGAAACAAATAAATGCATAAATATGTGCATACGAAACTCAATGTATTTATATACATATACATATGTATGTGTATATACACACAGATATACATATAATGTGTGTATGTGTATGTGTGTGTGCAGTTATTCCATTCCAGGAGCTTAGTTAATATGGGTAGAAACAGGAAAGAAGGATGAGGAGGTTGGAATAAGGCATTTTTAGAATGTTACATAGATACATAAAAGCTATCTAGAATGTATTTATTTACCATTTCTACCTTTTAAATTTTTCTACATTAAAAAAAAAAACTCATCTTAAAAAAATACCTCTTCCCTAAGGTCTTTTCTAATCCTCCTAGAGGGTAGTTTCCTTTCAAAAACTGCTTGTGTTTCCTTGCATTAGAACATGTTTGTTATTGATTTATCTCTCGTGTGCATGTGTAAGTGTGGATTTTTGTATGTATACAGTTTCCCCAGTAAAAACAAATTAACTGTATAAGCTCAAGAGATGTTTTCTTTTTACCTTTGATTTACCTTTGATTTCTAAGACAAACCTGGCAATAACCAAATCCTTAATAAATTCTTACTGAGTGATTGAGCGATTGTGAGTATAAGATCCAGGCAAAATATCATATGACATGAGGAGAGAGGTTACTTTCATGAGTGTGGGAAGGATGAGATCAATGCAGAGAGGAAGAACAGATGAGTTGAAACAATACATATCAAACTGCTCTAACAATTACCTTTGAAAATATTAACAAGCTGTAGCAATCCCAAGCTAATTATGTTAGGGATAAATTTGATTATTCTATTATTATATATCTCAATCCTTCCATGATTTTGTCTTCTTGTGGGTCTCTATATCTGGTAAATTGAATGTGTGTCATGAAGAACTACTTCCTCCTGCAAAGAGAGAGAGGCAATTTTCCATCACCTAAGTGACCATAATTCAACAAATATAGTGAAGAAAAATATAGGAACATTTTCCTTAAATATAGTATTTTTGTATATTTATATTGTCTATTTAAATGGAAATATTTTTGACAGTGCCAAGTACTTTTTGAAAGTGCTATTCAGACATATGGTACAATATGTTTATACCTATTGCAGACCATCTGCTGTCTAGGCGCAAATGCACAGTCATTTTGCTGTTAATTCACAAAGAAAATGGGAAATGGAACTAGCCCATGCACCATAATTTGGCTGGATTTTAGGCAGGTGCAAATTCAATAAGAAAACATATTTAGAACTACAAAACAACAGTTACTATGTCCCCATGTGGATATATATTCTCTCAGATGGAATACCAATGTGCCAGCCCTTTATCCTTAGATCTATTGTCTTGGGTTTGAAATGGGGTCAGGTGGGGTAAGGTTGATTTAGGAGCTATCTCCATGATAATAGAGAGAAAATTTGTATAATAAAATTAGTGTTATAAATTTCATTGCTAGTATAAAAGTATTTACTATTTATAGGAAAACCAAGTTTTAATCAGATTTCAGTTTTTAAACTAAATGAATACATTACAGGAAGATCTTTATTATGTTTTTTATATTATGTACATAATGAAACCATAATTTTTTGAATTCTATACATAATTGAAAATATTTTTCTTCTGAAGAGAAATATGATAAATAAGGCCTGAATTGATATCATTTTTAAGTGAAAACACTGAAAACATTTATAAATTGTACATTGTTGGGTTTCATTTATGTATGTGTAAAAGCTGGCCTAGGTTTGGTATTGGAAACATAAAGGAGAAAATTATGAAGCAACCACTTTAAAAAATGTACACTTTAATTGCATTTTCATTGCATTAATCTCTGCTTGGTTTCTCTTTCCACATTCAATAAAGTATGTGGTAGTAAGTGCTATCTTTCTTACCTCCACTTAACATCATAATTGATGTTGATTCTCATAACCAGTCATTTTACAGTCTTCCTGGAATTCACATTATTTTACTGAACACAAAATCTAGAACTATTATGCCTCATCAAGATTTTTGTTCAAGATCAATATCTTCCCCTTAATTTCTCACACTCTCTGAGTGAGGAGAGTAAATAAACAAGCAAACTAAGAAACAAATAAATATATTTCTTTGGATTGTTAGGAGGACTTTAGGGCTGTCAACAAGTAATAGCTCACAGTTTTGAATAACTAGGAAAAATTCTTGCAAATCCAAATATGTGGGGAACCAACTTTAAACATATTTTATGATTAGTTACATTTGCTCTCATATAGACTAATAAGAACTCACTCTGAATGGGTCCACTATACATTTTTTTTTGCTCAATTTGTTCCTTATTGCTATAAGGAAATTTATATATATATATATGTATGCATATATATATATATATATATATAATATATTTATTTTTATGATAGACCCTCTAACATAAGCCCAATAATAATATTTCTCTTTGATTCCCAAGGTCCCTTTATTCCTTCTTGAACTTCTTAGTAAAAGTAAATATTTAATTTTTTTTTTTAAATTCTTGGTAACAACTCCAGGAGAGGGGCCTCCTTAGAGAGATGGCAATTTAAAATTTTATCCCTACTCCAAAGTTTAAGTTTAGCTCACAGATAGGGTGAGTTTAGACTTATCCTAAGAATTGGAAATGTTTAGGATTAGATATGGGTTGCCCAAAGAATCTCAGTAGTTAAGTTTTAGATTTTCAGAAGTCAAAAGGGGTTTCAGCAAGAGTATAATTCCTGTGGTTTCCCCATGGGATAGTTTTTGTTTAATGGTTTATTTCCCCAAAATTTTAAACTTTTAAAAATTGATTTCTAAATTGTCTCTCTCTTTCTTGCCTCCCCTAAATCAAACTATATTATACATGTGGAGTCATGCAAAACATTTGTTCATCTTAATCATGGTTTGAAAACAAAAATGAAACAAAAAAAAGAAAGAGCCAATTTTCTGAGAGAAGTCAGGAAGCCTGAATTATCTAGTTTTGCTCAGAAAGAATATTATACCAAGCTTCTAAACAAAGTCAGGAATGAAAGAATCCACAAAAAGTCAGAATGAAACAATTTTGTAGTCCAAAGTTATTTAGATTTCAAGAAATGTCTATCTTGGGTTAGAAAAAAGGAATGCAGTTCAGCACAGATGGTATCCAGGCAAGTCAGTAGAATGTTCTTAAGTCATAGAACAAATCTGAACTGCTAGCCTATGGCCTTAGCTCAGCAAGCTTGAAGACTAAGAAGGTCAGTTGTGAGGTTTCCATCCCCAGCACAGGAGACAAACTGCCAGCAACAAAATACAGGGCACAACAGGATTGACAATTTGCAACCATTTTATTGCAGTGGGCAAGTCAATAAGCACAGAATCATCCAGAACAAGAAAGTCAGGACAATACCCCATATATCCTGGAAATGAAGTTCAGTTTAAAAAAAATATATGAAATAGGTTTAAAAAAAAAGAGCAAGCAACAACACAAAAAAAGTTGATTGAAAATACAGAAAGCTACTATGGCAATAGATAGTTCAAAAATACAAACTTAGAAAAGGACAACAATGTCAAAATGGCTACATGTAGAAGCCTCAAAGAGGATATACATTGGTTTTCAAGTGGGGGAAAAAAAAACTCTTCTTAGAACCATTTCTAGTCATATGTAAAGGTGCTCTTAATCACTATTGATCATAAAAATCCAAATTAAGACAACTCTGACATACCACTACACAGCTCTCAGATTGACTAAGATGACAGGAAAAGATAATGATGAATATTGGAGGAGATGTGGTAAAACTGGGACACTAATACATTGTTGGTAGAATTTTGAATGAATCCATTAGTTAAATTCACACTATGGCACATGCTATTTTCTAATACTGACAATCATTCTTTAACCAAAACACTATTGTCCTAAGAATTTTACCTAAAATAGCAAAATTTCATTAATCATAATTCAGAGCTTAAATATTTTTACTTATATTTCCCTAACAGGTGCAGGTAATTTATCTTTTTCTTTATGAATCAAAATTAAAGTTTTTCTGGAGTTTCAAACAAAATACCTGATAGTTGACTAACACTAATCTATTGAGGTTACATCTTTAAGACTAAAACTAAATTAAAGTTGTCCAACAAAACCAAAAATTCATCTTTTCAGAATGACATTTTAAAATAACTAGCCTTGTCATTATTACCAATTGAAAAAGATACAAATTGGAAAAAAAAAAGATACAAATATTCACCCAAGAAAAGTTCATATAGAGTACAAATGAAAAAGGCAGTACAAAAGCTTACTGAAGAAACTGCTTTTTTAAATAGAATTGGGCAAGTGAACTGATCTGGAAAATAGCTTGATGAATGATATTTTTTTTTTTTTAAAGAGAGAGGCTAGGTACCATCTTTCTAGAAATTATCAAAGAAAGTTGTTCCAATATTCTAGAACCAGATGATAAAATGCAAATTAAAAGTATCCATCAATCACTTCATAAAAGAGATCCCAAAATGAAAACTCCAAGTAACATATAGCCAAATTTCAGAGGTTCCCAGGTCAAGGAGAAAATGTTTCAAGCAGTCAGGAAGAAACAAATATCAGAAAGCCACTCTTAGAATAACACAAGATTCAGCACTTTTTACATGAAAGGATTAGAGGACTTCTGAAAATCTAAATAGACATGGGCTTTTTTATGATATTTAAATGATAAGACTATTGTCTTGTTAATAGCGGATTTTATTAGAATTATCTAGGAACCTCTAACATGTGATTTGGGGAAAAAAATGCAATTTGGAACCAGAGAAACAGAATCTTCTTCAGTGCTGCCCCAGGAATGAAATGCATTGCAAAATATATGATCAAATGATTCCATGAGTCATTAGGGACTCTAAATATGCTAATTAAATGATCTTTGGTAGTCGGTTACTAAAATACAGGAAGACGATGTTAGTTAACAAAATTAATCATTATTATATTTCTTGGACATTTTTATGATATTTATGTTCAAGTTTTCTTGGCTACATAGGTGACATATAATCTTTCTTCTCAAAATTAGTCTACAGTGAACCATCTTGGTAGTTTGCTCAGTAACCTAACATATAATTATATAATATGATGACTATGTGAAAAAACTTTATACATTTGACTTATCCATAAATAAATCATTACAGGATGCCCACTCCTTTGTAATCAGAAAGAATAGGAATTTAGAGAATTCTAACAATAAACGGTTAATTAAGAGTATTGAGTGAACCACAATGCCTCTGTCTTGTATCTCATTTCCTGAAGTAGTTCAGTTCCCTTTATATTAGGTCTAGTTCAAATTCTTTCCTGTGAATAAAGCTATATTCACTTGTGGGAATGGGGAGAAAATCTTATTACACTGCTTAAACTTAGCCTTGCTTGACTGGGAGGTGGGACCACTTTTACCTGCTGCTTAAAAACCCTTAACAAAGTATTTAAGTTATCCTACCCAGAAGCTCAGTCAGAGCCAAAGATTGCTGCAAGGACTTCTCGTCCACAATTCTATGCCTCAAGCAACCGATATGTCTTATCTCATAACTAAACCCATAATAATTCATCAGTTTTTATTTTTTTCCATGTTTCCATTTTCTTTTAAATATTTGCAGCCTCTTTGGTGGGAATAGAACACCTTTTTTTTCTGGTGATGGAGAATTGTATCCGTTTGCTCGCCTCTTCCCACTTTGGAAAATCCTTTCATAAAATTAGAAATCATATGATTAACTCAGACTTACCTCTTTTCAGCAATGAGGTGATTCAGGCCAATTCCAAAAGACTTGTGATGGAGAGAGCCATCTGCATTCAGAGAGACGACTGTGGGACTGAATGTGAACCACAACACAGTATTTTTACTTTTTTGTTATTGTTTGCTTGATTTTTGTCTCTCTTTTTTTCCTTTTAGATCTGATTTTTCTTAGGCAGCATTATAAATGTGGAAATATGTATAGAAGCATTGCACTTGATTAACATGTATTGGATTGAAGGGAGGGAGAAACATTTGGAATACAACGTTTTGCAAGGGTAAATGTTGAAAGCTATCTTTGCATATACTTTGAAAATAAAAAACTTATGTAAAATATTAGAAATCATATTCTTAATATTGTTTACTTTTAATTAATTGATCTCATTTTAATAATTATTGTTAATATATAAAAATCTGTCTCTCCCTATATTTGGGGTCCAGGCCTATGGTAAGGAAGTTTGGTCCCTGTTCAGTGAGTAATTGTCATACATTAGTTAATCATTATGTTCAGATGATTTAATCTTTGTTTTCTTCAGCCATTTTATCTTTCATTTACCACATAATACCAAATCCATTGCTCAAAAGAATTAAAAACATGTAGGTCTCAATAAGGCAAACTTTCGCTCTTTAAATGCAAAGATGGAGATTGTATTCCATCCCAAAATGTTCAATTTCACCCCATTGGAATATTTCTGGAGGCTTTGATTGCATTAGGATTTACTAAAGTTACATAATAATCTGTAAGTACATAAGGAAAAGCTTCTTTTTTATAGTGAAGGGAGAATTGATTCTTATATAAAAGAAGCTGACTTCATATCCTACCTCTTTCAACAAATTATTTACTCTCCCTGGGCTTCAGTTTCTTCACCTGTAAAATGAAGAAGTTGTTCTAGATGACCTCTGAACCTCCTTCAAGGTATATATGATTCTCTGTTCATTTATTTAATAGAATGTCGTCACTCTTCTTTATTTTTCACCCATGTGTGGGATATAATAATACTATGTATTGTGATAGAGGCAGTTACATTGGGAAGCCATACTGCCATAAAAGAAAATATGTGGAATAATTTTTATTTGTTTGTAGTCAGTGTTACTAGGATAATAATAGAAATGTTCATACTGTTTGCCCTTTTGGTGTTTTTAAGTACTTCAGTGATTGCTTCATATTCTTCTTAACTTTTTCACACTTGTTTAAAATCAATTTTTTAACCTTCCTACTTTTTTTCTCTGAAATTAAATGTTATATATGAAATAATTTAACCAGCTGATTTCCTTAATTATTCTGATAACATTATAGGCTTAACTTGATGGAAAGATCATCTCTAATCATTATTTAATTTCTTGCAGTCATCAATAGATGCTGATCTTACAAGTCATGAAACAATCCAGCTAGTAAAAATGTTCCACCAATTAAAGCAAATCTATGATGCTGATACAAAAGAGAGGCTTTCTTTTACTTGAAAATATATAATTAGAAAATTATAGGTCTTTGCTCTATTAATTTGTCAAAGATTATTTAGAAAGATAGGAGGGGGAGGTTAGATGAATTTGCATCTATGAGTTTGGTACTATGAGTTTCTAGTTAGTAACTCCCTTAAAGTGATTTAGAATTTATAGTAGGAAATCTCTTATGACAGATTTTTTTTACCTGTTTTATATGTACAGCTTTAAAATGTGTTCCCAGAGAAGTATTTATCTTATATTTTACACGAAGCTGCTAAAGTTGATTTTCCTTAATCACTAATTTACATCATCATGCCTTCAAATAAAAATCACCAATAACTTTATATTTGCTTTATAATAAAATACTTCTGTTGTGTTTTCAAAAATTTTCCCTAACTAACATTACAGCTTCAGTGGACACTGATTCAAATCTCTTATTCTATGATTCAGTAAAAATGACTTTCTCAGTTCCTCATACTCTACTTCACTAGCTTTTTAAGAGGTTGTCCCCCAAATCAGGATGACTAGATGGTAAGTCCTCCTTATTTGTACATAAATTCCCTTTATTTCTATAACAGTGAGAAAGAGAGAAAGAGAGAGAGAAAGAAAGAGAGACAAAAAGAGAGAGAGATAGAGAGAGAGAGAGAGAGAGAGACAGAGACAAAGAGAGTGGGAGAGAGGGAGGAAATAAGGGAGTGAGTCAGAGAGAAACATTTTCTCTGAAATCAATAATAAATTTTTGAGGTATGAATATGACACCTTTATATATTAAAATAATAAACTATTTTTTCCTGTTCATATCAGGAAGTATACACAGCCACTCTGGGTGATTCAGGGAAAAGCATTGTTCTTTTCTCTATTGCTATTACATAAGTAATTTGGGGGGGGGGCAAAATATTCTTCTGGTAATAATGTAAATAATTGAGGCTTTCTAAGTCTGAAAAGATACTGAGGATTACAATCTACACAAAGACCATCAAGCTGCAGGGATGTGATAGTTTGCTTCTTCAAATTGTAGGCTTAAATTCAGGCCAGCTAAATAGAACTTTTGTACATCCTATCAAATAAATGCTCATCTGGGAACATGTATTACAGCTGTCAATACAAAACAGCTGAAAACACAATCAAAGATTATTCTTAGCAAAACAGAACAAAAAAGATGTAAATGTGTTTTCTGAGGAGAGACAGTTAAATGATCACATTGAATGATCATTCCTCCTATTTTTAATGAATAGTGCATTATCGAGGATATTTTAAAAAGAACAAAAAATCTTTATTCCAACCATTTTACTTTTATTTTATTTATTTTTAGATATTGAGATTAACTAGCAATGGTCTTTATGGTCCCATGTGGTACAGATCATGGTAATTTTAGGGCCTAACTTTGCATCCCAGTATGTCCTAAGAATGTAATTTCTCTCTTCTGTCTGCACTTAAAGTATTGAATTGTTAAGGAAATGGATTGGGTAAACTCATTTCTTCTCTATGTCTCTAAAACACCCATGTGTAGATTCTTTTGTGCTTAAATGAGAAAGAGTAATTTTTAAAAATTTATGAAGAACATCATTGGTTGAATTTGAATCCACCCAATGTGATTTTGTAAATGAGTTTTGTATAAATTTTATAAGCCATGAATCAATGGATATGCTGTTAATGAACCTTTACTTTATATATTTGATTTATTAGGCAAACCTGGTTCTCCTTAACAAAATGGTTCACTTTTAAAACAAATATCATCTTTTCCTCAGAGCCCATTTCTTTTCCTGGTTTTCTTATTTATGTTTAGTGCAAAACTATGCGTTTCATGAATTAGCTTTCAGCTAATAAGGTGACTTTTGATCCTCATTTCATTCACAAATATAAGATTATGTGTCAAATCATGACTATTATGCCTTCACTCACACCACAGTTGTTCCAATTAAAGAGCTCAAGAGACTTGCCTGGATTATTATTACTCACTGACCACCCTATATCAAATCTTTTTCCTCTCCAATTTATCTTCCACATAGCTGCTCTATTAAATCCACTAAAACATAGGTTTTGCCATGTCATTTCCTTCTCAAGAAGTTTCTATGAATTCATATTGGCTCTAGGATAAAATACAAACTCCTCTATTTGGCATCTAAAGACTTTTATGATCTGGCTATAGCCAATCTTCCTAAATTGATTGTGCAATATTGCTCTTCAACCTTCCATATCACAGTCATATTGTCCTGTGTGCAATATATTTACCGTACATGGAATTCCACTTTTTGTTTCTTGCCTTTTCCCAAATTTCCTGTCCCCAGTAAATGGAATGTTCTTTCCCCTAATCTCTAATTCATAGAAATCCAATTCCTTTTACAGCTCAATATAAGTATAGGTGGTGAGCTGCCCCCCAAAAACATTCTTCTCTGATTTTCCAAGTTGTTTGTGTTTTCTATCAAAATTCCAATTCATTCATGTAGCATATATTTCATATTAACTTGTTGTATAAGTATAGTTTACTCTTCACCATGTACTCATCTCCACTCCTCCAATAAAATGTAATCTCTTGAAAGGCCTCATGTAGCACAATGATTGTTATATTGAATATTATGTAGACTGCCACATAAGGAATACTTAATGACTAGACACTGAGATCCATGATTAGTCATTCTTTTGTATTCTTTCCATGTTCATATATATATTTATGTATGTGTGTATATATATATATATATATATATACACGATATGTATATATATATATATATATGTATATATACATGATACATAATAAGGGAAGCTATTCCTAGAACAAATCAAATGAAAAAATATTTTGAAGAGGGGGAAAAAAAAACCTCAGTATTTAATTACCTCAGAATTTACCCCATCTCATTCCTACTTAAACCGAAATTGACTCTTACATCTCTAATAAGTGGTTATTTAGGTTATGTTTGAAAGCATTATCTATTTGATGATTCACTACTTTCTTAAATAGCTTAGTAGCCTTAAATGTTAGGTGAATTTTCATTATATTAAACAAGAAATATCCAAATCTCTTCAAATCCCATCCACTATTTTAAATTCACCAAAGAAACTCCATATTGCTATAGAAGCCATGAAAATAAACAATGTGCAATTTTCCTAGGGCTGGAATAAAATTATAGAAATCTAAGTGCATAAGTGTAGTCTGTTTTGGCTTTTTTAAAAATTCTATTTTGTTGTATTTCCATTTTATTTGTGTTTATATAATTATTGATCATTTGAAGGAGGCTTTTATCCTGTCCTCCAATAAATATTCATTGATGTGTTCTGATTCTCTAAAATTTGTCAGAGCCATCGTTTAAAATAATTTGTAGTGGTTTGGGGAAGACATTGGGCAAGTCTCTGCCTTTATTTCAGCATTTTGACTCTGTTTCCCATTCAGGAAACTGTTAAAAGTCTTTTTAAGTATCACACTTTAAAAGCATAAATTCTGTGGAGCTCAGTTTTCCTTATATCCAAGCTATACATTGCTGCTGGAAAAAAACCACATCGTTGTATATTAGGACCTTTGTTGGCAAGATGAAGCTTCTAATTTTTAGCATGCTCTCCAAAATTTGCATAACTTTTCTTCCAAGAAACAAATGTCTTTTAATTTCATGACTCAGTGCCAATTACATTGATATCTGAGCCCTTGCATTTCTTCTCCCTTTATTTTTCAGGAAGTTATGGGCTTAGTTGCCAAGATCTTGGTTTTTATTTTTTTTTTTGTTTTCTATTTTTTAAAGTTAAGTTTCAAGTCAGGTTTTATGCTCAACTATTTTCCCTTCACCAAAAACCTTAATTCCTCTTCATTTTCTACTATCAGAATGTTATTGTGTGCATATCTGAAATTCTTGATTTTTCTTCTGCAATGTTAATTGCAGCTTTTGTTTCATTCAGTTTTGTATTTCATGTTGTGTCTGCTGCATATAGTTTAAATAAATAAGATGAAAATATAAAGCCTTCTCATACTCCTTTTCTGATCTTAAACAAATCAGTTATTCCATGATTGATTCTATTTGTTGCTTTTTGATCTGCATACAGGTTCCTTATAAAAATAAGATAATTGTCTATTTGGAGCTCTTTGAGGACTTACCAAAGTTTATTGTAATCCATACAATCAAAACATTAATTTGATCAATGAAAAGAAAGTAGATCCTCCCCACCACACACACACACACACATACACACACACACACACACACTTAACTTTATAATCCAGCAAATACTGACAGTTTGATGTTTAGGTCCTCTGCCTCCTTGAAAACCTGTCTGTTCTGGTATTTCCTCAGTTAACATATAACTGAATTCTACCTTGAAGAATTTCAAGCAAAATCTTACTGGTTCATGAAGTGAGCACAAAGTGAGAAATTTGAATATTCTTTGGCATTGTATTTCTTGAGGATTGGAAAGTAAACTGATCTTTTCCATAGAAGCGACCACTGTTGTGTTTTTCAAATTTACTGGCATATTGAACACATCACTTTAAGAGCATTTTAACAAGCTCACCTTTTTAAATAGTTCAGCTGAAATTCCATGGATTTTATTAGCCTTATTGTTAGCAATGTGTTCTAAAATCTGCTTGATTTCATTCTCTAGGATGTCTGGTCTAACTCAGCAAATATACTACTGTAGTATTGGTGATGTTAAGATCATTCTTGCATAGTTCCTTTGTGTGTTCTTGCCACTTCTTAATTTCTTTTGCTTCTTTTAAATACCTACCATTTGTATCTTTTTGTCAGGACCGTTTTTTCATTAGATCCTCTTGAAAGCTTTAATCTTTTTGAAGAGATATCTTGTCTTTCCCATCTTATTGTTTTCTTCTACTTCTATTCTGTGCATTGCTCACTTAAGAAAATATTTTTGTTTCTTATAATTCTATAAATTTTAGACTCAGGTGGATCTATATCTTCTTTCAAATTTCTTTGCTTTTCTTCTTTCCTTAGCAATTTATAAAGTTTAATCAGATAGCAATTTTGCTATCTTGCTCTTCTTTTTCTTTGGAATATATTTTATAATTTTGTCTTGTACAATATTGTGAATTTTTGCCCATAGTTCTTCAAGCACTTTATCCACCAGATCTAATCCCTTAATCCATCTATTACCTCAAGTTCATATATATAAGGGATATTTTTTATTCATACTTATTATTCATGCTATTATTGAAGTTGAATAGATTACATTGAATTTGAAGAGATATCACTCAGTCATTTTTGAAATTATACCCCAGGACAATTTTTTCGCCCTTTTTTTTTTTTTTTTTTTTTGACTGAGGGCTGCTCCATTTTTTTTCTAAAGGATTCTTTCCCATCTAGCCTATATAGAGAACTTCTAAATTAAATTCACTCCTTTCTGGCCATTTAATTTTATTGGCACCTAAAGTGTCTGTTTAAATTTTTCATCCCTTGTTTGACCACATCTCACTTATATTGGTTCATATATCTTACATTCCAGGTTCTTATGCAATGTTGATCTTTATAGCATTTAAATTTTCTTTCACTGTCAGATTCATCTACAATTGAGTTTCCTTTCTGCTGTGGCCCAGTCGTTCGCAAATATTCAGAGATACTTGTAATTGTTCTTTGCTCTTTCCCAGTAGCATAATGGATACCTCCTTATTGACATGAGAGGCCCATCTCCCAATACCAACCTTTATTTTTTTCTTTCATTTTTATTTTTTCCATGGGGTTTTGTTATAAAAGATACTGGGATAACTTGCTATTTGCCATTTAGCTCCTCAAGCCCCTTTGTCTTAACAAACCAGTGAACTATCATAGAATTAATCAAAATATTATTTGGAATAAACAATAAAACCTTGTCACTATTATTTCTAGTATGTGTATCACTGAAACCTGGTTCTGTTTTTGAAAAGGAAGTAGAGAATTAATAAATTTGGATTGTCTAGATGAAAGATTTGATCTTGAGGGTAATAATCCCCCTGAGCCACTTTTTGGAATGGGTTATTTAAGTGTGATCAAAGTGGAAGGAATTACACAGCTTAGAGCTTCATAGCCCCCTTAAAGTTCACCTCACACCATGATAGTTTTGTATATTAATAGGAGTAATTTTTTAAACTGTAAGGAGAACCATTTACAGAAGAAAGTGAAAGCATGGAGAATAGTTAAAGGCTATCATAATAGTACAGTTCAGTACTAGCAATAACCTTAAATAGAATCATGGTTTTGTTAGTAAAAAAAAGACAAAAGTACAAGAGAAAACAGGTATACAAGAGACAAAAAAAAAAAAAAAAAAAAAAAAAAAGAAGAGGGGAGAGAGATTGAGAGCAAGAGCGAGAGAGAGAGAGCCAAATCAGACCAAAAAAGAAATTATAGCAGGTATGACATTGGGAAGAATAAATTATAGTCTATTGACTTTTTCTCTCCCCATTTTTTTTCACAAAACTCAACGGTTTTAAAATAGTCTGGTGTAAGAAAATACTTCTTGGGAGGACAAAAAGTTTCCCCTATTTATTCTTGATTTCTGCAACTGATTTGTAGTGTTGTAATATAGATGTTGGTGTCAATATCCAAAATAGGATATCCAGTATATATCTGAGGAAAGGCTTATGAGCCAAAAAAAAAAAAAAAGAAAAAAAAGAATCATCTAGTAAAACATCCTTTTAATATTTTGGATGCTGAGAATAATATGCAAAATAATTGGAGTCAGTTCAATGAAAGTATATTGCAAGTGATAGGGAAGAAAAATAAGGGGGGAGAGGAAAAGGAGGCCTAATTTTTACGTTGGGCATACCCATGAAGAGCATAAAATTCATATAAATACAAGGTTGCATTGCGGGAAAAAACAAAATCACTCAGATTTTAGTTAACTTTCCTGAAGATAGCTGAATTGCCTATCAAGAGTCAGGTTAAAATATTTTGGGAGTAGTTATTATCAGGAAACAAATAAACTGGAGGTAGACAAAATATCATTTGGAGGATACAACAGTACTAAACTAGCAAAAATATTATTATCAGTATTTTTCCATGAGCACATTCTATAAGTTTATGGGCTCCCTAAAGAAGAATTTGTTATGATGGATTCAAAAACATCAGGCCTAACCTTATTAAAATGATTCCATGAAAAGATTTTTAAATTATAATCTCTAGATCTCAAGACCACCAGACTAAATCTTAGAAGAAAAGCACTAAGGAAATTTATATTTACAGTTTAATCTAAATGCCATTCTTCCACAAGGCAATTTTGAAAAGTTTAGCTGCGATTTAAAGGACAAGAAGAAGAAATTTGAGCCTACTATAATCTTCTATGTAATACTTAAATTATCTATTATTTCTGTGTTCAGTAATTCTACTAATAAATTGCATGAACATTTATTCAGTTTATTTTTTCTTAGATTTATTTGAATTTTTATTACTCAAAAATAAATTAGGTTGTATCAATTGCATAGATATTATCAAAAAACACTTTGAAAGTTTATAATTTCTGCTTCTTTTTTGTTTCCAAGAGATCTATGTCCTTAGGAAATTTTAAAATATTCTATTTTATGGTTATTTAAAGAATATTTATTTGTTGCCTTTTTAATATTTTACATGAACATTCAGTTTACTTATCCTCTTTTTATGTTTTGTTAATATATTTTTAAAAGGTTATGATTTTTTCTCCTGAGGAATGCTTTAGTTGCATCACAGAAATTTTGAAAAATTTTACCTTTGTGTAATGTTCTTCTCTAAAATATAATGTTCTCCGGGAGCAGATTTCTTGGGGAGCTTCTGGAGACAGCCTTAGTTTCACTTCAGTTCAATAATCACTTCAAATTCAGCCAGGAGTTAAAGTCCAAAACCTTTATTGTCTCCCTTTAAGTCTTGTCTCCTTTCTTGGACCCAGTTAGCTTTCTTAGAGGGCTATCTCTCTCCTTAGTTCCTGCTGCAAGTCTTTTACTTCTGCGAGCTTCAGCCTCTAGCTCCCTCTGAATCCAAAACCTCCAGCTAGCACAAAGGTGGAATATGGAAAGAATCTGACTCCACCTTTGAAAGTGGGCTTCTGGGCTTCTGGGTTAGACTTGTGAATCTTCTCCACTGAATCCTGACTTGTGAATCTCCCAAAGTGCATCCTGGTTGAGGCTCCTAGCTTATATATGCTCTCTTAAAGGTATGAACTCTAACAAGTACTAAGTATATAATCATTGTCTCTATCAATTCCAGTGACTTAGCACCTTATAGGAATTCTAACACCTTTGCATAATTTGTACTTGTTTATAAGATTTGATCTTTGATCCACTCATTTTTGTTAGGATTTCTTTATTAAATAATCATTTGGAGCTATATATTTTGAGCAATTGTTATTGCTATTGCATCATAATATATAAAAGACATTGATTATATCTTTCTTTTAAAATTATTTATAATATCTCTATAGTAGTACATTTTTTATTTTCATAAATGTTCCATATGGTAATAAGAAATACAGATAGGGGACAGAGTAAAGATGGCTAGGGATGGACAAGTCTTTGAGTTCTTCCTGGCTTCCCTCAGATCAACACCAGATCAAGCCTCTGAATAGGTTTTGGAGTGACAAAACCCACACATATTTAGAGTTTAACAAATTTCCAGAAGAAAACATTTTGGAAGAATTTCAAAAAAAGTCTTTCTTAATTGGGCAGTGGAGTGAAGGGGTTGCTGGTGAGCACAGGTGCAGTGCAGCACAGTGCAGTGGAGGGAGACCTAAGACAGAGAGTCTTCTGGGTGCTGGGAATTAATTGAGAGTTCTGGAAAAGGAAACTTGGAAATTGTCTGAAGCAAATCACTCCTTAAAGAAGAGATCTGGCAAAAGGGAAAAAGAAAACAATTACTTGGAAAACAGAATTTCTGAAAGGGAAAAATCCAATGAACAAACAACTCACTTAAAAGTTCAATTAGACAAATGGAAAAGGAGACAAAACATCTAACTGAAGAAAATAATTCACTAAAAATAAGAATTGAACAAATGGAATTTATTCAACAATTCAAATATCAAGGAAGAGGCACAATCATAATTAACTAGTACCTAGCAGGCCCCACTTTAAAGGAATGAAGGGGCTGGAATGTGATAGGCAGAGATCAAAGAAATTTGGGTAGAAGATGTAATTATACAGCAAAATTAAGTATTATCTTTCAGGGGAAATGATGGGCATTCAGTGAAATAGTGGTTTTTTAAAATGAAAAGACTATAGCTCAACAGAATAATTTAATCTTCAAATACAAACCTCAAGAGAAACATAAAAATTATAAAAAAGGAAGAAAAAACATTTTAAAGAGTAATATATTTACATGTCTACATAGGGAGATAATATGTTTAATTGTAGAAAACTGTATTTTGTTAAGGTATAATTTGACTTTACTGTGATGATATAGACATCTATATCTATATGTATAGATGATATAGATGATAAAGAAGCTACAGGAAGAAAAGAGATTTTACTGGAAGAAGAGTGAAGGAGAGGTAAAATGGGGTAAATTATCAAATGAAGACACAAAAAAGACTGTTAAAGTTGAGGAAATGCAGGGAGGAAAATGAGAATAGTGTAAACAATAATTTCATAAAATTTGTCTGAAAGAGACAATATCAGACATATTACTTCTGCGAGCTTCAGCCTCTAGCTCCCTCTGAATCCAAAACCTCCAGCTAACACAAAGGTGGAATATGGAATGAATCTGACTCCACCTTTGAAAGTAGTTTAACATAGAGACCCATATCATGCTATAGGAAAGTAGAAGGAGAAAAGTGAAAGACAAGGGAAAGATAATAGAAGGGAGAATAGAAGTAGAAAGGTAAAGGGATAAGAAAGGGGGACGGATTAAAAAAGGGGAAGGCAGATTGAGGGAAGGAGTGATTAGAAACAAAACACAGGAGAGAAAAGAAAGGTGGAAAGGAAAGAGAAAAATATAATGGAGAAAAGATAGTGAGAAAAATAGTCACTAATTTTAACTGGAAATGTGAATGGGATGAACTCTCTCTTAAAATGGAAACAGCAGATTGGAATAAAAGTCAGATTCTTAGAAGATGTTGTTTACAAGAAACATATGTAAAGCAAAGTGATACATATGGAGTGAAAGTAAAAATCTCCAGCAGAATCTAATTTGCTTCAACTGAATTTATAATAATATAAAAATAGGTGTAGCAATCTTGATATCAGATCAAGCAGATCTAATTAAAATATATGAGGAAGAAAACAACATCTTGCTAAAGGGTTCCATAGATACTGAAGTAATATCAATAGTAAATATACATGTACCAAGTGGCATAGCATCCAAATTCCTAGAGGAGAAGTTAAAGAGAACTGCTAGAAGAAATAGACAACAAAACTATACTAGTGGAGGATCTCAACCTTGCTCTCTCAGTACTAGATAAATCAACTACAAAGTAGATAAGAAAGAAGTTAAAGAGATAAATAGAATTTTAGGAAAGTTAGATATGGAGACCTATTGATTGGATCCATAAAGCAATATACTGTCTTCTTGGTAATACATGGCAATACTTGGCAATCCATTAAAATTAAGTATGTATTGGTCATAAAAACCTCAAAATGCAGAAAGGTAGAAATAGTAAATGCGTTTTTTTCAGATGTTGATGCAATAAATATCACATATAAAAAAGAGCCAGGCTAAAGTAGGCCAAAAAGTAAATAATCTAATCCTAAAGAAGGTGTGGATAAAACAATACAATAGATTTTAGACACAATTGATAATTTTATCCAAGAGAATCACAATAATGAAACAGCATACCAAAATTAATGGGATGAACCCAAAACATTTCTTAAAAGAAGTTTTATATCTGTAGATATATACTTTCATAACATTGAGAAAAAGAACAATGAATTTAATATGCACCTAAAAGTTAGAAAAAGAACCAATTAAAATCTCCCAATTAAATTCCAAATTTAAATTCTAAAAATAAAATGGGAGATAATAAAATCAATATTTATTTTTAATAAAACAAAATGGATAAACTTTTATTAATTTGATTAGAAAAGGGAAAGAGAAAATCAAAATGTTAGTATCAAAAAATGAAAAAGGTAAGAAATTAGGAGCTATTTTGCCAAAGTATATGCCAAAAAATCTGATAGTCTAAGTGAAATGGATGAATACTTACAAAATTATAAATGGCCCCAATTGACAGAAAAGGAAATAAATTACTTAAATAGTTCCATTTTTATAAAAGAAATTCAACAAGTTATTAATTAATACTCTAAGAAAAAATCTCCAGGGCTAGGTGAATTTACATGTGAATTATATTAAACATTTAAGAAAAATTAATTCTAATACAATGCAAAATATTTTGAAAAAATAGTGAAAAAAGGAATCCTACCAAATTCCCTTTATGACATAGATATGTTGCTGATATCTAAACCAAATAGGATAAAAGCAGAAAAAAATGTAGAACAATTTCTCTAATGAATATTGATGCAAAAATTGTAGATAAAATACTACTAAAGAGATTATAGCAAATTATAGCTAGGATAATACACCATGATTAAGTATAATTTATACCAGGAGTGAAAGACTGGTTCAATATTCAGAAAATTATTAGCATAATTGACTATTTCAATAACCAAATTACAAAAAATTATATGATTATCTCAACAGATACAGAAAACCATTTGACAAAATCCAATACCCATTCCCCCCAAAAAAATACCTAGAGAGTATAGGAATAAATGGTTTATCTTAACATGGTCATTAATATCTATTTAAAACAATCAGTGAGCATCATATGTAATAGGGATAAACTAGAATTATTCCCAATTCTTTGTTCTTCAAACTTTCTTTATAGTATCACTCTTTATGTTTAAATTAAGAACTTATTTCAACCTTATCTTGGTATATGGTATTAAGTTTGTATCAATGCCTAGACTCTGCCTATTAATTTCTAATTTTCCCGCAGATTTTCTTACATAATCAGCTCTTAGCACAGAAGCTGGGATCTTTGTATTTATCAAACACTTGATTATTATAGTTATTGACTGTTGTGTCTTATGAACATAACCTATTCCACTGACCTTACTTTCTTAGTCAGTACCAAATGTTGACTGTTGCTTTAATAATTTTGAGTCTGGTACAGCTAGAGTATTTTCATTTGCATTATTTTTCATTAATTCCCTTGAACTTCTTGACCCTTAGATCTTCCAGATGAACTTTGTTCTTATTTTTTTCTAAGACTGCAAAATAATTTCTTGGAGTTTGATTGGTATGGTATATCTGTCTCTCAGATCTGTGGAAAGGGAAGGAGTGTATGGCCAAAGATCAAGTAAAGTACATTATGAAATGTAAAAAGAAGAACTTGCATTGTATTAAGTTAAAATAGTTTTTGTCCAAACAAAACCAATGTAGATAAGATTAGGAGAGATGTAGTAAACTGGGGATAAAATTTGTATCCAAGTGTTCTGATAAAGGTCTAATTTCTCAGTATATAGAGACTTAATCAATTTATTAATGGTCAAAGATATGAACAGTCAGTTTTCAGATGAAGTAATGAAAACCATTCCCAGATATATGCAAAATTGCTCTAGATAATTATTGATCAGAGAAATGCAAATTTAGAAAACACTTAGGTTCTATTAGACACTTCACAGAAAAGTCTAAGATGACAGAAAAAGATAATAATGAATGTTACAGGGGAAGTTGGAAAACTGGAACACCTTGTTGGTGGAATTGTGAACTGATCTAACCATTCTAAGAGTAATATGGAAATTTTCCCAAAGAGCTATCAAACTGGCATACTCTTTGTTCCAGTAATGTCTGTATCCCAAAGAGATCATAAAAAGGAAAAAGGATCCACATTTGCAAAATATTTTGTAGCAGCCCTTTTTTTAGTGGCAAGGAGCTAGAAACTGAGTGGATATCCATCCAATGAGAATGGCTGAATAAGTTATGATACAGGAATGTTATGGCATATTATTGTTCTATAAGAAACAATCAGCAGGATGATTTTAGAAAGGCTTGGAGAGATTTACATGAACTGATACTGAGTGAAATGAGTAAAACCAGGATATCATTATACACAACAATAGCAGATACAAAGATCAATTCTGATGGGCATGGCTCTTTTCAACAATAAACTGATTCAGTCTAGTTCCAAAGGTCTTGTGATGGAAAGAGCCATCTACACCCAGAGAGAGGACTGTGGAGACTGAGTGTGGATCACAACAATGAATTTTCACTTTTTTGTAGTTATTTGCTTGCATTTTGTTTTCTTTCTCATTTTTATTTTTTTCCATCTGATTTTTCTTATGCAGCATGGTAATGGTGGAAATTACCACAATTAAATAGAAGAATTGCACAGTTAACATATATTGAATTATTTGCTGTCTAGGGGCTGGAGTAGGAGAAAGGGAAGGAGAAAAAATTAGAACACAAGATTTTGCAAGAATGTATGTTCAAAACAATTTATGCAAATATTTTGAAAATAAAATCTTTAAAAATCTAAATGAAAGATGCATACATTTTGTAATCTTTATATTCATAGAATAAAGTCTCTATATTCTTTTATACAAAAGAGAAATAGAAAGACACAGGGAAAGAAATATAGATAGAATAAATATAGAGACATATATATATATATATATATTTACTTATATATTTATAGAAATAGTTACATACTTTTCCTCTAATCCATTAAGAAGCCATCGTAATTCTTTTAGTTCTAGTTCAGGATTGATTTAACTTCATATTTCATGTTTACTTTTCAGTCAAATTTATCCAAAAAGAACAGAATGTTTAAGCTATCTTCTTACTATTTGTGTTATTTTCTATGTCTTCTTTTAGTACATATAATGATAATTACTTCATAAATTTTGATATTAAGGAAGTATGTATGTTTTAATTAATATTGGTTTTTATCAGAAAGGCCTGGAGAGACTTACACAAACTGATGCTGAGTGAAATGAGCAGGACCAGGAGATCATTATATACTTCAACAACAATACTATATGATGACCAGTTCTGATGGACCAGGCCATCCTCAGCAACGAGATCAACCAAATCATTTCTAATGGAGCAGTAATGAACTGAACCAGCTATGCCCAGAAAAAGAACTCTGGGAGATGACTAAAAACCATTACATTGAATTCCCAATCCCTATATTTATGCACACCTGCATTTTTTATTTCCTTCACAAGCTAATTGTACAATATTTCAGAGTCTGATTCTTTTTGTACAGCAAAATAACGTTTTGGTCATGTATACTTATTGTGATCTAATTTATATTTTAATATATTTAACATCTACTGGTCATCCTGCCATCTAGGGGAGGGGGTGGGGGGGGTAAGAGGTGAAAAATTGGAACAAGAGGTTTGGCAATTGTTAATGCTGTAAAGTTACCCATTCATATATCCTGTAAATAAAAGGCTATTAAATAAAAAAAAATATTGGTTTTTATCATGTATAGTACCTTTCCTTATTAAATAGTGTTTTTGTTGCTTCCTTTTTTTAAAGTAAAAATGCTAAACATGTGTCGTTTTACCTTCTTGCTTCAGTGATCTAAAAGTTTGCATGACCTTTAAAGTTAATTTTATTTAAGCTTTATAAACTCATTGCATAAAGTTTTGTTTTATTTTGTTCTCATACATTTTAGCATAATCATAACTCCTGTGTTTTTATGTATTTGATGAATATTTTAAAAAATCAATCTTCTTAATTTTACTTTGTGTATTTGCTTTCTTTGTTGTTATCATTGTTACTGTTTTAATAAACAGTTTTCTAAGGAACAAACTGGTGTTTTGTTTTCTTATCACTTTCAATTTATTGTGTTGGTTGATACATTCCACTAAGGATTTAAGAATTAAGTTTATGGTTTTCATTTATCTATCTCTTATTTTTTTAGTTATTTTTAAAGTTTGATATTTTCCTTTTTTTTGTTGTAGACTCAGGATTATTTCTTCATTTATATTATCTTTCCCTTTTAAAATATCATTTTTATTCCAAAAGTCCCTCCCTTTTACCTCTGATCATCTCCTTTAATTCTTAACCCTTTCCCTTCAGTACTTTTTTTTTTAGTTCCCTTTTATTACCACTTCACACTTCTCAGATTGGCAAAGATGACAGGGAAATAATGCTATATGTTGGAGGATATGTGGAAAAACGGGGATATTACTGCATTGTTGGTGGAGTTGTGAAATGATCCAATCATTTTGCAGAGAAATTTGGAACTATGCCCAAAGGGTTAAAACACTGTTCATAGCTTTTGACCAAGCAGTGCCACTACTGTCTTTATCCCAAGGTAATAATGAAGAAAGGGAAAAGACCCACATGTGCAAAAATGTTTTAGCAGCTCTTTTTGTGGTAGCATAAAATTTGAAAGTGAGTAGATATCCATCAACTTGGGAATGACTAAATAAGTTGTGGTATGAGAAGGTAATAGAAAATTATTACTCTATAAAAACTGAAGACGAAAGCTGATTTTAGAAAGACCTGGAAAGATTTACATGAACTGATACTGAACTGATGCTGAGTGAAACAAGGAGAACCAAAAATATGATGTAGATAGTATCAGCAAAATTGTGAGATGATCAACTATGAAAGACCTAATTCTTCTAAATGGTTCAGTGATCCAAAGCAATCCCAATAGACTATGGATAAAAAGTCATCTGCATCCAAAACAAAGAATTATTGAGATTTAATGTAAATCAACATAGGCTATGCTCACTTCTTTTTTCTGATTTTTTTTTCCTTTCTTGATTTTTTTATTTTGTTTTGAATTTTCTCTCCTAAAGATATGTATATATATATAATATATATACATATATGTATGTATATATATTATATATATATATATATCTGTGTGTGTGTGTTTGTGTGTGTGTGTATTTAAAATGTCAATATGATGTGTAAACAGTAACAAAAATAAAATAATTCATAAAGGAAAAATAAGTAATGCATTATAGATGATTTTACTGTTTATTTCAAGTTACAACTTCATGATTGTACTGTTTTATAGGAAGCCATATCTTCATTTTTTAAAACTTAAATTATTAGAGAATATCATTGTTCATATGAATAGCTTTTCTGTGCATTTTGTAAGAAATACAACAACTATCTAAGATAGAATATTAATATTTCATTGCAACTTTATAAATGATACACCTGAGAGGAAGATAAATTGGAATGAGTAACTTGCCTATGATTATATTATTAGTTGTTTCTGAGGCAGAAATAGAATCCACAACCTCTCTTTATTACTTTTTGTTTATCACTCTATTCAATACAATAAGCATCTTATTATACTTGAAATGTTGCTTATTCAATAACAAGAAAATGTATTTACAGGACAATATAATTTAAGAGTTTGGAATGAACTTATAATTTTATTTTATTGTATAAATAATCCCTTCATTTATAGATAAGTAAATTGTGGCCAAAAGAGGTGAGGAGAACTGTTCATATTTGGGTTTGTTTTTGTTTGTTGGTTGGTTAGTTGGTTGATTGGTTTTATTTTGTTTTTTTTTTTTATATGAATGTAATGTATTATCTTATGTAGTTTTACTCTTTCTAAACATTGCTTTTTCTTAAATACTGTCCAGAACTTCCAAAGAACCAGTTTTCTGAAAAATTCAACTAAGACTCTAAGGTCTAATTTATTTCAGGTATAACTTTGGATCCACAAAGCTTACATGTTATACCCACAAAATCTGATGTCATCTTGCATATGACCCTTCATAAAAAAATGCAAAAATTGGTGAACAAAAAATATTTGTGTATAGAATTTATTCTAGTGTTCTTTTTTGATAAAACATATGTACCATGTATAAAAATATTGTAAGTCATATCTCTAATCCCTGTAATCATTATATAACATGTGAAATCAGGTATGCCCCCTTTCAATATTGTAATTCAGAACATATAATTAAACAATTAGTTGTGTAGATATATTTATAGATATATACATAGAAAAAAAAGATGGATTGTAATCCTAACACTACCAAAGATTCATAACTTTGATTTCTATGCTTTTAATAAAAGAATTATGAAGATGGAAAAATCTGGTCCAAATAACATATCCAAATTCCATGAAAAAACAATAACAACAACAAATAAACAAACAAGCAAACAACAACCCCCTGGCTTTGGCCACTGTCATCCATTTCTCCTGGTACCTTGATGCACCTTCTACTTTTAAGTAACCTGGAACAAGAACAAAATAGTCAGTTCTTTTGTACTTTCTACATAACTATATTGAAACTGACACTAAAAGAGCCTTCTAATAGCTTCTTTATTGACTGACTTCTCAGAGGCATCCTAATGGTCTAAAAACTGATGGTCTAAAAGCTAAAGGATATTGCTGTTTAAAATTTAATTTGCATTTATTACTTATAAGACCACATGAAGTTAACTTTACTTCTTATCACTTTTCTCATCAGTAAAATGTAGGAAATCATAACAAAAGAATTTACCGCACAGGACAGTTGTCAAAATCAAATGAGGCAATATATGTGCAATGTTATATAAATTCCAGTTAATATTATGATGGCCAAGAACATCAAATGTTCAATTTTGTAAAAACAAAAACCCATCCACTAAGGAAACTTCCAATCAGACAACATTCTTTTGTTAATTGGTTATTCTGTTAAAGATACAATTCAAAACCATGAGAATCAGAAAAAAAAAAGTACATAAAGAAAAAAGCAAGACAAATGATAGCATCTATTCTCAAGAAGAGTACATTCAAATACATGAGACAATATGTAAATATCTAGAATCATACAATATTTCTACAAAGCAGATGAATGTAAATTGAACATAGAAATCATTATTAGTGAAGGGATCTGATAAGTTCTACTATCACTTACTTCTCCTGAAGGCAAAGTTTGATTTGAATTTTAAAGGAGTGAAACTAAAGAAGATTCAGGGGAGAGCATTTTCTCCATGAATGCTGGACAGTTGGTAAAAATAGAATATTTTCTTGATGAACTGCAACTGGGCCAATAAAATTCGATCACAGAATGCTGTTATATTTGGCTGTTATTATTTGCAGGCCCACTTGCTGCAACACATCAGGTTCTCATTATGTTAGGGAACACTGAAAGTTTGCATTACCTTTCTCTGCCAAATGACCTAAAAGTTGTAATTATATTCAGTATAGATTGGAGGTAGGGTTCCTAAAGCAAAAATCAAACAATAACAACAACTTTAGACTAATCAAAGTCTTAAGTATAAAAGCAAAGAATTAAAATGGTTGAAATGAAATAGAGAAGGAACTTTGAATATAGAAGCTATTGTCAGTGGTTAATGGAAAATAGATTTTATCTTAAATCTTTTTAATGGAATATGCAAGATAAAAGAAATCTAGAGTCATAAAATGGTTACTATTTTATAATATAGTTTGAGTTCTGTTATTGTAAGGCTACCTTCTTTTCTTTTTTTTTTTAAATTAATTCTCTCCATTGATATTCTTGACCTTTCGTCCGTCAAAATTAATTTTGCTTTTATTTTTTCATCCCTATCAGATAGTTTTTAGTTATTTTATTGATATGACACTATATGAGCACATTTGTTTGGACAATTATTTTATTATATTGCTTGAGACTGTTCATGAGCAATTGATATGTTTTCCAATAGTTTAGCTCTGACTTTATTTGTCTGAACAGGATTTTCCAATTATATACCTACAGTTCTTTGGTTTGTTTTGGCAGGTAGACTGCTGAAATTTTATAATTTTGCAAGCCAATTTTCTTTTTAATAAAAATCATATTTGTCTCCATTTTCTTTTAAAGATAAATTTTGTTAAAAGTTTTAAAATTGCTAACATAAGGTTATTTCCATTTATAAAAAAAATACAAGTAGAAGTGATTACTAATAATTGAAGAACACCTAAATATATATAAACTTCCATTTAAAATTAATATTTAAAAATTGATTTTAAAGTTGAAGATAGTTTATAAAATAAAGGATATTGCCCTAATATAGCAGGTAAAAAAAATTAGACCACCCTAATATTGTAGTTCCTAATCTATTTTTTCTATTCTTATGAGTTTCCTTATTTGAACTGAAATTAAAACTCTCTGCATCTATTAATATGTGTGATCAGAAAGATGAGCAATATGATGATTTCCCAAAAGGAAATAATGAATTAGTTACAATAATTCTGATTATCCTGTGTTACTTCCCCCACCTCCCAGTGTAATGTTCTCTTTGTTTTGGTTTTCTTGGGGTCTCTGGGAGCAGCCTTCATTTAAGTTCAGTAATCACCACAAGTGCAGCCAGGTGTTAAAGTCTAAATCCTTTATTATCTCCTTGTCTGGGACCCAGGCCAGCTTTCTTGAGGTCCTTCTGAATGTTTCTTGGTTTCTGTGGGGGAGGTAGGAGGACCACCACCAAGGTCTCTGTCTTCCCTAGTTCTGATTCTGGCTGAGTTTATCCAAGCTTATATGGTCTCTTATCATAGGTGTGAATCTTGTAGAAATATATTAAGTACTAAGTACATGTCCTGAACTAGAGAACTTATTAAGCACCATGCTAATCAACCATTGTCTTTCTCAATTTCACTGAGTTAGCACCTTGTAAGAATCCTTGTTTTAAATTCAGAGTTCTGGCCCATAACTTCTCCTGCTTTCTTTTGTTTTTAGAACATAGTGGGGTCATGCTCTCCCTGACTTCTCAAGGAGGTGAGAACCTCAAAAAAGGAGGTGATAATGCCTTCCATGACTGCTCAGAAAAGGGGTGAAAACACCATAAAAGGAGGTGATCATGTCCTCCCTGACATCTCAGGAAGGAGATGAAAACACCAAAGGAAATGAGAAATCTAATCAGATTAGTGGGTTTCTGAAGGGACTCACTTGAAACAGGTATACAGAAAATCCATCAATATGGGAGGTATACATAATTACATAAATTACATAAGCACATACTAACACAGGCTAGTAGTGTTTTGACAAATAACATGAATCAACATGAGGAATTACACATGCACATAAATCCTAAACATGGTCCAAAACCAATATATTGTCCATTACTTCACATGTGTAGAGAATCCAATGATTCCTACAACTTTTGAAATTCTGAAATACTCTCATCAACAATTTTTCATCTCAGGGAATCCAATGATTGCTGCAGATTTTGAAGTCCTGCAATAGTCTTATCATGTCTCATGGAATCCAATGATTCCTACAGATTTTGAAGTTCTGCAACAGTCTTACCAACAATTTTTATCTCAGCAAATCCAATGATTCCTGCTGGTTCTGAAGTTTTTTAACAGTCTCATTATCAGCCATTCTTTTTCAGTGTCAGATATTTGTTAGGTCTTCTCCTTTGTTTTGAGGTCTTTCTCTTTTTTCTGTCTCTCTCCAGATGCTCATGGACACTCATCTGATTCCTCCTCTCTGTAGAAATACAAATAAACCCTTTCCCCAAGCAGTTAAGCTATCTAGTCCCTTTTATTTGCCACTTTCTAAATCTTTTCTCATCATCTGGCAATTACATTGGAGTTGCTCATTATATTGGAACTGTTTGCATTAGACACTGCCCTTCTTTTGGATTAAAAAGCCTATATTCTCCCAATTGTAATCCCTTTCACCCATCTGATTGATTTTTGGCTCATTGATCATGTAATCTTTTTCTGCCATCTGATTGCTTTTTGGCTGACTGAATATATCAGAGCCCTGAACTTCTAAAGCTGTATTCTTGGCTGCCATCAAGCCCCACCTGTCTTTTGTTTGATAACTTGGAGCTAAGCCCTGCCTCTCATTTCCCTGGGTCAATCTAAATTGTGAAGCCCATTGGAAACCCTTGTTGCATTTTATACATGGGGTTTTGAGTCTTGTTCTCTCACCCTATCTTCTCACTTTATCTTTACACCTACATTGGGCTTTCAGATGCCCAATTTTTTCACATTGAAAGCATCAGGAAGTCTCTCTAGCAGTCCCTTGCCAAGAGGGACCCTGTCTTCCCATGTTTTGCATCATAGTCTGGGTATGATAAGCCATTTGTGCCCACTATGGCACAGCATCTTATAATCTCTTCTAAAGGAGCATCTTTGTGTAGTCCCCATATAATTCTTCTGCAAACCTCAATAGCATTTTCCTTAGACAGTCGCCTTATCATTATTTCTGTAGCAGCATTTTCTCCAATGGTTCTTGTACAGCTGTTTACAGATGTCCACCAAAATCAGCAAAAGGTTCATTGGAACCTTGCTCTATTTTTGTGAAGGCTTCCCCTCAATCTTTCTCTGGGAAGGAGCCCCAAGCTTTTGTAACAGCAGCAGCAATTTGCTCATATGCTGCTATGGGGTAATTAATTTGTGTTGAATTGTCTGCATACTGACTATGACCTGCTACTTGGTCAAAGGTGATTTGCATATTAACTCCAGTTTGCTTTTTTCACTGGGCTTGTATCCTGCACAATTCACTATACTCCAAAAGCCACAACAAGTTTTGTCCAGGTTCTAAATATGTCCTTGCTATAAATTTCCAATCATTAGGTATTAAGATTTCATAAGCCAAATTCTCTAGTAACATCTTAACATAAGATGATGATGTAGCCCCATAAAGAGTGCAACCCTTTTCCAAATCCTTGATTTTTTCCAGATCAAAAGGATTGTATCTTCTCCTTTGTTGACCTGAAGAATCAAATTCTTCAATCACAGGATATGCATTTATGAAATCAGATATATCCTGTCCTTTTTTAGCCTTAACCAGTGCCTTTTGTAATCTTATCATAGGCTGCTCCATAGGTGGTGCTGATTGTCTTATTCCCTCTCCCCCTTCTCCTTCTCCCTCCATCCATTAAGGGTTAATTGAGGGGGGAGAGTTATGAAATGGGAAATGTCCTAATGGCTTCTTCTGTGAAGCAAACACTCAGAATTGTACTTAACTCCTTTCTTGTCTAATTCAACATCCTTTTCACCTAGTTCCTCCCCCTCCTGTACTTTCTTTTTTCTTATTCTATAACATATAATTTCCTAAAGTCAATTGTATTAAGTTATATGTATAAAGTGTTTCTTTGGAAATTGAGTCAGGTTCATTATCATTGTAGTATTCACATAGTTGCTGTCCTACTAATTTTCACTGTTCTGGACTTAATTCTTGTCCCTTAGAGAACCAAGGAGATGTATACTGTACTGTTTCTAAAAGTTCAATGATCTGCTCCCAAGTTACAATCAAACCTTGATCTTTTTATCAATCTGACCAAGCTGTTCACATATTTTCCTTTTGGTGGAGAAATCTCCTTTCTAAACATTTGTGCCATTTTAGCTTGAATACTGTCACAGGGACTTTCACTGAAATCAGGATCAGAGGCTTTTCCATTGAAATCAAGATCATGTCAGCCCCACATTAGGTGCCAAAATGTAATGTTCTCTTTTGGTTTGGTTTCCTTGGGGACTCTGGGAGCAGCCTTCAGTTAAGTTCAGTAATCACCAAAGTCAGGTGTTAAAGTATAGTCAGGTGTTAAAGTCCAAATCCTTGATTATCTCCTTGCCTGGGACCCAGGCCAGCTTTTTTGATCCTCCTGAATGTATCTTGGTTTCTGTGGGAGAGGCAGGAGAACCACCATCACAGTCTCTGTCTTCCCTAGTTCTGATTTTGGCCAAGTGTGTCCAAGTTGATATGCTCTCTTATCATGGATGTGAATCTTGTAGAAATTTATTAAGGACTAAGTACATGTACTGAACTAGAGAATTTATTAAGCACTATGCTAAACAACCATTGTCTTTCTCAATTCCACTGATTTAGCAATCTAACTACTCTTTGTAGTTTGTAAGCATCCTTGTTTCAAATTCAGAGTTCTGGCCCATAAAATCCCAGCATTTATCATATTTTCTAAAGGAAACTGTACTAACAATAAACTTGTCATTGAGAATATGAATAAGTGCAATGGTTCCCTCTTATCAGCTAGATAAAATGTAAACTCTTGTGTTTGAGATGAGTCCTTGTCAAGTTTGCCCTTATCCAATTTAAAAATCTTTCTTAGCACAATTTTATTTTTACTATTAGTAAAAATGTCTGTATCTACATATATATGTGTGTGCATCTGTATATGCATATATGAATGTATATATGTATGTGTGTGTGTGTGTGTGTGTGTGTGTGTGTGTATGGATATGTGAATGTGTGTATGTATTATATGGAGTATTAAGGGAGGACCTCTGTTGTGAAGGTTTCAGGAAGTCTTTTCAGGGCTGCTTTGCTATGCAACACTCTCCCAACAATCATCTATGGTTCCAATAATCTATAACATTCATAGCAACCACACTCCCTTGTTTTGGCAAATGGGCTAAATCAGGTTGAAGCAACATAAAGGCCTCACATCCTGGCAGAATAAGTAAATGAAAACTACTTGTTCCAAATTCTATGAAGGCAGCTAAAGCAGGTGCTGTGTAGCACTTAGACCTTGGTCAGATATTAATGACTGAAGATGGTATTCTGCCTCACTTAAATTCAATCCACACCCAATTCAAGACCACTCTATGGTATCATTAGTTCTCCTTAAAAACAAATGACAATTATTAGTCAGAGAAATGCAAATTAAGACAACTCTGAGATACCACTACATACCTATCAGACTGGCTAGAATGACAAGAAAGATAATGCGGAATGTTGGAAGGGATGTGGGAAAACAGGGACACTAATACATTGTCACTGGCATTGTGAACGAATCCAACCATTCTGGAGAGCAATTTGGAACTGTGCTCAAAAAGTTATCAAACTGTGTGCATACCCTTTGATCCAGCAGTGTTTCAACTGGGCTTATATCCCATAAAGATACTAAGGAAGAGAAAGGAACCTGTATGTGCAAGAATGTTTGTGGCAGCCCTCTTTGTAGTGGCCAGAAACTGGAAACTGAGTGGATGTCCATCAATTGGAAAATGGCTGAATAAATTGTGGTATATGAATATTATGGAATATTATTGTTCTATAAGAAATGACCAGCAGGATGATTTCAGAAAGGCCTGGAGAGACTTACATGAGCTGATGCTGAGTGAAATGAGCAGGGCCAAGAGATCATTATATACTTCAACAACAATACTATATGATGGCCAATTCTGATGGACCTGGCCATCCTCAGCAATGAGATCAACCAAATCAGTTCCAATGGAGCAGTAATGAACTGAACCAGCTACACCCAGCGAAAGAATTCTGGGAGATGACTAAAAACTATTATATTGAATTCCCAATCCCTATATTTTTGCCCACCTGCATTTTGGATTTCTTTCACAGGCTAATTGTACAATATTTCAGAGTCCGATTCTTTTTGTACAGAAAAATAACGGTTTGGTCATGTATACTTATTGTTTATCTAATTTATATTTTAATATATTTAACATTTACTGGTCATCTTGCCATCTGGGGGAGGAGGTGGGGGAAAGGAGGGGAAAAATTGGAACAAGAGGTTTGGCATTGTCAGTGCTGTAAAGTTACCCATACATATAACCTGTAAATAAAAGGCTATAAAAAAATAAAAATAAAAACAAATGACAAACAAACACACACACATATTTCCAATTAATAAGAATTTATTTTCTCTCCCATCTACTTCCCATCCTTCACCAAACTATTTTCCTAAGGAAGGGGAAACAATAACAATTGTACATAGGTTAAGAGAGAAAAAAATTCCCACAATTTCTTATGACCAAAAATATTATTCTTGACTTCTCATACTTTCCTTTGCACCACACAGTCATTAATCTAGCTATAATAGGTCTATCTGTTCTGCAGATAGAACATTATATCTCTTTTTTATTATTATAGCTTTTTATTTACAAGATATATACATAGGTAATTGTTCAGCATTGACAGTTGCAAATCCTTTTGTTCCAACTTTTCCCCTCCTTCTCTCCACCCCTTCTCCCAGATGGCAGGTTGACCAATACATGTTAAACAGAACATTTTATCTCTTGATATCCCATATTTTTATTGTCAGACTACCATGCTTAGACTACTATCCCTACTCACTCCTTACTTAAGTCTTAGCTTCCTTTGATTTCTTCAAGATTCACTTGAAATCTCATTTTCTGCAAGGTCTTTCTTATTAATGTTCTCCCTCCACATGAAAACCTTTATTCTGATATTACTTTCTATTTTTATCATACAAATATTAAATATTCAGAGATTTTTACTTGTTCTCTTCCACCACTGTAATACAAATTCTTTGAGGGCACAGATCATGATTTGTCCTTTATTTCTATCCTCAGCACTTATCCTTGTTACTGAATGATTGACAATTGTTTAAGAAGGCTATGTAGCTTTTGCTTGAGGCAATATAAGATGATAAAATATATTTTAAAGTTATGGTCAAGGTGTAGTCAATTCATGATATAAATTGCCCTTTGCACATGTAAATGATTCTGTCCTATTATTAACTGTGCTATGTTGGCAGGATAACATGATAGTGGATTTTGTTCCTTTCTTCATTCTTTCAGTTCAGTGAAAGACTTCATTTCTCCTTAATGCCAATCTACTTTTTCCAGTGACTAAATAACCTAAATAGAACTGTGTCTACATAACTGTATGAATTTCAACCGTCAGTTGATAAGATTGAAGACCTGACAAGAACTAGCTCTATTCTTACTCAAATAATTCTCCACATTCAGATATTGGCAATATGTAGAAGATAAATATCTTGCTATTTCCTACCACTGTTCATGGTTGTTGGGAAGAAAAGAATAATATATATATCTGTGGGACTTGCTTTTGATGGTACCTTAATTATGACTTTTTAAAAATCTGCACCACATAGAAAGTTTAAAAGGATATGCCTAAGAATGTTTAATTATAAAATTTTAGTAACAGATTCCGAAGAAAAACAGTTCCTTAAAAGACAAACATATTAAGATGGCAGAGAGAAACCTGGAAGTTGCCTGATTCTCCCCATTTCCCCTCAGAATTAATGTTAAACTACTAAACAGAATCTGGAATGATACAACCCACAAAAAGAATTTGTAAAACATTTTCCTTGAGAAAATGGGGAAAAAACACTTAACACTGTATCTGAGCAGGCAAGCAGAAGGCCGAAGACACCACACAATTCAGTAACCAAATCCTCTCTATCCTGGCTCAATTAGCAAAAGTGACAAAGGTTGGCCAGGTGTGAGACTTCTAGATTCAGTTCTAAGGCAATGTAAGAGCCCCCAAACCCCAGAGAAGTGTAAGTAGGCCAGGCTATCCCATTGTAATTTTGTATGTAAAGCTGAAAGCACCTAAGAACCTAGTCTGGATAATCTGTGATCTAATATCTGTTTCACAGCATAAAAGTTTGGGACAGAGCACCCTGTACCCTAGGAGCAGAACTCAACTTTAAAAATCATAAAAGGGGCTAAAAAGTCAGAAAATCATAGAGAGCCTCTATGTAGTCAGTGTAGTCAGGGGAGATTCAAACGCAAAATCAGTAGAGGATGATAGTGTCAAAATACGTGTACATGAAGCTTTCCCAAAGGGGAAAATGAATTGATCTCAAGCCCAAAATTCCTCTTAGAAGATCTCAAAGAGAATTTTAAAGATCATATAAGAGAGATAGAAGAAAAACTGGAAAAAAGAAATGAGAGTTATATGCAGTAGAATTTGGAAAACCATGTAAACAGCTTCTAAAGGGAAACAAAAAATCGTCTAAAGAAACAATCCTTAAAAAAATAGAACTGGTCAAATTAAAAAACAAAAGTCCACCAGGGAAAAAAGAAAACAAACAAAAACATCTTTTATAAGTAGAATTTACCAAATGTAAAAGAAAATACAAAATGCTAACAAGCAAAGAATTCCTTGAAAATTAGAATTGGGCAAGTGGAAGCTAATGACTCTATATGAGAAGGAAAGAGAGAGACAGAGACAGAGATAAATGAGAGAGGCTGTATGAATGAGTACCTTAATAATAAGTTAATATTCATAAAGCTAATGATTTTGAAGCTGGAAGGCATAGGTTAAAATCATGCATCTGATACACAATGGCTTTGTAACACTGAGCAAATCATTTGCCATTTGCATGTCTCAGGCAATATTCTGGACTTGAAAAAGCAGAACAATTTCTAAAATAAATGAGTTTCTAAAAATAAAATAAAATCTCCTTCCTCATATTTCTAGACACAAATGAAAGTATAGCCCTTGAAATATAAATGTACATAGATAATGTATGGAGGCACGTAGGTATGTGTTTTTATGTATGATATGTTTATAATGGCATCTATCTCACAAGTTTTTGTAAAGATCAAATGGGTTAATATGTGAAGTATTTTGTCATCATTAAAATGCTACATAAGCATTTGCTATTACATGTGTCGATATATTTTTCTAAATATTACATATATTTATACATGCATTCACATATATCAAATAAGTAATACAGTGAACAGAGCACTTGGCCTAAAGACAGGAAGATTCTTCTTCCTAAGTTTAAATATGATTTAAGACATTTGCTAGCTGTGTGACTTTAGGCAAGTCATTTTGTTCTGTTTGCCTCAGTTTCCTCATGTGTAAAATGGGATGGAAAGGGAAATGGGAAACTACTATAGTATCTTTGTCTGATATCAGCATTAAACCTGATATGAAACTCCTAGAAGACAAATTTAGATTTTCAAAGCATAACTTGAAATATAAGGTAATCTTGAGATTGATCAAGAGAAAGATTCTTAGAAAAGTTTTATACACTCAAAAACAGAGCACTCATATAAAAAAACATATTTAACTATACTTCCCCTTTAAGGTAGTCAAAAATAGTTGTATATGATACATAAATATGAAAATATTTGATGTATGTACTTATGTATTTTTTTTTGCATTTTCTTTGATAATTACAAGCATATTTATAGAGCTTTGTTGCACTTGGATAAATAAATTGCATTTAAATCCTGACTCAAATACTTTCTAGCTTGTGGTCCCTGGACTAGCTGTGCAACAATCCAATGAAATTATCTATCTATCTATCTATCTATCTTTATGTGCATACAGGTATGTATATATTCAGAGAGAAAGAAAGAGAGAGAAAGAGAGAAAGAGCACTTTGCAAACTTTTGAATGTTATCAATAGGGTGTGTATGTTTATAGAAATGTAAATGTCTATACAAAGTCTTAAACATGTATATTTATAAATAAAAACACCTATAACTAAAATGCATTTTCTTTATGAAAATCAATTGAGGTGATGCAAGTATTATTAAGGCATTGTTATCCATATTTTGCCAATGAGAAAATAAAGAAAACTGAAGATCAAGTGACTTGTCCAGGGAAATATAGCTAACAAGTATATCCCTGCAACTGAGTTACTGATGCCTTCATTTGCTGAACTTGGCAGAAAGTTCATGCCATAGCCAAGATTTTTGGCCAAGTTCCTTGAAAAATAAATCTTCAATGATAATTTCATCTCCCAAATTTGAATGCGAGCAAAACATAAAAATGACAACTTATTCCTCTATTCTTAAAAAAATTTCTAAGACCCTGACTACAGCAGTAACAAAGATATAAGGAATGATATATAATTAGTTATTTGATGCTTTATAGATATAATTCTAGAGAAATACAAATCAAAATTACAATGAACCTTGTGCAAGTAACTTTACAAAATACTAAAATACAAATATTATTATGTTAATAAAGATGCCATTTTAAAGTGTTTGGAGAAGAGACAGAGAATGTTGGGAAAATTTCAGAAAAGTCAAGGTCTTTAGTTCTGAAAAGAAAATGATATGGGGGACCCTAGATTATGCCCTTTCAATGATGATGTTAGGGAGAAGAGGTTGATTGAAGTTTAAGGAGGAAATGACTCAAAATAATGTATGTAACTAGCAGTGAAGTGATTGGTGCTGTATTAACTATTCATTTAGAATCAGCTGCCCACTGATTTAGGCAGAAACTGAACAAGGAGGATAGAAAAAGAGACTATGAGACTTCATCAAAGATTTTCAAAAGAGTCTGCAGAAATTAATCAACTGCAAGTGCTTAGGAAATCCCAAGCTGTCAAAATAATTTCAATGAAAATCTAGTTCCCTTACAAGTTTTCACTGTGTAAGAGTGATTCAAGATATTAAGCTGGAGATGGGGATTCTGTTAGTGGGTGAGTGGGTGAATGTTCTCTAGGTGCTTTTACATTAGCCTTCATTCCACTCCCTTAGCTTTCTATGTGTTCAAACCTACAGACACTTTAATCTTACTTTTTTCCCCTTTCCTAAAGGGGAAATTATAAAATAATAATAACTTTAATTATTTTCTAAATTTCTAAATATGTCTTATTTCCCAGACTATTTCCCACAGTCCCCAAACTTTTTGCCACATATGTAAATATGCATTAGATATCTATACACCAATGTATATATATATATATATATATATGTCAGTGTTTATAACATATATGCATGCACATGTCATTTATCATATATATATATATATATATATATATATATATATATATATGTATTTATTAGGGAGGGAAGAGAGACACAGAGACAGAGAGACAGACAAATACAGTTGCTGTTTGCTATGAAAAGTATTGTGAATCAAAATATAAGCAAGCAATATATTCCTTCTACCAAAGGCACCTATATTCTAACTGGGATATTGTGATAATGGTTTGATTGGAGAGAATCCTGATATTGTAGTTTAGATAATTTGGATTAAAAAATTTCTGGTCAGGCTGTTCTTTGGACTAAAATTAATTACTTGGAATATAATAGCTATAAACACAATATCAAACACTTGGTTTCAAAACACGAAGCAAATTAATTGGGTCCTAACTAGAGATGGGGGCTACTATAAAATTCATAGACTAAAAGCCAAAATGTGAGATATGAATCAAAGAAGACTGTGTAATTTTAAGCTTAAATAATTAAAGCACAATGCCCAGGGCCAAATTCATTTCCTACTTAGGTTAGATGACAATTAAAAATTTTTGACCAGGTATGGAAACCACATTTTAAGATGAAAATTAGCAAGATATGTCCTCAGATTGGGGAACAGGTTGATAATGCATTCCAAGTCATGACATACCAATATCAATAAAATCCTTTAAGGATGATTAGTCTAAAGAAAAGAAATTTTAGAAAACAATATGTTTCTTTCTTTCTTTCTTATTTGGCTGAGACAATTGGGGTGAAGTGACTTGCCTAGGGTCATACAGATAGAAAGTGTTAAGTGTCTGAGGCCAAATTTGAACTCAGGTCCTCATGACTTCAGGGCTGGTGCTTTATCCACTGCACCATTTAGCATTTTGTCCCTCAATATGTTTCTTTTCAAATATTCCAAGGACTGACATTTAGAAGAAGAGTTAGATGTTTTCCACTTGGTCTGTGGGAACATAATTAGGACAAATGGTAGGAACTTATTGGGATAAATATTTATTGTCAATAGGATGGCAGAAAAACACTTTGCTTGTTCCCTCAAAAGGTGAAAATTAGAATGAACTAATTTTAGGATATAGGCGACACTTTGGGACCAGATGGAGAAAGGGTTCCCTCTTTTAATGACACTTAGATTAGATGGTATCCATTCAAAGCTTCTTTCCACTCTAAAATTCTATGTTTTTTTCAAGTTAGAAAACTTCATTTGAATGAAGACCCTCAATTTGGAAGATGAGATATAGTAATTAAAAAAAATAAACAATTTTGTCAATGACCTGCATCATGAAACTGAAAGTATTCTCATTGAAACTGGGTATTTAACCAATGGAAAAGACTGCTACAGGAAATATTATAGTGTGCCAACATATCTTTAATCACAGATTGTAGAGGACTGCAGATAGTGGGGGAACTCTGTGTAAGATATAAGACTATTAAGCCTAGAGGAAATCTGCTAAAATATCTGGTTTGGCTCCCATTTCCCTTTGGTGCCCATCTCCCTTCCTGAGAAGTCAAGGACGGAGCGTGAGCATATTTATTCTACTGGAAGCAAGGAATACTTACAGGATGCTTATAGTTAACACCTACTTAGTGTGATTGGTGATATAATGGTTCTCTAGTTCACATATATTTAGTGTACTGTAAGGATGTAATCATACTGAGGTATTTAAGGGCTGACAGAAGTGGAAATGAGACACTCCATCTTTGACCATCCTCCTGGTGGCTCTCCTGCCTAATTCACTCCTCCCCTAAGATTAAGGCTGGTCTTGAGATCCTCCAAAGAGTTATCTAGACACTACATTTTGCTGCCCTTCCAGATCCTATTTTTATGAAAACTCAAAGGCAGACAGCCTTCTAATCATGTTAGTCAATACTCCTTTATTTCAGGCAGTCCAAGAATCTCATTCTAAATATCAGGTTGCTCGAACTTTACATTTGTAGTTTGGGATAACAAAAGCAAAAGCTATGAGCATAATAAATGCCTATAGAGCTTGCCTTCCTTTGCTCCTACACTCCCTCCAGGGAAGAAGCCTCATGGTTTTCAGTAAAATTTAGGTGTGACCCATTATAAATCTTTTAGTCAGGATTTACTTTTGCAATAACAGCACCAAAAGGGACGGTCCAAGTGGTCCCTGAATTCCTTATACAAGCATTTGCAATTATGGGTGTGCCACAAGCAATAAAAACAGATAATGGACCTACATATACTTTTGCACACTTCTGTACACAGTATCAGATTTTACACATCATTGCCATACTTATTAATCCTGAAGAACAGGCAATAGTAGAAAGGAGAAAAAGAGACATCAGGATGCTCCTTCTAAAACAAAAGAAAGAAGGAGCCAGATGTAACCTTAGATGATATTTAAATTTAGCTTTTTATTCTATTTTTTTCTATTTTTGGTAAAGATGCGCTGGCTCCAGCAGACAGGTTTTATAATCCACTGGAAAGACAGTGTCCAGTGCGAGCAGCTCCACGATCTTTAAATAATCGTCACGTGATGTGAAGAGATCCAAAGATGGTGAATGGGGGCCAGATAGGTTGATTACTTGGGGGAGAGACTTGGCTTGCATCTCTACAGATGGAGAAGGAATCAGATGGGTGCCAATGAGCCTTGTCCATTGAAGAGAGACCAAAAAAGAGAAGACCCTTGAAATGAAGGAGAAGACCCAAGAAAGATCTGACTATGTGTGCCACTGAAAGAGCATGACTGTTAACCCAACGTGAATGGCAATTGACTCATGAACATCAAAAATTGTTAGTGAGACTGTTTCAGGACTTCAAAATCTGCAGGAATCATTGGATTCTCTGAAACATGATATAAGGAAAACTAGATACAGTAGCATCTGTCCATATTATAGATAAAGTTGGTATATTATTTAAAAAGTCGGAATAGTCCAGATGTAATAGTGATCTTGATATGGGTAATACTCCTTAGAGCCAGAAGAGATTAGGCTGATGTCTAACTCCAAAATAGCTCTTGATATTCCAACTCAGAGAATGGCAAAAGTTATAAACCTGTCGAAGTCTAATAAAAATTTTTACTGGCATACAAGCCTGAATTACCTTTTCTCCTTTCACCAAAAATTGATGCTCCCTTCCATTGCTCTATAACCAAAATATTTGCATTAATAGATCTCAGAAATAATATTATTCAATCAAAAATTACAAAAGAATTTCTTTATATCTGCCATGAGTTCTTTGAAACTACATTATTTTCTTTTTGCATTTGTTTATATTTCCACTGAATAACGTAAAACCTGGTATATAATAATTGCTTAATAAATAATTAACTATCAAGTGGTATTAACTAATGCACTTTCTGAACTCTATTGTATGAAAGGAAATTGATTTGTTGAAAATGGTTTAGTATCTGAGGGAACTGGTTATTAATTTGATTATGACTGAAATTTTTTAAAGTAAATTTTCAAAATGATAAAAATTAATATTTCTTTTACCATATGAGAATACTAGGTTATGTTTTTAATGATCACTAATCAGAATACTTTAAAATTTAAATTCCTATTAAAATTCAAAGGTAAATTGTCATGTTCTTGATAATTACATGACAACTTTTTCCTCTAATACTGAGATGGTAAATTGATTATTGTATTGAGTACCAGAATTTATTTTTCCTTTATTTTAAAGATTTTTTGACATAATATAAACCCAAGAGAATTTGTACATTCTACTTAATTGCACTCATGACATTGATTTCCTTTCTACTTCAGGCTTGTATATTACATCATTGTACACTTTAAATTACCACTAATACTCTGATTCTTTTCTTTTCTTTTAATTAGTTTTCAGATTCCTCAACATGGTAACAACAAATTTCATCATATACTTTAATTTCTGTAATATGTTGCTCCTTTTACACTATCTGTTATCTGTCTTTTTTGAAAATTGTTCATAACATGCGATATAAAGCCTGTAATAAAATAGTGAGAGTAAAAGAGGCAGAAGAATGCAATTTCTTGCCAAAACCTCTGCTCTTTTGTAAAATGTTACTTAATCATACCTAAAAGTCATCAAATTACATAATAATTTGTATCTGACTTGAATAATATGGTTGGAAATGTTAGAAATCTGATTTTCAGCTATTATTTCAGTTAAGTAAAACTAGCTATAAAAACTGGGAAAACATTTAGAAAAAATATGTAATATATATTCATTTAAGCCTGTAATGTTTTAGTTTTAGTTTTGTGTTTGTTTATTTTTATCATTTGCCATTCAGGTACTAAAGATATCTGTTAATAACTGCAGATGATGAATTTAAGGAACTCATTCATAAATAGTGTTTCATTCACTTAAAGAGTTATAATTTAAAACTGAAGCATTTTAAAGAAGAGCTAGTCTGAATTCTTCATTTTATAGATGAAGAGACTAAGGACATGTAAGGTTAAATGATTTTCCTAAAAATCAATAATTAGCAGAACCATTATTTAAAAAAGGAGTCTGGCTATAAATGTAGTGTTCCTTCTATTCCAACATTCCATATTGTAGCTAAGTAACTTTAAGTTGTGGACAATGTGAATAGAAGCTACTTTTAAGCCACTTACAAATAGATATGTGTTTAAAGGATAAGAACAAATAAGTGTCAAAGGAAGAAATAAAAGAAGAAAATAAATTCTTCATTTGGAATAATACATATAATCCCAAGGTTTCACTTCTTGCACTCTCCATATATATATTCTTTGTTTTTCAGTTTTTTTTTAAGGATAGTATACTTTTCAAAATACATGTAAAGATTATTTTCAATTGTCCTTTCTGCAAGATTTTGTGTTTCACATTCCCTCCCCCCATTACTTTCCCATTCCCAAAACAGCAAACAATCTGTCATAGATTATATACCATACATTTTATATCAGTAAAAATGGGGGGAGATGAGAATAGGGACACTAAAGCATTGCTAGTGTGGCAGTTAATAAGTATAATTTTAATTAATTTGATGAGCACAAAGAAGCATGGAAAGATTCACATAATGTTATAAAAAATTAAGAAAATCATATTAAAAGCATGATAGATACAATATGAATGGAAAAAAATTACAAAAATAAAAATTGAAAGGAAATTATAAAATGTTACCATGATTCCAAAAAAAAAAAAAAAAAAGAGCTAGGAAAAGAATACACCTTTCTGCCTAATTGCATAGGTAAAATGTATTCAAGTGCTCTCCATTGCAAATAGTTTCACATTTTTCTTATGTTTTGAGTAATTATAATGATTTATCTTCCTCTCCATCTCCTTGTCTTCAAATTTTCCTGTTTGTTATGTCAGAGGGAAGAGGAAGAAAAAAATATACTCATGGTAACGTTTTTAATAACTATCAAAAAAGTATCTAAAGCAAAAGGAAAAACAAGAACTTATTACAGGCAAAACATTGTATTAAATTCTATAGTTATAAAGAAAAAAAGGAACTTGCCATAAAGAAATATGCATTGTGCTAGGAGTGAAAGTATAAAGCTAAAATTATATAATTTACAAGAATAGTAAGTTATATAAAATTCATAGAGACATGGCACTATTCCCAAGGGAGAACAGTAAGGAAATGTCCCTGTAAGAGTTAATGTTAAATGAGATTTCAAAGTGGAGAGAAATAATGAGTCAAAGGTCAGGGAGAAATATAGTCCAGCAAGCCTATAGGAAGGAAATGAGGCATAGGTTGGGATTGTACATATGAAGAAGAATAAATAGTTAAGTTTGTTTTGAATGCATAACATGTAAAGGGAAATAATGTGAAATCAATCTTGAAAGATAAATTGGATCCATTTTATGCCAAAGAATAGATTTATATTTTATAATACAACAATAAAAAACAACTAAATTTATCCGTACAGATGAGTTTCGGGAATATCCATTTGTAAGCTACATGGAGTCTGGTTTTAAGAGGAAAGAAACTGGAGGGAGACATTCACTAGAAACCTATTGCAATAGTCTATATTAGAAATTGCAAGGACCCGAATAACAAGTTACTAAAAAAATCTCATAAGGAAGATTTTCCTATTTTGGAGTTCTGGGGGCTGAGTCAAGATGGCAGAGTGAACCAAGACATTGTTTTATCTCCCAGTTTCCCTTGAAAGCTACATGAAACCAAGTTTTTGAACAGAATCTGACAGAATGAAATCACAATCCAGCTCTAGATATAATGGAAATAATTCAAAAAAATGTCTGTCTCACTGGGGTAAATGTTCAGCCCAGCTCAGAGAGTGTCTGGGAAAAACTCATTTTTTTCTTTTTGATCCGAATTTTCTTGTGCAGCAAGATACATGTATAACAATGTATACATATATTGGATTTAACATATATTGTAACATATTTAACATGGAATATCTGCCATTTAGGGTAGGATTGGGGGGAAGGAGGGGAAAATTTGGAACAGAAGGTTTTGCTGCAAAAGTCAATTTTGAAAAATTACCCATGCATATATTTTCCAAATAAAAAAAGCTTTATTGATAATAATAACAAAAAAAAAATTAATCAATCACCTCTAGAAAGAGATTCCATAGGAAAACCCCAAAGAACATCCTAAAGAAACTCCAAAAATTTAATCTCAAGGAAAAAATACTGCAAGCTACCAGTCAAAACCAATTCAAATATCAAGGGAAAAGATTCAGGATTACCCAGAATCTGACACCTACTACAATAAAGGTTTGGAGGGCTGGAATACCATATTCTGGAAGGCAAAGGACCTGGGATTACAAACAAGACTTAACTACACAGTAAGAATCAGCATTATCTTTCAGGAGAGAAGATGGACCTTCAAAGAAGTAAGAGACTTTTATCATTTATATTGAAAAAAAATCAGAATCAAACAGAAAAATTTAGAAAATAATGGAAAAGTTAACAGGGGAAATATATATTAAAAGGCTAAAATGTTTACATTTTACATTTACATTTTCCATTCTTAGGTGGGAAAACAATATCTGTAACTTGAGAACTGTATCTAACACTTGGGCAGATAAAAGCAGACATCACCTGGACTGAAAGTGTGGTTGTGAATGGACTGTGATGAAATGACATGAAAGAAAAAGATATATAGGGATAGAAAAAACAATGACAACATTGAGAGAACATATCAAAACATATAGGAGGAAGCCAAAGTAATTCTTAGGGGAATTTTTAAACCTCTAAATAGCTATAAAAACAAAATAGAGAAAGAGGAAATTAATAAATTAGGCATGCAACTAGGAAAGCTTGAAAAAGAACAAATTAAAAACTCCAATTAAATATAACATTAAAATTTTGAAACATAAAGAAGCGATTAATAAAATAGAGACCAAGAAAACTATTGAATTAATAAACAAAACTAAAAAAAACATACAAAATTATGACCAGTGTTATTTAATATTGTGCTAGAAATTTTGATTTTAGCCAAAGAAAAGAGAAATTAAAGCAATTACAATATGCAGTGAGGAAATTAAAACATCACTTTTTGCAGATAATATGATAATATACTTAGTGAATCCTAGAAAATAGTACAAAAGCCTACTGGAAACAATTCACAGCTTTAATACAGTTACCGGATATAAAATAAACCCAACAGAAAACATCAACATTTCTATCTATTACTGACAAAGGCCATCAGCAAGAAAGAGAATGTGAAATTCAATTTAAAATTACTATAGACAAAATAGGATACTTGAGGGTTACCTGATAAGAAAAACTCAATAACTATAAGAACAAAATTGCAAAACACTTCTCATACAAATAAAGTTAGATGTAAACAATATGAAATATATTGTTTGTTCATGGCTAGGCTGAGCTAATATGACAATGCTGCCTAAATTGGTTGACCAATACATGTTAAATACGTTAAAGTATATGTTAAATACAATATATATGTTTACATGTCCATATAGTTATTTTGCTATACAAAAGGACTTTGAAATAGTGTACAATTAAGCTGTGCAGGAAAACAAAAATGCAGACTGACAAAAATAGTGGGATTGGGAATTCTATGTAGTTGTTCATACTCATTTCCCAGAGTTGTTTTGCTGGGTTTAGCTGATTCAATTCATTACTGCTCTATTGGAACTGATTTTGTTCATTGCCTTGTTGAAGAGGGTCATGTCCATAAGAATTGATCATCATATAATACTGTTGTTGAAGTATATAATGATCTCCTGGCCCTGCTCATTTCACTCAGTATCAGTTCATGTAAGTCTCTCCAGGCCTTTATGAAATCATCCTGCTGGTCATTTCTTACAGAACAATAATATTCCATAACATTCATATACCACAATTTATTCAGCCATTCTCCAATTCATGGGCATCCACTCAGTTTCCCATTTCCGGCCAATACAAAGAGGACTGGACAAACATTCTTACACAGACAGGCCCCTTTCCTTTCTTTAAGATCTACTTGGGATATAATCCTAGTACTAACACTGCTAAATCAAAGGGTATGCAGAGTTTGATAACTTTTTGAGCATAGTTCTAAATTGTTCTCCAGAATGGCAGGATGTATTAACAATTCCACCAACAATGTATCAGTGTCCCAGTTTTCCCACATCCCCTCCAATATTCCGCATTATCTTTCCCTACCATACTAGCCGATCTGAAAGGTAGTGGTATATCAGAGTTGTCTTAATTTGCTTTTCTCTGATTAATAATGACTTGGAGCATCTTTTCATATGGTTAAAAATAGTTTCAATTTCTTCATCTGAGAATTGACTGTTCATATCCTTTGACCATTTATCAGTTGAGAATGGCTTGATTTCTTATAAATTGGAGTCAATTCTCTATATATTTTGGAAATGAGGACTTTATCAGAACCCTTGACTGTAAAAATGTTTTCCCAATTTATTGCTTCTCTTCTAAACCTGTTTGCATTAATTTTGTTTGTACAAAAACTTTTCAATTTGATATAATCAAATTTTTTTATTTTGTGATCAATAATGATCTTTAGTTCTTCTTTGGTCATAAATTCCTTTCTTTTCCACAGGTCTGAGAGGTAAACTATCCTATGTTCTTCTAATTTATTTATAATATCATTTTTTATGCCTAGGTCATGAACCCATTTTGACCTTATCTTGTTCTATAGTGTTAAGTGTGGGTCAATGCCTAGTTTCTGCCATACTAATTTCCAATTTTCCCAGCAATTTTTGTTAAACAGTGAGTTCTTATCCCAAAAGCTGGGGTCTTTGGGTTTGTCAAATATTAGATTGCAATAGTTATTTACTATTTTGTCCTGCGAACCTAACCTATTCCGCTGATGGACTATTCAGTTTCTTAGGCAATAGCAAATGGTTTTTGTGACTGCTGCTTTATAATATACTTTTAGAGCAGATACAGCAAGGGTACCTTCATTCAATTTTTTTTTTTTCATTAGTTTCCTTGAAATTCTTGACCTTTTATTTTTCCATATGTGTTGGAATCCTTACAAAGTATTAACTCATTAGAGTTGATAGAGACAATAATTATCTAATTTAGCATGGTTCAGTATGTTTGATCTAATCTTACAAGGAGATGTTATGAGTCAGAACTTGAAACAAGGTACTAAGTGGAACTGATAGAAACAATGCTTGTGTTCACACCTTTAGAGAGCTCATATAAGCAAGAAGTTCTTAGGCCAAAGAGCACTCTGGGACAGAAACAGAGCACTCTGGGAGATACAGAAGCCCTACAAGCCCACTCTCAGAGGTGGAGTCAGATTCATTCCAACTTTCACCTTGATGCTGGCAAGAGACATTTGGAAGAAGAGAAGCCGAAGCTGGCAGAGGCAAAAGATTAGTGGCAAGTGCTCTTGGAACTAAGGAGAGATAGGTCTCTAAGAAAGCTAACTGGGCCCCAGGAAGAAGATTCAGAAACCAGACATAATAAAGGATTTGAACTTTTAACACCTGGCTATATTTGAGGTGATTATTACTTTTAACTGAAACTAAGGCTGCCTCCAGAAAACCTCCCCAAGAAACCTGCTCCCAAAGAGAACCATTATATTTTAAAGAAGAAAACACCACACATATGAACTTTGTTGTTATTTTTTCTAGGTCATGAAAATAATTTTTTGGGAGTTTGATTGGTATAGAGCTAAATAAATAGATTAGTTTAGATAGTATTGTCATCTTTATTATATTCACTTGCCTTATCCAAGAGCATTTAATATTTTTTTCTATTTGGTTAGATCTGACTTTGTGTGGAAAGTGTTTTGTAGCTTGGCTCATATAATTCCTGATTTTCCCTTGGCAGACAAAATTCCCAAATATTTTATACTATTGGTAGTTACTTTAAATGGAATTTCTCTTTGTAACTCTAACTGCTGGATTTTGTCAGTGATACATAAGAATGCTGGTGAGTTATGTGGGTTTATTTTGTATCCTGCAACTTTGCTAAAGATATGGATTATTTCTAATAACTTTATAATAGAATCTCTGGGATTTGCTAAGTGTATTATCATATCATCAACAAAGAGTGATAATTTGGTGTCCTCATTATACACTCTTACTCATTTAATCTCTTCCTCAACTCTTATTGCCAAAATTAGCATTTCCAGTACAATACTGAATAGTAATGGTGATAGTGGGCAACCTTTTTTCCCTCCTGATCTTACTGAGAATGGTTCCAGCTTATCCCCATTACATATTATGCTTACTGATGGTTTTAAGTAGATGCTGCTGATTATTTTAAGGAAAAGTCCATTTATTCCTATACTCTCAAGTGTTTTTAATAGGAATGGATGTTGGATTTTTTCAAATTATTTTTCTGCATCTATTGAGATGATCATATGGTTTTTGTTAATTTGGTTATTGATTTGGTCAATTATACTAATCATTTTCCTAATATTGAACTAGCCTTGCATTCCTGGTATAAATCCTAGTTGGTCATGGTATATTATCCTAGAGATGATTTTTCTGTAGTATTTTTGCCAATATTTTATTTAAGATTTTAGCATCAATATTCATTGGGGAGATTGGTCTGTAATTTTTTTTTCTCCGTTTTCAACCTACGTGGTTTAGCTATAAGTACCATGTCTCTGTCATTAAAGAAATTTGGTAGGACTCCTTCATTCCCTATTTTTTCAAATAGCTTATATAGCCTTGGGGTTAATTGTTCTTTAAATATTTGGTACAATTCACATGTAAATCAGTCTGGTCCTGGGGATTTTTTTCCAGGGAATTGATTCATAGCTTATTCTATTTCTTTTTCTGAAATGGACCTATTTAAGCAATTTACTTCCTCCATTGTTAATCTGGAAGCCTATATTTTTGGAGGTAGTCATCCATTTCACTTAGTTTATCAAATTTATTGGCATAAAGTTGCACAAAGTAACTCCTTATTATTGCCCTAATTTACTCTTCATTGGTGGAAAGTTCTTCCTTTTCATTTTTAAGACTAACAATTTGATTTTCTTCTTTCTTTTTTCTAATCAGATTTACCAAAGATTTATCTATTTTATTGTTTTTTTCATAAAACCAAGTCTTAGTTTTATTTATTAATTCAATAGTTTTTTTTACTTTCAATATTATTATTTTTAATTTTTAATTTTAAAGTTTTTTTACTTCTTTTTGTTTATGTCCAATTGAGTTTTTAAATGAGTTGTTTTACTCTGTGGAATTTTTTTCCATTTCACTAATTTTTTTAACTGTTTTTTTTTCCAGTTCACAAATGCTACTTTCCAGGGAATTCTCTGTCTTTTCCAATACACAAATTCTGTTTCCCTGGAGTTCTTTACCTTTTTCAATTCATCTTTCTGAAAGTTGTTTTCTTTTTCCGTTTTATCAAATTTTTCTTTAAGTGATTTATAAGCCTTGTCTGTACTCTCTTGCATAACTTCTCTTTCCTTTTACCATTTTTCTTCTAGCTTGCTTTTAAGATTTTTTTATAGTTTCTTCTAGGAGAGCTTTGTGTGAAGAGGTTACATCCCTGTTTGGGGTTTTGTCTGGAGACTGTCTGCTATTAGTCTCTTTAGGGTTGAAAACCTTCTCTCTTTATGTATAGAAGCTATGGACAGTCTCTTTGGGGTTTTTACTCATTTTTAAAGCCCTTAGGGTCTACCTTCAGGGTAAAGAGATTACCAGCTTCCTTTGCAGAGCAGAGATAGGTATATGGACAGTAGGTATCCTGCCAACAAACTGCAAAGAGTGGCTGAGTTGTGGAAGTGTTCTGGGAAAAGCTCCGGAATGGAAATGTCTCTGCCCTGAGTAGCACGGGCCAAGCTGGTTAGTGTCCTGCTAAAAGCCCCACTGTACAGATTAGCGACTGCCCTGGGACTAGAGGGTGAGCAGCAAAAGTATCATTATCCCAGGCAGAAACCCACTGTGGTTATTAGCAGTTGCCCTGTGAATAGCACTGCACTGCAATGGAAGTGCTTCTGTGCTGGGGAGCTCAGTCACCCTGTGAAATTTATATTGCCCTAGGCTGAGCCCCCCACTCTGCAGATTGGAGATTGCCCTGGGCTGAGCTTCTCTGCCATGAAGATATGTGATAACCCTGGGCAAAAGCCCTGTGCTATAGAATGAGGCTCCACAGCTCTGCTTTGGTCTGTGCTGAGTCACTCACTTCTGGTGCTGTGTGGGTGTAGCCAGATCCTGTTAGATTTTGGCATTTTTTGTAGTATACTCTACCTTTGGCTTTAACTTCTCTGATGATGTACTGCTTTGCAACCAAAGCAGAGCAGTCAACCTGTGGTAGAGTCCTTCCTGTAAATTTTCCAGCCACGGATATCCCCCTCTCCCGGCCTGATCTGCTCTGTATGCTAGCCTCTTCTATCTATCTGCTTGTGCTGGCCTGCTCCTGCCACTCAGGACAAACCTTTTAGGGCAATCTCCCACATTATCTTTGGTTGGTAAGTTGTTGTACTTCCAATCTTCATGAATTTTACCAGTCAAGCACTATTTTTGAGGCTGATTTTGGTAAGTAGTAGTGAGGGTATGAGAGGAGCTTAGAACGTCCCCTGTGCCTTCTTTGCCATCTTGGCTCTGCCCCCCCCAAATAATGTTCTAAATCATTATTGATTACAGAAATGTGAATTAAAACAATTCTGAGGAACCACCACACATCTCTTATATTGACTAAGATGACACAAAAATAAAATGATAAATGTTGGAGGGAATGTGGGAAAACAGGGACACTGATGCATTTTTGTTGGAATTATGAAATGACCCAACCATTCTAGAGTGCAATCTGGAACAAAATTGTCCATGCCCATTGACCTAGTAGAGACATTATTGATTCTGTATCCCAAGGAAATCATATAGGAAGGAAAAGGACCCATATGTGCAAAAAAAGTTTGTAGAAACTCTTTTTCAGGTAGCAAAGAATTGGAAAAACAGTGGATGCACATGAATTAGGGAATGAGTGAACAAGTTCTGATATATAAAGATAGTGTAATATTATTCTTCTATAAAAATTATAAACGAGCTGATTATAGAAATGCTTGGAAAGATTTACATGAACTGATGCTGAATGAAATAAACAGAACTAAGAATACATTGTCTGCAATAACAGCATGAAATGTGTATTGATCAACTATAAAAGGCTTGGTTCTCAGTAGTTCAGTGTTCCTTAGCAATCCTAATAGACTATTGATAGAAACATCATCTGCATTCAGAAAAAGATCTAAGGAGACTGAATATAAATCAACACATGCTATGTTTGAGTCTTTTTTTTTTAATCTCTTCCATGATTTTTTCCTTTTGCTCTGATTTTTCTCTCTCAATATCATTCACAATGCAATGTGTTTTAAAAGTAAATAAATTTACTACAATTTTAAAAAGTGATTAGAAGGAAACTGAATCTTATTAAATTCCATAAACAATGAAGCAATAACAATACTAAATGTATACATACTATGTAGTAGAGCATCTACATTTTTAGAGACGATATTAAGCAATTGACAGCAAAAATAGATTAGTAGTGAATCTCAACTTCCCCTCTTAAATCACACAAATTTATCAGCAAAATAAACAAAATAGACCCTTCAAAGGTTAATATAATCCTAGGGAAAAATGGATATGATAGCTCTCTGGAGAAAACTGAATAGGGTAGAAAGGACTGTATCTTTTTTCTCAGAAAGACATAGTACCTTCACAAAATTTTACCATAGGTAACCTCACAACTGATCACAGAAATGTAGAAATAATAAATTTTTTTTCAGACAATGGAGCTGTAAAAATTATATCCAACAAATGGCCAAGGAGAGAGAGAGAGAGACTAAAAACTAATTGGAAATTAAATAACCTAATCCTAAATAATGAGTGGGTCAAACAACAAATCATAGAAACAATCAATGATTTCATTCAAGAGAATGACAATAATGAGACAACATACCAAAATATATGGGATGCAACTAAAACATCTTAGAGAAAAATTCTATCTCTCTAAAAGGTACACTAATAAAATAGAGAAAGTGGAGATCAATGAATTAGGTATGCAACTAAAAAAAAGAATAAAAAGAAAACATTACTAACACCCAATGAAATACCAAATTAGAAATTCTGAAACTCAAAGGAAGGATTAACAAAATTGAAACTTAAAAAACTATTGATATAATTAATAAAACTAAGGATTGTTTTCATGAAAACTTTAATCTTTGGTTAATTTGATTAGAAAAAAGGAAAGGGAAAAAAATAACAATAATAACAAAACAGCATCAAAAGTGAAATGGGTGAACTCACCATTTATGAAAAAAAATTAAAACAATAATTAGGAGCTGTTGTACTTAACTGTATGCCAACAAGTCTGACAGTCTAATAGAAATGAAATAAATATTTTCAAAAAATATATAAATTGTCGAGATTAACAGAAGAGGAAATAAATTAAATAGTCCCATTTTAGAAAAAGAGATTGCACAAACCATCAATGACCTCCCTAAGAAAAGATCTCTCAATAAATCATTTAAAGAACAATTAATTGAAATACTATGCAAATTATTTGGGAAAAATAAGTAAAGAAGGAATCCTGCCAAATTCTATCTATGCTACAAATTTGGAAATGATTGCCTAAACCAGAAAGAGCCAAAACAGAGGAAGAAAATTACAGACCAATCTACTTAATGAATATGCATGCAAACATTTAAATAAAACATTAGCACAGAAATTACAGCAACTTATTAGCAGGATAATTCACAGTGATCAAGTATGATTTGTACCAGGAATTCAGGGCTGATTCAATATCAGGAAAACTATTGCCATAATCAACAGAAATGATATGATAATCTCAATAGATGCAGAAAAAGCTTTTGGGATATGAACAGACAATTTTCAGATGATGAAATTGAAACTATTTCCACTCATATGAAAGAGTCTTCCAAATCACTATTGAGCAGAGAAATGCAAATTAAGACAACTCTGAGATGCCACTACATACCTGTCAGATTGGCTAAGATGACAGGAAAAAAATAATGATGAATGTTGGAGGGGATGCAGGAAAACTGGGACACTGATGCATTGTTGGTGGAGTTGTGAATGAATCCAATCATTCTGGAGAGCAATCTGGAATTATGCTCCAAAAGTTATCAAACTGTGCATACCCTTTGATTCAGCATGCTACTACTGGGCTTATACCCCAAAGGGATATTAAAGAAGGGAAAGGGACCTGTATGTGCCAAAATGTTTGTGGCAGCCCTGTTTGTAGTGGCTGGAAACTGGAAAATGAATGGATGCTCATCAATTGGAGAATGGTTGGGTAAATTGCGGTATATGAATGTTATGGAATATTATTGTTCTATAAAAATGACCAGCAGGATGAATACAGAGAGACGGAGAGACTTACATGAACTGATGCTAAGTGAAATGAGCAGAACCAGGAGATCATTATACACTTCAACAATGATACTGTATGAAGATGTATTCTGATGGAAGTGGATTTCTTTGACAAAGAGATCTAACTCAGTTTCAACTGATCAATGATCAACAGAAGCAGCTACACCCAAAGAAAGAACACTGGAAAATGAATGTAAACTGTTTGCATTTTTTTTTCTTCCTGGGTTATTTCTACCTGCTGAATCCAATTCTCCCTGTGCAACAAGAGAACTGTTTGGTTCTGCACATATACATTGTATCTAGGAATACTGTGACATATTTAACATTCAAAGAACTGCTTGCCATCTGGGGGAGGGGGGAAAGGAGGGAGGGGAAAAATCGGAATAGAAGTGAGTGCAAGGGATAATGTAAAAAATTACCCTGGCATGGGTTCTGTCAATAAAAAGTTATTTAAAAAAAGAAAAAGAAAAAGCTTTTGACAAAATCCAATATCTATTCCTATTAAACACACTTTTAAGTATATAGATAAAAGGAGTTTTCCTTAAAATAATAAGCAGCATTTATCTAAAATGAATACCCAGCATTATTTGTAATGTAGAAAAGCTGGAATCATTTGCAATAAGATCAGGGGAATCAAGGATGTACGTCATCACCACTATTATTCAATATTGTACAAGAAATGTTGGCTTTAGCAATAAAAAAGAAAAGGAAATTAAATGAATTAGAATAAAGAATGAAGAGGTAAAACTATCATTTTTTTGCTAATGATATGATGATATACTTTGAGAAACCTAGAAAATCATCCAAAAACTTACTTGAAATAATTAACAGCTTTAGCAAAGTTGAAAATAAACCCATAGAATGCATAAGCATTTCTATATATTACTGTCAAAGCCCAGCAGCATAGGATTAAAAGAGAAAGTCCATTTAAAATAACTATATTGAAGCACTATGTGTGTGTGTGTGTGTGTGTGTGTGTGTGTGTGTATGTGTGTGTGTCTGTCTTTCTGTCTGTCTCTCTTTGTTAAACTTAATTTTTCTTGAACATTTTTATTTTCATTAGGGTGGGAAATCTATGTTTTTTCACAATTTGATTTTTATGGTAATGTTTTACATAATTTCACAAGTTGTTTCTTAATTATTAGTGGGAATAATAGAAAACCTAAAAGTCAAAAAATTTAAAAACAAATGTTAAAATTGTTTTAAATATAAGTGGGAAAATATTAAATAAATAAAATAAAATATCTCAAGACAAAATAAAATATTTGGTTTTCTACCTGTCTTGAGAAATCTAGGAGCTATATGAATACAGTTACATAACACTTCTTACTCAAATAAAGTCATATCTAAAAAATTAGAAAAATATAAATTATTTAAAGGTGGACAGTTGAGCTAATATTATAAAAAGTACAATTCTTCCTAAATTGGTTTACTTGTTCAGTGCCATACTAATCCAATTGCCAAAAATATGTTATAGAGCTAAAAAATAATAATGAATTTATGTGGAAAAACAAAATATCAAAAGTAAGAAATTAATTAAAAATTTCAAGCATTGTGATCTAGCAGTTTTAAAACTCTATTATGAAGTAACGGTCATCAAAACCATTTTATACTGGCTAAGAAAAAGGTAGATCAGAGGAAAATTTTAAAAACATACTATACAATAATCAATGACTATAGTAATCTAGAATTTGATAACCCCCTAAACTCAAGTTTCTGGCATAAGAACTCACTAATTTAAAAAAAAAAAGTTGGTATTATCGGAAAATACGTCAGAAACTCAGCATAGACCTATATCTCATAACTTATACCAAAATAAATTCAAAATAACTACATGATTTGGTCATAAAAGTGATACAATAAGCACATTAGAAGAATATGGTATAATTACTGTATCAGATCTTTGGAAAGGGGAAGAATTTGTGACCAAAGAAGAACTACAGAATATTGTGAAATACAAAATGGAAAATTTGATTACATTCAATTAAAAAAGCTTATGTACAATCTAAACTAACAGAAACAAGATCAAAATTGAAGTACAAATTTGGTGAAAAAATTTATAGCCAGCATTTTTGATAAAGGTCAAATCTATAAAGATAAAAGTCATTCCCTATTTAATAAATGGTCAAAAGATGTGACCAGATAATTTTCAGATGACAAAATTAAATCCATTTGTAATTATATAAAAATGCTATAAATCAATAGTGATTGCAATTAAAAGCAAAACATTGAAGTAAAGGAGGAAAAGATAACAATAAATGTTGGAAGGGATGTGGGAAAACTGGAACACTATTGCATTGTTGGTGGAATTGTGAAATGATACAACCATTCTGGAGAGCAATTTGGAACTCTACCCAAAGAATAATAAAATTGGGTTGAGCACTTGAACTCTGGAACAGTATACTTGAAACAAAGATACTTACAGCAGGGTATTAACTCAGTGTGATTGATGAGATGATGGTTCTCTTGTTCACATATACATAGTACTTAATATGGTAATGTAATTGTTCTCTAGTTCACACATACTGACTGTACTGTAATGATGTAATCATACTGAGGTATTTGAGGGCTGAAAGGACTGGAAAGGAGATATTCCATCTTTGACCATCCTCCTGGTGACTCTCCTGCCTACTATACTCCTCCATTAAGATCAAGGCTGGTCCTCAGATATTCCAGAGAGCTAGTCTGTATGCTACAAAATTGTACATGTTCTTTGACTCAGCAGCACTATTACTGGGTCTGTATCCCAAGGAAATCATAAAAGTATGAAAAGTAACCACATGTGCCAAAATGTTTGTAGCAGCTCTTTTGTGATGACAAAGAATTGTAAATTGAATTGATGTCCATCCATCAGGGAATGACTGAATAAGTTGTGGTTTATGAAGATAATGAATATTGTTCTATAAAAAATGATGATCAAGATGATTTAGAAAGCCCTGGAAAGATTTGAAAGAATGAAACAAGTAGAAACAGGGATATGTTGTACACAGTAACAACAAGATTGTGTGATGAACAACTATTAAAAATTTGTTTCTTCTTAGTGGTTCAGTGATACAAAGAAATCCTGGTAATTTTTAATAGAAAATATAATCTAAACCTAGGAAGATAACTATGAGAATTGAATGTAAATCAATACATGCTATGTTCACTTTTTTCTCTTTTATTCTTTCATGTTCTTTCCCTTTTGTTCTGATTTTTTTCTAGCAACATAATCCATAAAGGAATCCTTATTTAAAAAGTTAATATACATGTATACCAGAAAAAATCAAAACAATTTATAAAATAAACTCCTAGGATTTATTTAATGCTTACTCTATCTCATGTATTGTACTAAATCCTGCAAATTCAAAGAATAGGCAGGAGAAAATGTTCTTTCTCTAGGAATTTATGTGGTAATGAATTAAGTTGCTATTTGTGAGTAAATACAAGGGACTGCTATGATAGTTGTTATGAAGGTTAAATTGATAATACATAAGTGGTTGACTTTGAAAGGTGAAATGTAATGAGGCATTGAGGATAATAATGAGATGAAAATTTTAATAGCAGTAGCTTATGAATTTACCAAAAGAAAAGAGACAGAGAGAGAAATGAATAAAGTTTCAGGAAAATTCTGATCTGCACACATGTTCATCATTGGTAAGGAATGGCAAAAGGAGTAGAAGGTGAGCTTTGAGAGAAAGATTGTGACAGTACTCAGAGAGGAAAGAATGTTTAGGAGAAAGGCAGTCAGTATAAATCAAAGTACTTTGGAAGGATGACTAAAAAAATTACCAGATTTAATGAATAAGAGATTGCATTTAATCATTCTTTAACAAAGGAGTGTCATTGGATCAAGTAGTTCAAAAAGCAGATGAAGGCAATGGCTTTGTCCAAGACTTTATTCAACAAAAGACAAAAATGTTTTCATAATTAATAAGTGGACAATGTCATCTCTGAATTATTCATTCCTTATTAATTTGATTGTTTTGAACCAGAAAATACAACCTTTAAAGCTGAAACATAAAGTGTTTTAGTGAAGTGATAAGAGTATACTATAGAATATTAGTCAGGCAGTAATCATATCATTTGGTCAAAACTTCCTTATTTATTGACAGATAATATAACTTCTTGCCTCAGTCAGAAACAGAGAAAAAAAAAGTGCACTGGTCTCTTAAACACAGCAACAAAAAGCACACCATGGTGACCACAATAACTTTCTTCCTCAAAGATTACTTTTATTCTTTTTTCTTGATATTAGTTATTTTTACAGTTTCAGAAACAAGTGTTTTCTTGAACCTAGTCCTTCCCATAAGAAAAGCAGTTAACACAACTCTATAAACAGTCCTTAACTAAATTTCTTAGAAATTTGTCTATGGTACTCACTTTATTTTTTCTGCAGCTTGGGTCCTCTACTTTTTCCTACTGATATTGACCCACAAATCTTTCTAAATTGTATGCTCATTTAACAACACAGATTCAAGTGTTGAAATACCCAACACATATATAAAAACACATGTGTATATATTTAAATTCTACATTTTAAAAATTTTCTTCAAATTGAGTAGGTACACAGCCTGCAGTAAAGGAAAATCCACTGGACTGAGAATTATAAGATTCATGACATGATAAGTATATACATTGTAGTCAGAAGACTTAGGTGCACTCTTGTTTTTTCCATTATGTAATCTCCAGAATTAAGTGGCTTAGCTTTCTAGCCTTGAATTTATCATCCTGTAACTCAAATTCCTCTTTTACCATTAAATTTTTGCAGTCTTTCAAGAAAATCACTTTAATTCTCTGGAATTCAGTATGCTATTCTACACAATAAGGTGGTTGGACTAGATGACCTCTTGAATATCTTTCACTTCTGAAACTGAATGTTTCAATGGAAGATAGCCTATAAGTAAAGACTTTTTAAAGATCACTAAAAAAACTTTAACGTAATTATATTTATAATTACTAATCCTAATAGACTAACAAATATACTGTCGTTTAATTTACTTAAAATTTAATTTACCTATTTTCAAGGATAGTATTATTTTTTTTAAATTAATATTGTTTGAATTGTGTAGCTGTGTGAATAAAAGCATATTTATTCCACTAGATGGAGCTCTAAATTTAAATTGTGTTCTTGTGACTAATCTAGTCTACCTTAAGATACAGAAACTGCTTTACCTCTGTTCTATAATTAAAAACTGTCATAGGAAATAATCAAATAGTTTTGCTTTTTCCAATTACAATTCTTGGATGTCTCCTCAGACCTATTACTTAGCTTTTGTTTAACCAAAAGAAAAAAAAAATAATTATTTGTGTTGACATGTTACGAAAGAGATATGCAGTTTCTAAAACTTCTTTCAACAGTCATTTTTTTAATATATAGAATTTGAATTCATTATGCTTAAATGTGAATGGTCATACAGTTGTATGATGTTTAAATTATGGAAACTTCAAAGAATTCCCATGAAAGAAGCTTATAATATTGGAGCATTTCCTCACTTAATTTTTGAAAACTGTGCTCATTCAAAGAAGACTCCTGATATTCATAATAAAATGAAAATAAACCAAATGAGGGGAAATAAACTTCCGTGAATATTTTTTTCTTTATATAATATTACCTCTTTTTGAATCACTAGAAAACAAAATGTTAAATTATGTCACTTCTATTTCTTAGAACCCCGATAGAATCTATTTTTCTAATCCATTGTTAGAATTTTGCCAGCACTAAACTAGACATTATTTATTTCCCCGAGTTTAGCTTGCAAGTGATGATAATTCATGTCACATTAGAGGAAGAGGCCCTAAATCGAGGTGTGATCATTTGCAAAGGCAGCAAGAGGATGTTTGGTTCATGGCATAATTATAATACCAAATGCCTTGTATCCACATAGGACAGTGAGTTAGTCTGGGTAGATGGCAAGGTGACACATTCTCAGAAATGGATTGTCAATTAGATTGAATTAGAGAACTCTCTTTTTTTTATACTTGTGTCATTGCCATAGAAAAGAGAGACCAAATTAAAAAAAAAAACACTTACTTAAAAGATGTATTCTTTAATAAGAAGCTGACATTTCCCATGCATGACTGTCTGTATTTTTTCTCTGATTCTGTGCTAAGGTCATGACTTCAATTATTATGTAAAGATAGGTGAACTCTGAATATTTTTGTCTTTACTGAAGCCTATAGCTCTATGCTCATTTAGAATGCATACTAGGGATTGCATCTCATCAGTACAAGATTCTCTGGGTCAAACATGTAGGGGAGTGACTAACATAACCTAGTTCTTCCCATGCTAGTGATAAGATATTTAACTAAAACTATTTCTGGGTCTGCAGCAAAAAGTGAAGTGTCATGTTGCAATGCAGCAGAATTCTTTTGACACTGCAAAAGGGAAGAAGAGGACTCAAGCTGCTAAGGTGAGTACTGGCCAGTACTCACTGGCAAATTACCTTTCTATTAGTACTTATTCTTTGGAGGATCATGACATCAACCCTCCTTTTGTCCCATTGAAATATTCTTATGGAACAGAAATAAAATAAAACAATAATTTCTCAATGAGATTTACATCACCTTCCATTCTTCCCTTTTTGTTAATTACATTGTGAAATGTAATTTCTCCAAAATTTTCTAAGATATATAAAAACATATAAGTGGATTTATTGCAAGCTTCACAAACTTAAGACATTGTGATATAATGGACACAGTGATGGCCTACTTAGAAAAACCTGCATTCAAATCCCACCTATGATATACAGTAAAAGAGTGAGCCTGAGAAAGCTGTTTATCCTCTCAGTCTGCTAAACAAATTGAAGAGTAAGTACCTGAGTTGGGAGGAGAATTCCCTATGTCAATTAGCTTACAAGTCCAATTCCTAGCTATTCATTTGCATGAGTGTGCTGACTGGCTAATTTTGGCAGTATAACAGTGGGGCAGTGATCACAGTTTGATGATAAAACACAGTTAGGAAAGGAGATGTTATGAAATCTGCCTCACACATGCAACATTGGTTGACAGTATTCTTTTTATCTTCTAGACCAGTTACTTTTAACTACTTTTGTATCATGGATTCCTTTGGAAATCTTTTGAAACACATTAATTACTTTTCAGGACAATGCATTAAAAGCATAAGATAAATTACACAGTATTTCAAAGGAAATAAATTATGTTGAAATGATGTTGTCAAAGTATTTTTTTTTAATTCTCTCCTCTCCTGCTCTTACCAAAATCTACCCACAGAACCCAAAAGACAGGTTAAGAATCCCTTCTCTAGGCATTGATCAAGAGAGTGTCTGAAAACTTGGATCCTTCAAATTGCAATTTTTTAAGAATAAAAGAGGTATATGATAAAGAACATAAATTCTAGGGAAAAATTTTAGCTCACAAATGAAACCTTAAGCTCAGTATATGGGTGTGACCTATCATACAAAAATTATCAAGAAAAACTCCTAGATCAGTTTAATCAGACAGTTCATCATCATATATTTGGTGTGTATTATGTGGCCAGTACTGTGTTAAAGACTAGCAAAAAAAATTGCAAAATCATAGTCTCTTTCTCCAAGCAGCTCATATTCTAAGGGGCCATGTAATATGTAACTATCTCCCTTTATAGATAATATTTAATATAAATTTATATTATATATTTGTCATGTTATATATGTTATAAATGTGAGATAAAATAAATTGCAGATTATTTTGCAAATAAATGTAAGTAATTATGTAAATGGGACATATAAATATAACTGTTTAGAATTAACAATTCTGAAAACAAACAAAAAGTAATTATCACTGAAAGGGGGATGGTAATAAATTGCCCCTTCTTGGCCTGATAGGATTTTGTTTAACATAAAGCCATGCAGACTTCCCTACTCCTAAAACACAGAGAGTATCTTTCCAGGAGAGTAGCCATTGCTATAGGGAAAATTAAGAACCATTGTGATACTTGCTACATTTTTTTTTTCTGGAAGAGAAAAAAAACTAGAAAGATAAGTTGAATGGAGACAAAAAGTGTCTGCTGTTCTGGCTTTCAGACACTGAACAGTGAGGATCTGAGAGGTTGATCTCATGGTCAACTGAGAGCATACATTGAGTTAAAGGGAAGTCAAACTTCAGCTTTTTGTTTAAAAAAAAAATGAAAGAAGAAAACAAAATCCCAAGGACATCAGATGATCCTGATTCCTACTTTTACTATATCTAAGTAATATACTTATTCATCTTTTTTTTCCTCTAGAATCTAGCTTTCTTGTGGATTGGAAGTAATTCATATGTTTCACATTTTAAGCTCTGAAAACTCTAAAAGTCAATAAGATTGGTATCCTATTTACTAGGAAAGTGTTATGAAACAAAGGGATATGTCTTATAATAGAAAGCTTCCTCTGTGGACTATAAAAACATAAAAACAAGTCTCAACTTGTTATCAAGGATCAAGTTGAATGTGGATAAGTCTATATGTATGAGGCAGGATCTTCCATGTACATACACTTCATCTTAAATGCCAAACAGAATCTAGCAGCTAATTGAATATACTACTAAGGATGGATGAGCTGGCAATGTTTTAATAAGCAATCTAGTTTTCTGTATGTGCTATTCAATTTCCTTTCGTTCCCTTAGTAAAATACTTTATGAGTCATGCTCATGAAGGCTGGGCATGAAACTTGGCTATAATTCAAAAAACTAGAAAATAATAGCCAGTGTTTCATATATTAGATCCACACATCAAAAATATCTTAGTTATTTTAAGCTTTTTAAAAATCAAGTTTCAACCACCTCTCTATTTAAGAATCCAAGATTAGTAAGATAGAAAATAAGCAAGTAACATTTTAATTTGCAAAAGTAGAAATTCAAAGTACCCACAATGCTTGTGATAGATATGATCTAAAGTTTTGAAAATCCAACTATATAGTTATTTGTCACCATCTCTCCTTCCCTATTTATCACCACAAGGTCTACTGTAAATTGTAAATAAGATAAACATTGATGCTGTTGTATTAATAATCAAACAACTTTGGGGCTTTATGGCAAATTTTGCAGAAGCAGCCAACTTTTATTTCAATCTCATTGTAACTAAGTTTAAAGCCAAAGAATAAATCAGAAAGACTTTTCATCTGACCTCCTACTGCTCTGACCTTGTGGATCACTGTAAGATTCAATAAGTAGCCTGAGATGCACTGCTGCTTTCTCATCATCTTCATGTCATGTTGCTACACTCCACCCCTTAACTTTTCTCCAAACACATCTCCGTTTGTTTTACCCTTTTCAACTCTAATTTTGAGAATAGTAATTAAAGTAGCATTATTTTTCATGAAAAGTTTCCAATTTAGTCTACATATTCAAATGACATATTGAAATTTTTTTATTGCATTATTCATTTATTTGCCTTTATCTTCCGAGGCAGTTGGTATTAAATGACTTGTCCAGTGTCACACAGCTAGGAAGTTTTAAGTGTCTGCAATCATATTTGAACTTAGGCCATTCTGACTTCAGGACTGGTGCTCTATCTAATGCCCTACCTAGCTGCTCCATTTTCATTGCATTTTGCTTCTTTGTAAATGAGATAATATTTCCATATACCTTTTTTTTTCTTCAATGTACCCATCTATATGTCTTTAGGATTACAGGCCAAATTCCATTCCTACAATAAAACTTTCTAGGCCTAAGAACTATGTTCCACCTTTTTCTTAATTATTCATCAGTAAAAATAGGAAATCAGAACAAATTCTCTCTTAAATTCCTATAAACATATTTGTATCATTGTATAACTCTATGAACCATATAACACATTACTTTTGCTAGCAAAATCAATTCTTTGACATGTATTTTCTCTAATTGTTTGTTAACTTTTCAAGTGTTTTGGCCTTAAATGACAGTTCTAATTTTTTGAAAGTGAGGACAAATGACTCTATGTATGCACTGGTCTTCTGGACATGTAGGTGATACAGATGATAGAGTGCTGGACCTGAGATCTGTAAGACTTATGGTTCTAAGTTCAAATCTGGAGTCAGACACTCAGTAATTTGTGATCCTTGGCAAATCATTTAACCCTGTTTGTCTCAGTGAAATGAGCTGGAGAAGAAACTGAAAATCACTCAAGTAGCTTTGCCAAGAAAACCCACAATGGGATCACTGTTAAGTCAGACATGGCTGAAAATAAACACGGAAACAACAGTTGCAACAACAACAACATAGTCATTTCATCTGCAAGTAGTTTAATAAATGCCACTTACTTTGCTAAGTACTGGCCATGCAAAAAAAGCTCACCCTAAAAAAATGCTTAAAATAGCTTTCCTCTAGGAGTTGACATAAAATTGGGGAATCAATATGCAAATAAATGGATGTATTCTCAGTATGTATACCAGATATTTACATAGTAACTGAAAGATAATCTCAGAAGAAAAAGCAATCTTGTTTAGATAGGTGGGGAAAGTGAGATATTAGCTAATAAATAACTATATTTATACACACATACTTATACCTCATACATACATATGCATATATACCTACAGCTATATAAATATGTATAATACATGCACATACCTATAAAACAATGTTAATATGGCTGACATTTAATGCAGATTTCCCTCTTGATTGAATCTCTTTTAAATTTGACTTTGTCTAACATCAGTGCTTACTATTCTTAATTTTTTTCCTGATAAATTCTATACTATTCAGTTGTATTTCACGTATATCTCCTATTTTCTACCCCTGGTGACTCTTCTACTCTATTTCTAGCCTTTAATTTGTCTTGTTATTACTTAATCTCCTCCTAATTTGTGCATTCTTTCCTTATCTTCTTCCCACTCACCTCTTTCCCTCTCTCTTTTCCCCTCTGTTATATCTGCATACACACACACATGTATGTATGTGTATAGATATGCTTTATGTATTATGTATGTATGTATTGTTCCCTTTTTAAGCCATTTTAGAATTAAGTCCCCCATCTAATTCCTCTTTGTTGGTTCTTGCTATTTGCAGTTCATTTGTAAAGCATAATTATTGTTTTTACCTTTATCCTAGATGGCTTTGAGTTTCAGAGCCATATCATATCTTTCTTTTGTTCTATCCCTACCCATTTACTAAAGTTAAGATTAGACCAATGGTTTACATTTCCATGTATAAAACATAAACAATTTGTCCTTTTTAAGTTCCTTGAAATTAGTCTTTGATATTGGCTGTTACAAGTTAAATTGTCTACAGAGTTCAAATTTTGTTGAGACAAAGTCCTAAAAATTTGAAAGTCCGTTAAATATCTATATTAAATTCTATATTATGTTTTATTTACTGGATACAATGTTTGGCCACAATTAATTCTTTTTATATATTGCATATTCAGTCCTTTATTTTAGGTGCTGATAAATTCTATGCTATTCTTATGTAGCTCTAGAATAATTGATTTTGTTGTTGTTGCTTATACAGTTTTCTTTTTGATCTGAAAATTTAAAAAGTTATCAATTATATTTCTATATGTTTTCCTTGTAGGATCTCTTTGAGATACTGATGAGTATAGTTTTTTTTTTTCTTTTTCTCTTTTGCCCTCTTCTATTCCTTTAGAACAATTTTGTTTTATTATTTCTTGTATAATTGTATCAAAATTCTTTTTTTTTTTTTTGGTTACAGCTTTCAAGTAGCCCAATTATTCTTATGTTTTCTCTTTTTGATTTGTTCTTTACATTTATTACTTTTTATGTTTCACATCCTTTTCTATTTTTTCATTCTTTATATTTTGCTTTATTATTTCTTTTTCTCATAACTTTACTTATAACTAACGTATAAGTTTATTTATAACATATAACTTGTTGCTAAGTTTCAAAGAGTCATTTGTACAATTCAGGATCTCCTTTTCTAGTTAGTTGCTTTTCTTTTCATAATCTTGTTTTTCTTGGATTTCTTTTTTTGTTTCAGTTTTTCCTCAGTCTTTCTCATTTTTGAAGTCTTTTTAGAGTTCCATAAAATCTTTTTGATCAGGTAGCCATTTAGCATTCCTCTTTGGAGTAGGAATGCCTTTTCTTTTTTACTTTAATAGCCTCCTTTGAAGATGAAACCCAGGCTTCCCTATTCCCATACTAATTGTCTATGGTTTGCTTCGTTCTCCTTTCTCTACTCCGCTTCCCCCTTTTTTCTTTTTGTTAAATAAAAACTTAATAGTGTTATCACCTCTAGTCCTAGGGTTGGAGTAGAGATGGTGACTTGCTTTGACTTCATTTTACTTCAGTTCTCCCCTCTACCATGGAATGCAAAACCAAGAACTCCACTTTCCTATAAAAGACTGCAGCCATCAACTACCTTCCCCTACTACTTCTGCACTTGCTAGGTGTGCTGGTTCCTTCTTGCTCAGGATCTCATCTCAGCAGTATAGCTACACCTGGAACTTTATCTTCAGAGGTTCCTCAGTCTTTCTAGATATTCAGACCCGTGGCCAGAACTGAAAGTTCCTGTGGATAAAGGCTACCTCTGAACCCAACTAACCCCAGGGCTCCCTAATTGCTATTTCATGAATAGCTACTTGGAGATGTTTATATTTCAAACTAGTTAATTTGCTGTCCTGGTGCTTTTCTTTTCCTCAGGATGTCCCAGGTGGATCTCTGTTCTGACCCTAGTTTATTTGTTTTTCACCACTTTTTTATACAGCCTGAGACACAATTTTGCTTTGTTTTGTTGGTACGTGAATTCTGGAGGACTTGGAATTTTCTGTACTACATAACCATCTTCCCATAATCCTCCTTCTTAAGCTAATTCTTTTAGAAAATAAGGGAAACTAAGATATGGAGGTACACAGTGGAACATCTCAAATTTGAAAGAAATTCAGTACAATGTCAGAAAATGGAATGTCTTGCAGGTAGAGAAGTAGGAAATTTGTCCATGGGTGGCAGGAGATGGGGAGATGGAAGAATAAAGAGTAAAAGTACTTGAAAGCTAGTAGGTGGGGAGGAGAAGTATTAGAAAGGACTTTAAATGCCAAAGTAGTTTATGTTTCTTTCTGAACACATCAAGAAACTATTAGAGGTAATTTTACCAAAAAAAATGTCATTCAATTTATTTTACAGAAAAAATTACCTGGCCCTTTATACATAGGATGGCCTAGAGTATAAAGATGTTTGAAGCAGAAATTAATTAAAACTCTACTGCCAATGTCCAGTTGATTTGTGATGAGTGCCTAAAGTCGATTGTCAATTGTCTGAAGAAGATTTGTTTAAAAAAATTGTTAAGGCACAAAGAACAATATTTGCTATGCAGTTATTAGGTCAAGTAAATTACAGTGAAAAATTGAAAATAATGATGATTTTGTGATACTTAAATAATTATGCATTTCATAGAAAAAGAGAACTTCCCTAGAATTAAGGTGTTTTGGAATAGGTGTTCATTTGTTTGTTTGTTTGTTTTGGTGGGAAGGTAAATTTAAAATACCTTTTAACATATCCAATTGAATATTTTTTATGAAACAATAACTACAAAGAGAGATGCATGACAGACATAAAAAGCCTAAAGTCATTGGCATAAGGATGAGATTTAAACCAATGGAAGCTGATTAAAGCAAAAAGTGAAATAATATTGAAGAAAAGGCTTCAACACAGAACCTTAAGATACTATAAGAAGACTTAACAGAGCCTTGAGGGACATTTATAATTAGTGAAAATGGTGTTGATGAACAATTAGGGAGAATTAAGAGTATTCTAAGACGTATACAGGGGAGGAGAAAAACAACAACAAAATATGATATCCTGGAAAATAAGGGCATCCAAGAGTAGAAAATGATCAATAGTGGCAAAAAAGAAAGATCAGAAAGGATGAGGCTTGAGAAAAGATCAATATATTTGGAAATTAAGCAATCATTGGTAGTTTTGGAAAAGGATGTTTCAGTCAGGTAATGTCAGAAACCAAATTGAAGGAAGCTCAGAAAGAATGGGAGAAGTACTGGGATCATAACAGCATATTGCAAACCAACCATGCCTTTTTCACAATTCTTGACTATTAAAATCCATAGATGTTATAAAGAGGATTCCATCAGTTGACTAAATACACTTCATCTGTATCTTTTTTACACTTTATATATTTTGTGGTGTCAATAATATTACATCTTTATCTTTCTGCATAATGGCTTTATCTTTTAAAATTATGTATTACTTTTGTGATATTCCTTATGGCATCCATTGTATATAGTTCAGTATTGGAAATATTTTACAGCACACTTTTATCTGTTATTTGTCACTTTATAATTCTTTGGGTTGTACACAATTTTGATTCTTCCCAATGTAAAGTATTCTAAGATTCACAACAATATTCAATCACTACAGAATACATGTAGTTAAAAATGAGTTTTTGTTCTTAGAAGCAATTTGGAATCATTATGTATGTAAAAGATTCAAAATGCAGTCCTGTTCACACTAGACATCTGTTTTCAATTTGAATACACACACAGAGAAAGTCTATTGACAAACACATCAAATATATGCTATCATAACATAACATATTTATTCATTTTTTAAAAACTCTCCTAACAAGATTATTAGGTCATTTATTTGGAGTAGTCATGAATGTCATTGATTAATTAATTAATAATTAAATTAATTAAAATAAATTAAATTAATTAATTAAAGATTTCTAATGATCAGATTTTGATGAAATCAACAAAATACCATTTAGAAATAGAATTTTTCAAAGTGTGTTACCATCTTTTATTAAGATTATAGATAAACCATGCTTCATGATGTTAATAAATACTTTTTTTAAATAATAGTTTTTACTTTTAAAATATAGGCAAAAATAGTTTTCAACATTCACTCTTGCAAAACTTTGTGTTCCAAATTTTTCTTCCACCCTTCACCTAGCCTTCTCCCCTATATAGAAAATAACACAATATACAATACAATATACAATATAAATGTGCAATTCTACTATAAATATTTCCACATTTATCATGCTGCATGAGAAAAATCAGATCAAAAAGAAAAAAAAATTAGAGAGGGATAAAAAACAAGCAAAGAATAAAAAGGTGAAAATATTATGTTGTGAGCTACCTTCAGTCCCCATACTTCTCTTTCTGGATGCAGATGGGTCTCTTCATCACAAGTCTATTGTAATTGCCCTCATTGTTGAAAAGAGCTACATCCATCAGAGTTGATCATCACAAAATCTTGCTGTTGTTCTGTATAATATTCACTTGGTTCTAGTAAATTCACTTAGCATCGCTTCATGTAGATCTCTCCAGGTTTTACTGAAATCATCCTGCTAATCATTTCTTATAAAACAATAATATACCATAACTTATTCAGACATTTCCCAATTGATAAGCATTCACTCATTTTCTAATTCTTTGCCTCTACAAAAAGAGCTACCACAAACATTTTTGCATATGTAGATCTTTTAACTTTTCGATGATTTCTTTGCAAAACAAATGCAGTAGACATATAGTGAAATACAGACTGCTGGATCAAAAATTATGCACAGTTATATAGTCTTTTGGGCAAAGTTCCAAATTGCTCTTAGAATGGTTAGATCAGTTCATAATTCCACCAATAATATATTAGTGTCCCAGTTTTCCCACATTTCCACTGACATTTATCATTATTTTTTCTAGTAACCTTAGCTATTCTGAAGGTGTGTGTTGGTGCCTAAGAATTGTATTGATTTGCATTTTAGTGATTTAAAGCATTTTTTATATGACTAGAAATAGTTATTATTTCTTCATCTGAAAATTGTCTGTTCATACTCTTTGACTGCTTACCAATTCGATAATGGCTTATATTCTTATACATTTGAGTCATTTCTTTATATATTTTACAAATAAGGCCTTCATTAGAACTCTTGGATGAAAAAAAATTTTCCCCAGTTTTCTGCTTCCCTTCTAATCTTGTTTGCATTGGTTTTGTTTATATAAAACCTTTTTATTATTTGTTTATTTTTTTCTGAGACAATTGGGGTTAAGTGACTTGCCCAGGATCACACAGCTAGGATGTGTTAAATGCCTGAGGCCACATTTGAACTCAGGTCCTCCTGTCTTCAGGGCTGTTGCTCTATCCACTGTGCCGCCTAGCTGCCCCAAATTTATTAATTTAATATAATCCAAATTATCCATTTTACATTTCAAAATGTTCTCTAGCTCCTCCTTCACTATGAATTCCTTCCTTCTCCACAAATATGAGAAGTAGACTATCCCTTGTTCTCCTGATTTGCTTATAATATCATCCTTTATATCTTAGTGGTAAACCCATTTCAACCTTTTCTTTCTATCAGGTATTAGAAGTGGGTCAATGCCTAGTTTTTGCTATACTAGTTGCAATTTTCTCAGCAGTTTTTGTCAAATAGTGAGTTCTTATCCCAAAAGTTGGGGTCTTTGGCTTTGTCAGACATAGATTGCTATAATTATTGGCTATTTTGTCCTGTAATCCTAACATACTCCATTGATTGACTAGTCTATTTCTTAGCCAGTACCAAATGGTATTGATGACTACTACTTTAGAATAGAGTTTTATTTCTTGTACACCTAGGCTACCTTGATTATTTTTTTTTTCATCAGTTCCCTTAAAAGGCTTGACCTCTTGTTCTTCCAGGTAAACTTTCTTATTACTTTTTCTAGTTTTGTAAACTATTTTCTTGGAAGTTTGGTATGGTACTGAATAAGTAAATTAATTTAGGTAGAATCCCAATTTTATTATATTAGTTCAGCCTACCCATGAACACATGATATTCTTCTCTTTGTTTATATCTAACATTATTTGGAGGTAAAGTATTTTGTAATTGTATTCATATAGCTCATGACTTTGTCTTGGTAGGTAGATGCCCAAATATTTTATATTATCTAGTTAATTTAAATGTAATTTCTCTTTGTATCTCTTGCTGCTGGATTTGTTGGTAAACTATAGAAATAGTGATGATTTATATACATTCCTTTTATATCCTATAAATTTGCTAAAGTTGTTAATTCTTTCTAGGTTTTTAGGAATCTCAGTATTCCATCATATTATCTGCAAAGAGTGATAATTCAAGAAACACATTTTCCAAAGATATATTCTCTTATTTTGTACCTTGCTTGACATTATTGAAAAGGAAAGAATTGAAATTACTTTGGTGTCCAGTTAGATGGTTCAGAAATAAATTATTATGCCTGGAGTCCAGGAGACCTAAGTTTAAATCTAGCTTTAGACTGTGTGATCCTGAACAAGTCACTGAATTTCTTTCTAACTTAGTTTTCTCAGTTATAAAACCCTACTTTGCATGAGATGTGTAGAGGCTCAAATGACATAATATTTCTTATTAACAGAGTGCTCGTCCAACAGTAACTATTACATATCTTTTTGTTTTGTTTGTTTTTTGTTGTTTTTGCTGAGGCAATTGGAGTTGTCACTTGCCCACTTGCTAGGAAGTGTTAAGTGTCTGAGACTAGACTAGATTTTAATTTAAGTCCTCCTGACTTAAGGGCTAGTGCTCTATCCACTGTGCCACTTACCTTCCCCACTACATGTCTTTAAAAATACAATATTATGACAAATATGGAAAAAGTTTAAAATAATTGCATATATAAAACCTATATCATATTATTGTTGTCTTTGGAAATGGAGAGATAAGGACAGGAGAAAGAAAAATTTGGAACACAAAACTTTACAAAAACAAATGTTGAAAGCCATCTTTGCTTGTATTTGGAAAATAAATTACTATTGGGAAAAATAAAAAGGAAATGTTACCTTGTAACAGCTAAAATGGTCACAGAAATATTAAAATTGAAAATAACAGCAAATTTGTAAATAAGTCATTTATCAAGCATTTAGGAAATGGCTGAATTAATTGAGGTATTAGAATTATTTATATTAGAATATTATTTAAATTGAATTAAGGAAAATATAAAGATAGACATAAAGAGATAGATGGTCTATCTCTCAGATCTGTAGAGAAAGAAGGAATTTGTGGCCAAAGAAGAACTAGAATACAGTATGGAATGCAAAATGGATTATTTTGATTATATAATGTTAAAAAGTTTTTGTACAAACAAAACCAATGTAGACAAAATTAGGAGATAAGCAGTAAATTGGGATTTTTATATCAAAGGGTTCTGATAAAAGCCTCATTTCCAAAATATATAGAATTTTTTTTTATAAATTTATACGAATACGATCTATTGTTCTATTGGTAAATGTTCAAATAGTATAAATAATTTTCAGATGAAGAAATAAAAAATGCATTTCTAGTCACAGGAAAAAAAATGGTCTAAATCACTATTGGTGAGAGAAAACAAATTAAAACAACCTGAAGTAGCCCTACATACTTCTCAGATTGACTAAGATGACAGGAAAAGATAATGATGAGTGTTAGAGAGGAGATAGCAAAACAGGATATTAAAATATTGTTAGTGGAGTTGTGAATTGATTCAGTGATTCTGGAGAAGAATATGGAACTTTGCATAAAGGATTATTAAACTGTGCATACTCTTTCATCCAGCAGTGTCTCTACTGAGTTTGTATCCTAAAGAGATCATAAAAAAGAGACAAGGACTCACATGTACAAAAATGTTTATGGTAGTCCTTTTTGTATTGGGAAGAAACTGAAAACTGACTGGATGCCCATCAGTTGGAGAATGACTACATAAGTTATGAATGTTATGGAATATCATTGGTTCTATAAGAAATTATAAGCAAGGTGATTTCAGAAAGGCTTGGAGAGGCTTAAATAAACTGATGCTACATGATATAAGCAGAACTAATAGAGCATGGTATGCAGCAACAACAAGATTATACAATGATCGATTGCAATGGATATGTCTCTTTTCAACAGTTAGGTAATTAAAGCCAGTTCCAATAATCTTGTAATAGAGAGAGTCATCTGCACTCAAAGATAGGACTGTGGAGATTGAGTTTGCATCACAAACATAGTATTTTCTCATTTTTTTCTTTTTGATCTAATGTGTGTGTGTGTGTGTGTGTGTGTGTGCGCGCACCATATGGACAAGTCTATAGAGAAATTTCATGTTTTGCATATATTGGATTATTTGCTATCTGGGGAGGGGCTGAGGGAAGGGAAGGAAAAATTTGGAACACAAAATTTTGCTAGGGTGAATGTTGAAAAGTATGCATATGTTTTGAAATTTAAAAGCTTTATTTAAAAGATTATTCCAATATAATGGATTTGCACCTATGTCCTCTGAGTAGATTCCAAATGTCCTAAAATGATAATGTTCTTAGTAGTTATATGTAATATTTTTTCAATAATTTTTCTTACTTAATTTTTCCTCATTATGTGCCTTATGACCATTTTTATGGTCATCTTTTCATGTTTTTCTTATGTCTTCTATTTGAAGGTCAAATTGGATCTCTTAATCAGTAATGATTGCACATCTAATTCCATAAATAACCATTTTCCCAAGGAGTTTACTCAATTTTGCCTGACATATTATTCTTGGTTGTAATCCTTATTCCTTTGCTTTCTGAAATATCATTTTCTCAGTATTTCACACCTTTAATATGGAAGTTGCTATAACTTTTAGCAAAAGTTCTTTAGAAGAAATAGAATAATCTTTATAATCAAAGACACACACACACACACAAAGAGACAGACAAAGAGACAGAAATAGAGAGAGACAAAGACAGAGAAAGAAGAATGAAAGAGAGAGAAAGAGAGAGAAGAAAGAAAGAAAAAGAAATATTAAAAAAATAAAAGAAAGAAAGAAAAATGAGAATAACAGTACTGTGTTAATACTAGAACAAAATGACAGAAAAATCTCTATTGTACTTACTCTTGTGTTAATCTAGGCAACTGATAATTTTGCAGTTATTAATCCATTCCTATTAGGTTGTCAAGTTTTTTTTTATATATAATTTGGCAAATAATACTCATAAAATTATTTCAATTTATCTTCATCATTGGGCACTCATCTTTTTTAAGTTTTATATTAGTAATTTTATTTTTTCCTCTTTCAAATCAAATTAATCTATGATTTATATACTTCTCCCCCCACCCCTAGTTTATTTTTGCCTAATTTTTATCCTGGGTACAATGTTTTTGTCTCTTTCTATTTTATTAACCTTTCCTTTAATTTTCATTATTTTGAATTTGGGTTTAATTTTGGAATTTTTATTTGTTCTTTATCTAGTTTTTGTCATTGTTGCATGGTCAATTCATTAATTTGGTCTTTCTTTACTGATATACATATTTAGAGATATAAAATTTTTCCAGTAATGCTTTGGCTACATTACACAAAATTTTGAATTTTGTTTCTTTGTTGTCATTCTCTTTAATATGTTTGTAACTCCTATGATTTATTCTTTGAGCCACTTATTCTTTAGGATTAGATTATTATTTTCCAATTATTTTAAATTTATACTTCCCCAGCACATTATTTATTGCAATTTTACTGCATTTTAGACTAAAAAGAGGGCATTTAGTATTTCTGTATTTGGGTATGACATTTTTATGCCTTCATATATGGTTAGTTTTAGTGAAGGTACTATGCATAGTTTAGAAAAAAAAGGCTTATTTCTATTCAGTTTTCTTCAGAGGTCTATCATATCTAACTTAAAAAAATATTATAGCTTTTTATTTACAAGATATATGCATGGGTAATTTTTCAGCATTGACAATTGCAAAACCTTTTGTTGCAATTTTTCCCCTCCTACCTCCCACCCTCTCCCCTAGATGGCAGGTAGACCAATACATATTAAAAATGTTAAAGTATATGTTAAATACAATATGTGTCAACTTTTTAAAGACTGTATTCATTTTATTTTTTTCTTATTTATCTTATACTTAGTTTTATCTAGATTTGAAAGAGAAAAGATGAGGTCTTGTACTAATATACTTTTTCTGTGTTTTTCCTCTATGTCATTTATTTTTCATTTAAAATTTAGAATGCTATGTCATTTTATGCATATGTTTAGTATTGATAATATTTCACTTTTAGCAAAATATAATTCCTCTATTTAAGCCTTTACATTAGGCCTCTTTTTGCTTTTGCTATGTATGATACTGATTACTCTCACTCTTTTTTTTTTTTATTACAACTGAAGTAGAGTAGATCTATTTCAATTCCTTATACATCATTTTGTCTTTCTGTTTCAATTGTGTTTCTTGTAGACCACATGTTGGACTCCGTTTTCTAAATTATTTCTATTATCCACTTCCATTTTATAGGTGAGTTTATCACATTCACAATTATAGTAATGATTACTAACCCTGCATTTCCCTTCAATCTATTTTATTCTGTTTTTTATTCTTTCTCTTTATCCTCATTCTCCAGTAAAAGTCTACTTTGGTTTTTGCCACTGACTTCTTTCATCTTCTTTCCCTTTTATCCCCCAGACTCTTTCTCTTAGCCCCTTTCTGCCTTCTTCCCTAATGAGTAACATAAAATTTTATTACCAATTATGTACATATATACATGCATATATGTATATAACATACTTATACATATACGTACATGCATGCACACATTAGGGAAATATATATATATATATATATATATATATATATATATATATATATATCTCCCTCTCTTTAAACCAGTTTAGATGCAAATAAGTTCAAGCATTGATAATCACCTCCAGCCATTTTCCCTCCCCTGATAAGTGTTTTCCATTTTCCTCTTTAAGGATAATACTCAGTTTTTCTAGGTTCTCCCTGGCTATAATTCAGCTATTTTTGGTTTGTTTGTTTTTGCAATATAGTATTCTAAGTTCACTAATCCTTTAAGGTGGTGAGAACTAAATTTTGTGTGATTCTTACTGTCAAATGATATTTGAATAGTTCCTTTCTGATTATATAAAACATTTTATCTTTAAACTTGGACTTCTAGAATCTGGCTATAATATACTTTGGTGTGTTTATTTAGCTGTTTCTTTCAGATGGTGATTTGTAGATTTTTAAAAAATTTCTATAATATATTATAGAAAAATATTGGGGCAGCTTTTCTAGATAACATCAAAATATAACATTCTTGGTTTTCAGGTTAACAAATAATTTTAAAATAATTTTTCTTAAATTTATATGTTTTAATTATATTTTCTCTCATTATATTTACAATCAATTTTTACATTCTTTCAAAAAATAATTAAGTTCAATTTCTCCCTCTCCCTCTTTTACTTTCCCCTTTCCTGAGATGGTAAGCAACTTGATAGAGGTTATATCTGTGCAAGCACATGAAATGTATTTCCATATGAGATTTTTTGAGGGAGAGGAACTTGAAAAAATTAATAATAAAGGTAAGAAAATGAAAATCATATACTACAGTGTCCATTTAATTCCATCAGTCTCCCCCCTCTTCCACCAAGAAACAAATAACAGCTTTCACCATTAGTCCACTGAATTTCTGTTGGATTGTTGCTTCACAGAGAAAATCTAATTCTTTCATAGTTGCTCATCATATGGTATTATTTTTATTATGTACAATATTGTGATAGTTCTATTTACTTCACTTTGCATCAGTTTATATAAGTCCTTTTACATTTTTTTTTTGTTTTTTTTTGTTTCTGAAATCATCCTGCTGGTCATTTTTACAGCACAATATGATTCCATTAGAAACATATAGCAGAACTTGTTCATCCATTCCTCAGTTGACGAACATCCCATCAATGTCCAATTCTTTGCCACCACAAAGAAAAGCTGCTACAAATATCACTGCACTGGGCCAGAAATCTCACAGCAGGCCTGCTGTGTTATTAGCTTATTGAGCCAGCACCATGAGTTCTGCTCTGTGACTAAGAACCTCCCATCTTCTTGCCAGAACATCATTGTGTTGGGCTTGCTGCTTCCCCTCCCAAGTGAAACAGAGCTTTCCTGAAACTCTTCTAAGTGACCTTTGACTGGAAAACTATTTCACTCCATCTCTTTGTGGATTTTTTCACTCAAGAATACTTTTAGACATTCAATTTAATGTTGATTGTAAGGAAAACTGAGAAAAGCTCAGGTCTTCTTTGCACCATTTTCTATGTGTCCTTTAACAAAGAATCAGAGGCTATATCCAGTTTCTGACCTATTGCTTACAGGATAGGGTCAGGAAATTGAATCAGCTCTACTGGACACTTTTCAGTTCAGCAGATTGAAGTGGGGTTGCAAATCCATTTCCAATTAAATTATTTTTAATTTATACTTTCTGAATTTATAGCTTCTGAAAAATAATCATGTTTGCTTAAGGAAGTGTTTGTACCATATTTCTACACTACATACATGAAAATATGGGAGAATGTAACTTATTATTTATTATGCAATGCAAAGAATAAATTATTTAAGCATACTAAAGGATACTGAAATGACCTTTTGGGTATACAGGGTGCTAATAATGTTATTAACCCCAAAACATATGTTTTATTTGTCTGTGGCCATAGAATATAAAAGAAACCAATCAATGTAATTTTCTTATTATTTCTTGATCTGTATATTATTTAGATTGGATACACAAACACACACACATGTATATATACATAGACATACACGTATATTTGTGTGTTTACATTCAGATATATATAGTATATATCCACACATATATATGCATATAATATATATTTACTTATCACATATGCATACACAAATTTTTGTATTCCTGTAAGTAGTAAAAAGAAATAAAGCTTATTTTGATATGCCTATATATGTATATATACACATACATATGTGTATGTATATATACATAATATACATACATATATATGAGTAGATAGAAAGACCTTTTATATAAAGAGATAGTAATGATAGGAAAAGAGGGGAGATATTTTCTTTGCTTAAAGACCTTTAATATATGCAAAGAATCATTTGGAGAAAGTACAGCATTATAATTACTACAATAATTTATCCTGGGAGGTTTTATTATATATCAAAGGGAACATATTAACCTTACTGATATTAAGCTGAATAATTTTCTTGCTTTCATGAAGAATTAGGGAACTTAGTGAGAGGGACATACCAAGGAGAGGAAATACAACATATATTGTATAATCAAAGCAGATATATGTATATTTCCATATAAGAACAATTCTTTAATATTTGAGTTTTTACAATTACAATATTCAAATTAACCTGCTGCTACCCTCAAGTCTACATGGATAAAATTTATCTTTTGTAGATACTATAGAAAGTGTTTGGATGATAACTCCACTTAGTTAACGAATCTGATAGACTAGAACTTCAAATAGATATTTAATTTATTCCAGAACTGAATTGAAGATTCATCTGACTTTTCTTCAGCAAATGCTTTAGTCCTTTTTATAATTCTTAACCTTCTTCCAGCAGAGAATCATTTTTCATTTAATATAGCTGAAACAAGGATGTAAAATTGAGAGTGACATGGAGAGATTGCTGATGGGCAATACTGCACTACTTTTTTATAACAAAATACATAACAAAAGTGTGAAAAAGGAATGCAATTGAGATAAAGAATAATAGAAAAAGAAGATCAATTGATCATAGAATTAAAGATCAAATGGCATATATTTTTTTAATTAAAGATTTTTATTGTCAAAATATGTCATGGATAATTTTTAACATTCACCTTTATAAAATCTTCTGTTCAAAAATTTTTCTCTCCTTTCCCCCCACCCTATTCCCTAGATGGCAAGAAATCCATTATATGTTTAACATATACATTTCTCCTATATATATTTTCACAAATATGCTGCACAAGAAAATCAGATGAAAAAGGGAAAAAATGAGAAATAAAACAAAATGCAAACAAACAGCAACAAAAAGAGGGAAAATGTGATCCACATTCAATTCACATGGTCCTATTTTTGGGTACAGATAACTCTCTTCATTGTAAGACTATTGGAACTAGCCTGAATTATTTCATTGTTGAGAAGAGCCCTGTCAATTAGAATTGATCATTGTATAATTTTGTTGGTGTATACAATGATCTCCTCGTTCTGCCCATTTCACTTAATATCAGTTCATGTAAGTCTCTACAGGCCTCTCTAAAATTATCCTGCCAATCATTTCTTATAGTACAATAATATTTTTTAAATATTCATATAGCATAACTTATTTAGCCATTCAACCAGTTGATGAGCATCCACTCAGTTACAGTTTCTTGCCATTACAAAAAGGGCAGCCACAAATATTTTTGCATATGTGGGTCCTTTTCCTTCCTTTAAGATCTCTTTGGGATATAAGCCCAATAGAAACACTGCTGGATCAAAGGGTATGCACAGTTTGATAATATTTTGAGCCTACTTCCAAATTGCTCTCCAGAATGGCTGGATCCATTCACAGTTCTACCTATAATGCATTAGTGTTCCAGTTTTCTTGCTTCCCATCTAACATTCATCATTATCTTTTCCTGTCGCTTTAACCAGTCTAAGACGTGAGTATCTCAGATTAATCTGAATTTACTTTTTTCTGATCAATAGTGCACCTTTTCACAATACAAGAAATGATTTTAATTTTTTCATAAGAAAATTGTCTGTTCATATCCTTTGACCATTTATCAATAGAAGAATGGCTTGAATTTTTATAAATTGGAGTTGTCTTTATAGATTTTAGCAATGAGAGCTTTATTGCAAAACTTGATTGTAAAAATGTTTTCCCAGATTATTGCCTCCCTTCTAATTTTGTCTGCATTGGTTTTGATCAGAAAAACAACTGACCTGGGAAAGTAGACCTTTGAGATACAATCTAAGAATTATTGGACTTCCTGAAAACTATAAGGATAAAAAGAGCTTGATCATCATCTTTTAGCAAATCATCAAGGAAATCTGCCCTGATGTCTTAGAACCAGAGAGTAAAAATTTCATTGAAAGATTTCACCAACACTTCCTGAAAGAGACCCCAAAATGCAAACTCAAAGGAATATCATAGCTACGTTTCAGATTTATTGGGTCAAGGAGAAAATATTGCAAACAGCCAAAAAAAAAAAAAAAAACAATTCAAATATAGAGGATCCACAATTACCATTACCTAGGATATTTTAGCTTCCATTTTAAAGGATAAGAGGACCTGGAATCTAATATACGCAAAGGCAAAGGAATTTGGATTACAGCCAATAGTCAACTATTAAGGAAAACTGGACATTATCCTTCAGGGAAGAAGATGGATATTCAATAATACAAGTGAATTTCATTAATTCTTATGGAAAGACCAGAACTGAATATAAAAGTTGATCTGCAAATATAGAACACAAGGAAAGCAAAAAAGGAAAAAAAGGAAGAACTCTTGAGAACTGTACCTCTGTTATGGGTATACTTAGAGGATGCAGGTATAATTTGATTTTATTGTGATAATACAAAAAAGAAACAAGAAGTGGAAATGTGATTGTACTGGAAAAAGGGGAAAATGAAGGTAAAATGAGATAAATTACATCTCATAATGAAGCAAAAAAATTACAATTAAGGGAAAGAAGGGAGGGGGATGATCATTGTGTGAATTTTACTGTTATCAGATATCTCTCAAAAAGAGATTATCATATATACTTAGATTCATAGAAAAACTCGGCTTACTCTATCGGGGAGTAGGAGGGGGAAAGGGGAAAGAAAAGAGGAAGGTTTATAGAAGAAAAAGCTGAAATAGTAAGGGAACAGTATAAGAAAGGGGGAGGACTGTAAAAAAGGGGAGGGCTATTTGAGAGAGGTAATAATCAGAAGCAAAATCCCATTATTTGACAAAAGTTGCTGGGGAAATTGGAAATTAGTACCATTGGTCTACTTCTAACACCCAATATCAAGATAAGGTAGAAACGGTTTCATGATTTAAACATAAAGAGTAATATTATAAGCAAATTAGAAGAACAAAGGATACTTTACCTTTCAGATTTGTGGAGAAAGAAGGAATTTTTAGCCAAAGAAGAAATGGACTACATTATTGAATATAAAATTGATCATTTAGATTATATAAGCTAAAAACTTGTACATATAACATACTTTCAAGACATTCATGAATTACAAAATGATTTAAATAAATGCCTCCAAAACATTAGGCAAATGTTACCTATGTTATCTATAGAAGAATGCAGGCAAACTTTCAGATAGTTTGTAAGTTGTTCAAATGGAAAGCTTAATGTTATACATAAGACCCTGCATAAATTGAAATAATGAATTTATATGCTAACCGCTCACTTTGAAGATCTTTCACTATTTTGCCTCCTGAAGGCAAAAAGAAGGGAACTAGGAAATCAAAGTAGGAAACCATAGTGGTCAGTGATGTTAAGATTATATTATTAAATTTATCTTGATCTATTTGTTCTCTATAAACTGGATTATTATGGATTACATAGGCATACAGCTTCCAAAATGAAATAAGCATGCCAAATTACCAATTTGACTTAAGAGTTAGCTTTACAAAATACTAAAAGAAATGATAGAATACTAAGGAACTTGCTAGAGTTAGGGACCATAGAGAATAGAATAATGAACTCTGAGTTAGGAGTATATGATTTGTCATCCTATAATAAATGCTCATTAGCTTTTTGATCCTAAGCAAGTAATATAATTTCTTTCAGCCTCAGTTTTTTTTTTTTTTTTCTATAAAACCTGAATCAGGTAAAATATTAGGTGACTGTGAAAACAAAGGTTCAATTTTCTGAGATGTTAGTTTATTAGACAGTACATCTAATTGGTCAGCAAAATAGAAGCAGAGCTCTTTAGCTTAGACCTAAGGGATACATATTTTTATACATTAAAAATAATTTACCAAATAAAGTCAATTAAAAGGAACATATATTAGGTAACCCATTTTCTAATTAGATGAAAGATTAGGGACTTTTTAGACTGGAAGAGGGAGAGTGAACAGATGTAATGTCCTGAATTCAGAAAAAAAAAAGTATGCTACTTCTCCTAAACATTTGTAAAAAACTAAAGGAACATGGAAATGATTCATTAAATCAATTTTCAGACAAAACATGAATTTCATGAGACACAATTGTAAGAAAATTCCTTATATTAATCTTTGAGTTTGACAGTGTTTGGGGTAATGATTTAAGTTTTTTGTTATTGGTCTCTAAACAGCAAGTCCATTTTCCCAACCATTCAGGGACAGGTTTAAACAATGAGAAAATATTTTCCCTCAATTTCTATAAATGACTACAGTTTTCTCACAGGATGGAAATTGGACTAAATCTATAACTGAATTGAAAGGGAACTGACATAGCTCCAGAAATGATTTATAAAATGGAATCAGTATGATTTATTAACTTCCCACAATTAACCACTTGTTATCATAAACTACTCAACTCTATTGAAAAAGAATAATAAACACTTCACAGATTTGTTCTAAGGAAGAAATTATATATGTATGGTGCTTTTTAACTTTTAAAGTCCCATATAAATATTAGCTAGCATTGCTTCTAGAGTGCCTAATAAGAAAAGAGAAGTTTTCAACCCCCTGAAAAAAGATTTTTTTTTCTTCCTGTGACATAGCTATGTTCTGTAAAATGACAAGCATAGTAACTAATAGTTCAGAAGAATTTTCCAGTGACCAAAAATTCTGTAGGAGATTTCATTGCAAGAGGGATAGGTAGCTTTCAATAATTAAATGCACACACAGCCACAGCTACAGAGACATAGACACTGACATACACATATACATATACATATGTATCCAAATGTGTGTGTGTGTTTGTGTGTGTGTATGTGTGTGTGTGTGTGTGTATTCCATATATACTACTTTGGGTAGAAAAGCAGGTCATTAAGAAAATAATGCACATATATAATAAACTCATTGATGAACATGAATTTATAAAAGACGTGTTACATGTGTGTAGGCTTACATAGAGTACACAAGAAGAAACAGAAACAGCATTTCAAAATCACATTTATAACACAGGAAGTACACTTATTTTTTAAAAATATTAAGTCATTTTATTCTCATAACTTTATTAAGTGGGTGCCATTATCCTCATTTTACAGATAACAAATATACAGTGATTCAGTGACTTGGTCAATATATGTAGCTAGCAAGTAGATGAAACTGAATTTGAAAATCAAATTATTTGTGTTTCATTGCAGTAGCAATTCAAGGTAACTTATATATTGTTTTCCTTAAGCCTGATTCCATACATTAGGTAATGAGTATTTTGGATTCTGCATTGCTATTACATTCCTTTTCCATATCTAAAACAATGATGCTCTTGAACAGATCTCTAGAGATCATCCCTCATTCAATTCATTTCCAGGTAAGTAGACACAACTTTGTAACTCCTAAGGTGGCTGAAGTGAGTGAAATTTAGCTAACTTTAGTTAAACAATGAAAAAATTATTTCTAACCAGTTTTATACTATGTATCTCAGTTTATCTATACTTCTCTATGCAAAGCAGTACCAACTTAGGCATCTTATCATGGGTTAGATAGCTCAACGTAACTGAATTAATAAGGCACCATGGGTGGAATTAGAAGATATCACCCTTATTATCATTTCTTCTTAAATCCTAAAGGTGATAGACAAGAACCTGTAGACCATGAGTCTCAGGAATAAACATGTTCTCTCAAATATTGCATTTTAATCCAGTCCAAATTCTATAGTCATCACTGAAGAGAAATCATTGTGGAGAAGAGAACTACTTTTCCTATCACTGAAAATCCGCAATAGTTATAACTTGCAACCAATAGTCTGATGAACACAAGATCCCTGGAATAAATTGTCCTCGAATAAAAAGACTACTTGTCTTCTTTCCATCCAGCATTCATAGCCATTATCCAGGAAGTCAACTCCTTTGGAGAAGGGGCTAGTCAAATCCTAAACTTCTAAATAATAGTTACTCACAAGACAGATAGGGCAACATAGCTGAAGCAATGAGATATCCTAGGGGAGAGACAGGAAACAATAAGTGCTAGATAACATGAATTACTACCCATACTTTCGCCACCCATCTCCTCTAGAACACTAATGATTTCATTATTCATTATACTAAGAGACTTTAGATTGGGAATGGTTTCAGATTATTTTTGTAGTCATCATTCTGGGATACTGCTTCTTTATGGGAATTCCTCAAATTCCTGTAAAAGCTAGTGAAGATCCTCCAAAAATGCCCTTTGTTATGTAAATCGATGGCATTGTGAAATGGAGCAATACTAAAAATAAGCAATGCTTTTCTCAATATAAATGTCATTAAGGGAGAGTTGTTATCCTTTGCTTTGCCAATGTACTATAGAGAACTTGAGACCTTTCTATCCTATAGTAGCTAAAGCTTTTCATATGTGTAGTGTTGCTTCTTAAAATATGGGTGCCTGAGAGCCAGACTGTCTTATTTTTCTCTTTGGATCCCAAACACTTAACATATTGCTTTGCATATAGTTAAAACTTGAAAAGTACTTCATTCATTTATTCACCATGCATTCTTTCATTCATCTGTCCTTGTAGTCCTCTCTGACCCACACTCCCACCACCACCTCATGCTGATTTCTACTTCTATCTTTAAAGAATATAGTAAGGATGATACAAACAATGCTTACTTAGGTAAAAAAAATATATATGTTTTGGACAGTTTTTCAGGATATCTGGCTGTAGCAACCACAGGATCAATTTCCAGGCTGTGTATCCATAGGAGCTGTATCTCTGGATGATAATTTCAAGAAATGGACTAGAACGATTGTTATTTCACTGGTTCTTGGGATCAGAGTTATCTGATGCTAGATAGTGGTATTAGTAATTCATGTTTCCTGACTTATATTGCCTCCTGTCTCTCCGACAGGGTGTTCCACTGAATCATCTATACTGTCCTGCTTGTCCTGGGAGTACCAATTGTTTAGAAGTTAGTTATGTGCAGCAAACTAAACCTTTCCACATCACCTTCTCCTCTCAAATAGCTTCCTCCTGTTTTGAACACACATTTGCTATAGTCCTGATTGTTCCCTGGTGAGAGGATGGAAGCTTGCCAATCAGCAGTAATACTCTACTAATCTTCTTGCTGTTCTCTAAATTGCCATCATCTTGGGACCACAGGTAAAAATAATAATTTCAGAGACAGAAGTGAGTGCAACCAATAGCAATGATTACACACATATGTGAAATAGGAGAAAATATGGGTAAATGAGAATAAATGGGGGAGTCACATTTTTTTTTTGTCTTAGGAGCACTGTAAGAATAAGTTAAAACAAATGATGTTATATTTTAATATATTTAACATCTACTGGTCATCCTGCCATCTAGGGGAGGGGGTGGGGGGGGGTTAAGAGGTGAAAAATTGGAACAAGAGGTTTGGCAATTGTTAATGCTGTAAAGTTACCCATGTATATATCCTGTAAATAAAAGGCTATTAAATAAAAAAAAATAAAAATAAAACAAATGATGGATTATAGAGATAATGAAAATTTTTATTTTGTTTTACTGTTTTAAACTATGGTTAGCCCTGACTGACTGTCTAGAACAGAAAGAAAATAAAGAAGGGACAGAAAGTGTAGAGTCATTATTCAAGGTCAATGTTAACAATAATAAAAATAGCAGATAGAAGAAAGAAGTACTCAAATCTTGCATTGCTTTTATTATCTCTCATAAGAAAAATAATCATGATTCAGACAAAACTGTATCCTTCACTTATTTTTTTCTGTAACAAACATTAAATCTTTATGTAAAAAGACAGACTTATATTACAATAGTTTAGGAATGGGGGAAAAGAAAAATATAAGTCAATGGCCTGATATTCACCAAGTAATTCAGTGGAAAGGGATTGGAAGCTTTCAGAAGCTAAATGATAATACAAAAAAAAATTTTTTTGTCAGAAAAAAATAGAGAAATGGATTTAATGGCAGCAATTATCCTGTCTTCTTAAGAAATTATCAATAAAGCTTATCAATTCAGAAATATAGACTGCCTACCTACTTGGAAGCAGAGACAAGATGGCAGAGAACAGTTATGACTTCCTGTGATCTTCCCTGACATTCTTTTAAACCAACAGTAGATTGAGTCTCTTAATTGGTTTTTGAAGTGAGAGAACCAAAAAATATTCAGATCACAAAACATTTCCAGAAGATACCTTGGAAGAATTTCAGAACAGGTCTGTTTCAAACTAGCAGGGGGACAGTTTGCTGACCCAGTGCACAGAACAGGGAGTCAGGCAAGAAGAAGGTACAAGGAGCCAGAGGATTTTGCCACCCCCTACAGCTTTTTAGGTTACTCTGACTTGGTTACAAGCAGGTGGTTTGGCATATTTTCTACAAAAGGCAACTTGTAAACTGCTGAGCCTCAGAAGAGCACTATGGCTGCGATTGCACAGCACAAGTCAATCAGCAGAACTGTGCCAGCACAAACTAAAGCAGCTATTACTCCTTTTCATTAGGAGAAGACCTCAAGACTTAAAAATGATGAGCAAAAAGACAAAAATAACTCTTAACAAGTGTTTATGGAGAGAGAAAAGAACAGACCTCAAATCAATTGAATTTTAAAATGTTATTTAGTTCATTTCACTTTTTTCCATTTCACAAATTCTGTTTTTCAAAAAGCTACTATACTTTTCATATCTACCTTGTAAGGAGTTATATGCTTTCCTTTCCATTTCATCAAGTTCATTTTCTCTGGAGTTATGTGTCTTTCCCATAAGACAAAAGAAATAGACAGCAAAATTATACTAGTTGGGGATCTCAAACTTGTTCTTTCAGAACTAGATAAGTCAAACAAACCATGAAATAAATAAGAAAGAAGTAAAGGAGGTGAACAGAATGTTAGAAAAGTTATGTATAGGTCTTTGGAGAAAATTGAATGAGGAGAGAAAGGAGTTAACTTTTTTTCTAAGTAGTTTGTGGAACCTATACAAAAATTAAGCATGTGTAGGGAATAAAAACCTCAAAATGAAATGCCGAAAGTGAGAAATAATAAATGCATGTTTTTTTTAAGATCATGATGCGATAAAAATCACAAGCAATAAAAAGCCAGGGGAAAATAGACAAAAAAATAATTGAAATAGGTTGGAGCCAAGATGGCAGAGAGCAGGCATTACTTTATGTGACCTCCTCTGACCTTCTCTCAAACCAACAGCAGATTAAGCTTCTAAACCAATTTTGGAGTCTAAGAACCTACAAATATTTGAGTATAACACATTCACAGAAAAAGACACTTTGGAAGAACTTCAGAACAGGTGTGTTTCAAATGGGCAGGGGGGCATAGCACAGACTGCAGCACAGGAAGACCAGGGCAAGAAGCTGGGATAGAAAGTCAGAGCATTGCAGCTTGCACACACTTAGGAATCTTCTTTGAGCTTCTTAGGCTACTCTGTCCTAGTTGCAAAGAGATGGTTTTACAGATTTGCTAGAAAACACAAATTGTAAACCACTGAGCCCCAGAAGAACTCAGGACCCAGCCAAGATTAGCCACTACCTGAAGTCAATTAGCAGAAATGCCCCAAGGCAAAGTAAAGCAGTTGTCACTCCTTTCAATAAAAAACACACCTCAACCCTTAAAAAAATGAACAACAGCAACAACAACAACCAAAAAAAAAAAATAAAATAAAAATAAAAAAGAACCCTCAACATGACAGCTTTTTGTGTGGAGAGAACAACAGACCTCAAATCCTGAAATTCCTAAAGGCAAATCAAAAGCTGATTTGATAAAAAGGCAAAAGCTTCAGCTGAAGCTGCAAAGTGACTTAAGAGCCGGTCCCCATTTCACCATGCTTTCTGGGAAGATTGCATAAAAAATCTTCAAAGAGAGTTAAAAGAAAAATGGAGAAATGAAATGAAAGCATTTCAAGAATGAATGGAAAAGCATATAATGCCCTACAAAAGAGATAGGAAAAAAGACAACAATTTACTCAAAAACAAAATTTGTGAAATGGAAAAAAGTGAAATAATTCAATGGCCAAATACAAAAGAAGCTTTAAAAAAGGTAATTGAATAAAATGATACACTAAAAATTAGAATTGAACAAATGGAAGTGAATGACTCAATAAGACTTCAATAATTAAACAAAAACAAAAAAATGAAAAAAATAGAAGTAAATATGAAATATTTTCTAGGAAAAACAACTGACCTGGAAAATAGATCTAGGAAAGACTATCTAAGGATTAGTCTACTTCCTGAAAGCCAGGATGAAAAAAAAAAAATAACATAGATATTATCATACAGGAATCAGAAGATAAAATAGCCATTGAAAGAATTCACCAATCACCTCCTGAAAAGACCCCAAAATTAAATCCCCAAGGATTTGCTAATATCATTGCTAAATTTCAGAACTATCAAACCAAAGAAAAGATATTGCAAACAGCAAGAAAGAAACAATTTAAATACCAAAAAGCCACAATAAGTATTACCCAGGACCTAACAGCTTCCATCATAAAAGATCAAAGGGTCTGGAATCTGATATTTTGAAAGACAAAAGAACTTGGATTAAAATCAAGAATAAACTATCCTGATAAAATGATCATTATCTTTCAGGGAAGAAGATGGACATTATATAGCACAGGTAAATTTCCCGTATTTCTAATGAAAAGACCAGAACTGAACAAAAAAAGTTAAATCTCCAAACACAGAACTCGAGAAACATAAAAAGATAAAAAGGAAAGAAAACTTGAGAACTATCTTTCTGTTATGGGTATACTTAGAGAGTGCTGGTATACTTTGATTTTTATGATAATATGAAGAAGAAACTAGATGTGGAATGGTAATCCTCCTGGGAAAAAAATGGAAAAGGAGATAAAATAGTGGAAATTATATCTCATGAAGAGGCAAAGAAGACCTCTTATAATAGAGAGAAAGAAGGGAAGGTGATGAGCATTGTGTGAATATTACTCTCATCAGATTTGGCTCAAAGAGATAATATCAAACATATTTGGCTTCACAGAGAAATTTGTCTCACTTTAGAGGGAAGTGGAAGGAACAGGGAAAAAAAGAAAGACTAACTAATAGAAGGCAAAACAGAGGATTAGGGGAAATGTGTTAAAAGGGAGGGGGGTCTCTAAGGGGCTGTTTGAGGGAGCTGATTGTCAAAAGCAAAATACTTGGGAGAAGGGAAGGAGGAAAGGAAAACATAAAAGCATGACAGGATAAATAAGATGGCAGGAAATACAGAAATTAATTTTGACTGTGAATGAGAACACAATGAACTCTCCCATAAAATGGAAGTGAATAGCAGAAAGGATTAAAACCCAGAATCCTACAACATATTATTTATAAGAAACATATTTGTGCATAGTGATACATACAGACTAAAAGTAAAGGGCTGGAGCAGAATCTATTATGCTTCAGGTAAAGTAAAAAAAAGCAAGGGTAGAAACCCTGATCTTAAATCAAGTAAGATCAAAGGTAGATCTAATTAAAAGAGATACAGAAGGAAACTATATTTCACTAAAGAGTACCATAGATAATGAAGCAATATAAATACTAAATATATATGCACCAAGTGGTATAACACATCCAGTTTCCTAGAGGAGAAGTTAGGAGAGATGCAAGAAGAATTCTACACCAAAACTATACTAGTGGGGGAGCTTGCTTTCTCAGACTAGATAAACTGAACCACAAAATAAAAAAGAAAGAAGTTTAGGAGGTAAACAAAATGTTAGAAAAGTTAAGTATGATAGGTCTTTGAAGAAAATGGAATGGAGATAAAAATGAATTTTCTTTTTCTCAGCAGTTAATGGAACCTATACAAACATTGGCCAAGTATTAGGGAATCAAAACCTCAAAATGAAATGCAGAAAGTCAAAAATCATAAATGCATTTTTTCAGATCAAGATGCAATAAAAATCACATGCAATATAAGGTCAGGAGATAATAGACCAAAAATTAATTGGAACTTAAATGATCCAATCCTAAAGAATAAATGGGTGAAACAACAAATTATAGAACCAATCAACAACTTCATCCAAGAGAATGACAATAATGAGACAACATACCAAAATTTGCAGGATGCAGCCAAAGCAGTTATAAGGGGAAATTCTATATCTATTGATGCATACATGCATAAAATAGAGAAAAAGAACAAGGATTTGGGCTTGTAACTAAAAAGCTAGAAATAGAACAAATTAAACCTCACATATTTGAAATTAAGAAAGTAAAAGGGGAGATTAATAAAATGGAAAATAAGCAACTATTGAATTAATTAATAAATGAGTTGTTTTTTTTTTAAATTGATAAACGTAGTTATTTTGATTAGAAAAAGGAAAGAAGAAAATCAAATTGTTAGTCTCAAAAATGAAAACAGATAACTTTCCATCAATGAAGAGGAAATTAGAGGACTAATTAGGAGTTACTTTGCCCAACTTTATGCCAATACATTTGATAATCTGAGTGAAATGGAGGAATGCCTATAAACATATAGGTTTCCTATATAAACAAAGAAAGAAGTAAATTGCTTAAATAGTCCTTTTTCAGAAAAAGAAATAGAATGAGCTATTAATCAACTTCCTAAGAAAAAATTTCCCAAACCAGATGGGTTTGCTATGTGAATTCTACCAAACTTTTAAAGAACAATTAACTTCAATACTATATAAACTATTTGAATAAATAGGGAATGAAGGAATCTTGCTAAATTCCTTTTATGACACAGACATGATATTGATACCTAAAGTAGGTAGGAAAAAAAAAAAAAAACAGAGAAAGAAACCTATAGACCAATCTCCCTAATGAATATTGATTAAAAAATCTTAAATAAAATATTATCAATGAGATTACAGAAATCCATTCCCAGGATAGTGTTCTATCATAGTGTTCTATGAACAAGTAGAATTTATACCAGGAAAGCAGAGCTGGTTCAATATTAGGAAAATTACTAGTATAATTGACACTATCAATAATCAAACTAACAAAAATCATATGAATACCTCATTTGATAAAGATAAAGCATTTGATAAAATCCAACACCCATTCCTATTAAAACCACTAGAGAGTATGGGAATAAATTGACTTTTCCTTAAAATAATCAGTAGCATCTCTTTAAAACTATCAGCAAGCATCATATGTAATGTTGACAAACTAGAATCATTCCCAATAGGATCAGCAGTGAAACAAGTTTGCTTACTATCATCATTACTATTCAATACTGTATTAAAAATTTTAGCTTTTTCAATAAGAGAAAACAAAGAGATTAAAGGAATTAGAATAGGTCATGAGGAAACTAAATTATCACTCTTTACAGATGATATGATAGTATTCTTAGATTATACTAGAGAATCAACTAAAAATTACTAGAAACAATCCACAACTTTAGGAAAGTAGCAGGATACAAAATAAATCCATTTAAATAATCATCATTTTTATATGTTATCAACAACGTCCATCAGCAAAAGATACAAAAAGAAATTCCATTCAAAATCACTATGGCTAGTATAAAATATTTCTGAGTCTATCTGTTAAGGGAAAATCAGGGACTATATGAACACAACTGCAAAATACTTTCCACACAAATAAAGTCAGATGTAATAAGTGGGAGAAATATCAAGTGCTCATGGGTAGGTAGAGCAAATATAATAAAAAATACATAAATTAATCTACTTATTTTGTGCTATGCCAATCAAACTCCTAAGAAATTATTTTACAGATCTAGAAAAGTAATAACAAAGTTCATCTATAAGAATGAAAGGTAAAGAATTTCAATGGAATTAATGGAAAAAATACAAATGCAGTTGGTCTAGCTATGCCAAACCTAAAACTATATTATGAACCATCAGTCATCAAAACCATTTGGTACTGGCTAAGAAATAGTATAATCAGTGGAATAGATTAGGTTCACAGGACAAAATAGTCAATAACAATAGCAATCTAGTATTTGGCAAACCCAAAGACCCCAACTTTTGGGGTAAGAATTCACCATTTGGCAAAAACTGCTGGGAAAAATTTCAAACCAGTATGGAAGGAATTAAGGATCCACCCACAAGTAACATCACATATCAAGATAAAATCTAAATGGCTTCATGATTTAGACATAAAGAGTGATATTATAAGCAAATTAGAAGAACACAGGATAAATCAAATCTCAGAACTGTGGAGAAGGAAGGAATTAGTGTCCAAAGAAGAACTGGAACTAAGAATTGAAGAGCAAATAGAAAATTTTGATTATATTAAGTTAAAAAAAATATACAAACAAAACTAATGCAGGCAACCTCAGAATGGAATCAATAAATTGGGAAATCATTATTACATTTAAGGGTTCTGATGAAGGCCTCATTTCTGAAATATATAGAAAATTGACACAAATTTATAAGAATTCAAGCTGTTTCTCAATTGATAAACCCTAGAGAACCCTAGAGAATCAACCAACTACTAGAACAAATTCACAACTTTAGAAAAATTGAAAGATACAAAATAAATCCACCTAAATCATCAGCATTTTTTATATATTACCTACAAAGTCAGGCATCAAGAGATATAAAGAAAAAATTCATTCAAAATAATTTTTGATTCTTTAAAATATTTAGGAATCTATTTGCCAAGGGAAAGTTAGGAACACAACTGCAAAACATTTTCCACACAAATAAAGTCAGATTTAATCAGTTGGAAAAATATCAAGTGCTCATGGGTAGGCAGAGCAAATATAACTAAAAAAATACCACCTAAATTAATCTACTTATTTAGTGCCATATGAATAAAACTCCTAAGAAATTATTTTACAGATCTAGAAAAATAACAATAAAGTTTATCTGGAAGAATAAAAGGTCAAGAATTTCAAGGGAATTAATGAAAAAAATGCCAAAGAAGTTGGTTCAGCTCTACCAGACCTAAAACTATATTATAAAGCAACAGTCACCAAAACTATTTGGTACTGGCTAAGAAATAGAGTAGTAGATCAGTGGAATAGGTTAAGTTTACAAGATTAAATGTTCAGTAACTATAGCAATCTAGTGTATGACAAATCCAAAGATACCAGTTTCTGTGATAAGAACTCACAAAAACCACTGGGAGAATTGGATATTAATATGACAGAAAATATGCATTTATCCACATGTAACACTACATACCAAGATAAGATCAAAATAGGTTCATTATTTATACATAAAGAGAGATATTATAAGCAAATTGGAAATACATAGCATAGTTTACCTCTCAGATCTGTGGAGAATGAAGGAAGTTGTTATCAAAGAAAAACTGGAATTTGTAATGGAACATGAAATAGATAATTTTGATTATATTAAGCTAACTAGTTTTTGTACAAACAAACTAATGCATACAAGATCAGAAGGGAAGAAATAAATTGGGAAAACCTTTTTACATTTAAATGTTCTTAAAAAGGCCTCATTTCTAAAATATATAGAGAATTGACACAAATCTATAAGAAATCAAGCCATTCTCCAATTGATAAATAGTCGAACGATATGAATAGACAATTTTTAGGTGAAGAAATTGAAAGCATTTCTAGACATATGAAAGGTGCTCTAAATCACTATTGATCAGAGAGATGAAAATTAAGATAACTCTGAGATAACCTCTAAAAACCTATCCCATTAGCTAAGATTAAAAGAAAAGATAATTAGGAATGTTGGAGGGGATGTGGGAAAACTGAAATACTAATGCATTATTGGTGGAATTGTGAATGGTTCCAGCCATTCTGGAGAACAGTTTGGAATAATGCTCAAACAATTATCAAGCTGTGTATACCCTTTGATCCAGCAGTGTTTTTACTGTGCCTATATCCCAAAAAGATCTTAAAGGAGGAAAAAGGATCTGTCTGTGCAAAAATGTTTGTGGCAGCCCTTCTTGAAGTGACAGGAAACTGAGTGGATGACCATCAGTTTAAGAATGCTGAATAAGTTATAGTATATGAATGTTATGGAGTATTATTGTTTTGTAAGACACGGTTAGCAAGTTGATTTTTCAGAGACCTGGAAATACTTACATGGACTGATGATACAGTTCAGTGAGATGAACCAGAATATCAATGCACATGGCAACAACATTGTGTGACAATCAATTTTGATGGACCTGACTATTTCCAACAATGAGATGATCGAGGCCATTTTCTATGATTTCTTTATGAAGAGAGCCCTCTAAACCCAGAAAGAGAATTGCAGAAACTATGGGTGAATCATATCATAACATTCTCACTGTTTTTGTTGTTGTTCATTTACATTTTATTTTCTTATTCATTTTCTTCCATTTTTGATCTCCTCTTCCTCATGCAGCAAGATCATTGTACAAATATATATACATATATTGGAGCTAACATATATATTTCTTAATTTTTATTTATTTATTTATTTTTGTTTTTTTTAATTATACTCTTTATTGATAAAACATAACATGGATAATATTTACAACCTTGTCCCTTGAACTCAATTCTGTTCCAACATTTACTTTCCCTCCCTCCACACCCCCTCCAGACGGCAGACAGTCTTATATATGTTAAACATATTAAAATATATCTTAGATACAATATATATGTGCAGATCTGTACAATTATCTTGTTGCACAAGAAAAATTGGATTCTGAAGGTTAAAAATAACCTGAGAAAAAAAACAAAAATGCAAGTAGTACACATTCATTTCCCAGTGTTCCATCTCTGGGTGTGGTTGATTCTGTCCATTATTGATCAATTGGAACTGAATTGGATCTTTTCTTTATCAAAGATATCCGCTTCCATCAGAATACATCCTCATACAGTATTGTTGTTGAAGTGCATAATGATCTCCTGATTCTGCTCATTTCACTTAGTATCAGTTCATGTAAGGCTCTCCAAGTCTCTCTGTATTCTTCCTGCTGGTCATTTCTTACAGAACAATAATATTCCATAACATTCACATACGACAATTTACCCAACCATTCTCCTATCAATGTGCATTCATTCAAATTCCAGTTTCTAGCCACTACAAGAGTTGCCACAAACATTTTGGCACATACAGGTCCCTGTACCTCCTTTAATATCTCTTTGGGATAGAAGCCCAATAGTAACACCGCTGGATCAAAGGGTATGCACAGTTTGATAATTTTTTGAGCATAATTCTAAATTGCTCTCCAGAATTGTTGGATTTGTTCACAACTCTACCAATAATGCATCAGTGTTCCAGTTTTCCCGCATCCCCTTCAACATTTGTCATTATCTTTTGTGTCATCTTAGTCAATCTGACAGGTGTGTAGTAGTATCTCAGAGTTGTCTTAATTTGCATTTCTCTGATCAACAATGATTTGGAACACCCTTCCATATGAGTAGAAATAGTTTCAATTTCATCATCTGAAAATTGTCTGTGCATATCCTTTGATCATTTATCAATTGGAAAATGGCCTGATTTCTTATAAATTTAGAATTAATTCTCTATATCTTTTGGAAATGAGACCTTTATCAGAACTTTTAACTGTAAAAATGTTTTCCCAATTTATTGCTTCCCTTCTAATCTAGTTTGCATTATTTTTGTTTGTACAAAAGCTTTTTAACTTGATATAATCAAATTTTTCTATTTCATGATCAATAATGATCTCTACTTCTTCTTTGGTCACAAATTCCATCCTCTTCCACAGATCTGAGAGGTAAACTATCCTATATTCCTCTAATTTATTTATAATCTTGTTCTTTATGCCTAAATCATGAACACATTTTGATCTTATCTTGGTGTATGGTGTTAAGTGTGGGTCCATGTCTAGTTTCTGCCATACTAATTTCCAATTTTCCCATACATAATTTTTTGTCAAATAGTGAATTCTTATCTGCAAAATTGAGATCTTTGGGTTTGTCAAACATTAGATTGCTAGAGTTATTGATTATTTTGTCCTGTGAACCTAACCTATTCCACTGATCAACTAGTCAATTTCTTAGGCAATACCAAATGGTTTTTGTGACTGCTACTTTAGAATCTACTTTTAGATCAGATACAGCTAGGCTACCTTCATTTAATTTTTTTTCATTAGTTCCCTTGAAATTCTTGACCTTTTGTTCTTCCATATGAATTTTGTTATTATTTTTTCTAGGTCATTTAAATAGTTTCTTGGGAATCTGATTGGTATAGCACTAAAAAAAAAGACTAGTTTAGGGAGTATTGTCATCTTTATTATATTCACTTGGCCTATCTAAGAGTACTTATTATTTTTTAATTGTTTAAATCTGACTTTATTTGTGTGGAAAGCATTTTGTAATTTTGTTCATATAATTCCTGACTTTCCTTTGGTAGATTGATTCCAAAACATTTTATGCTATCCACAGTTACTTTGAATGGAATTTCTCTTTGTGTCTCTGGCTGTTGGATTTTGTTGGTGATGTATAAAAATGCTAAATATTTATGTGGATTTATTTTGTATCCAGCAACTTTGCTAAAGTTGTGAATTATTTCTTATAGTGTTTTAGTAGAATCTCTGGGTTTCTCTAAGTATACCATCATATCATCTGCAAAGAGTGATAATTTGGTTTCCTCATTACATACTCTAATTCCTTTGATCTCTTTCTCAACTCTTATTGCGAAACTAGCATTTCTAATGCAATATTGAATAGTAATGGTGATAGTGGGAAATGTTGTTTCACTCCTGATCTTACTGGGAATAGTTCCAGTTTATCCCCCTTATATATGATGCTTACTGATGGGTTTAAATACATGCTTCTGGCTATTTTAAGGAAAAGTCCATTTATTCCTATACTCTCAAATGTTTTTATTAGGAATGAATGTATTTTCTGTATCTATTGAGATGATCATATGGTTTTTGTTAATTTGGTTATTGATATAGTCAATTATGCTAATAGTTTTCCTAATATTGAACTAACCCTGTATTCCTGGTATAAATCCTACTTGGATATAGAGTATTATCCTGGGGATGATTTTATGTAATCTTTTTGCTAATATTTTATTTAAAATTTTAGCATTACTGTTAATTAAGGGAGATTGGTCTGTAATTTTCTTTCTCTGTTTTCAGCTTACCTGGTTAGTTATCAGTATCCTGTTCTGTACCATGAAAAAAATTTGGTAGGACTCCTTCAATCTTTGTTTTTTTCAAATAATTTATATAACTTTGGGGTTAATTGTTCTTTAAATGTTTGGTAGAATTCACATGTAAATCCATCTGATCCTGGTGATTTTTTCTTATGGAGTTGGTAAATAGCTTGTTCTATTTCTTTTTCTAAAATGGGACTGTTTAACCAATTTACTTCTTCTTCTGTTAATCTGGGCAAGCTATATTTTTGAAGGTATTCTTCTATTTCATTTAAGTTATCAAATTTATTGACATGAAGTTGGGCAAAGTAACTCCTAATTATTGTTCTAATTTCCTCTTCATTATTAGTGAGTTATCCCTTCTCATTTTTACGACTAACAATTTGATTTTCCTCTTTCCTTTTTTTAATCAGATTTACTAATAGTTTATCTATTTTGTAGGTTTTTTCATAAAACCAAGTCTTAGTTTTATTTATTAATTCAATAGTTTTTAATTTCAATTTTATTAATTTCTCTTTTTATTTTTAGAATTTCAAGTTTAGAGTTTGACTGGCGGTTTTTAATTTATTCCTTTTCTAGCTTTTTTAGTTGCAAGCCCAATTCATTGACCTTCTCTTTCTCTATTTTATGCAAGTAGGCCTCTAGAGGTATAAAGTTTCCCCTTCTTACCACTTTGGCTGCATCCCACAAATTTTGGTATGATGTCTCATTATTGTGATTTTCTTGGGTGAAGTTATTAATTATGTCTATGATTTAGTGTTTCACCCAATCATTCTTTATGATGAGATTATTTAGTTTCCAGTTATTTTTTGTTCTATTTTTCCCTGGCTTTCTGTTGAATGTAATTTTCATTGCATTGTAATCTGAAAAGGATGCATTAGCTATTCCAGCCTTTCTGCATTTGAATTTGAGGTTTTTATGTCCTGATATATAGACAATTTTTTATAGGTTCCATGAACTACTGAGAAAAAAATGTACTCCTTTATGTCTTTAGTTTTCTCCAAAGATCTATCATACCTAATTTTTCTAGTATTACATTTACCTCTTTGACTTCTTTCTTATTTTGTGGTTGGATCTATCAAATTTTTAGAGTGCAAGGTTGAAATCTCCCATTATTATAGCTTTGCTGTCTATTTCTTCTTGAAGCTCTCTTAATTTCTCTTTTAAGAATTTAGATTCTACACCACTTGGTACATATATGTTTACTATTGATATTGCTTCATTATCTATGCTACCCTTTAGCAATATATAGTGCTCTTCCTTATCTCTTTTAATTAGATCAATTTTTGCTTTTACTTGATCTGAGATCAGGATGGCTACCCCTGCTTTTTTGAATTCACCTAAAGCATAGTAGATTCTACTCCATCCTTTTACTTTTACTCTGTATGTATTGCCCTGCTTCAAGTCTGTTCTTGTAAATAACATATTGCAGGATTCTGGCTTTTAATCCAGTGTGCTATCTGCTTCTGCTTTATGGGGAAGTTTACCCCCATTCACTTTTATTTTTAAATTTACTTACTCTGTATTACTTGTCATCTTGTGAACTTCTTCTTATGCTTTTCTCCTTTTCTTCTCCCTTACCCTCCTGCCTAGTATTAAACTTGTGAGCATCACTTGCCTCTCACAATCCTCCCTTTTTAGGATCCCTCCCTCTACCTTAGAGTTCTTCCCCCTTTCTTACCCCTTTCCCTCACAATTTTCTGTATTCCCTTCCACTTAGCTTACTCCTTCCCTTTTCAGCGTTTCCCTCCCACTTTTCAATGAGGTGGGAGAAGTTTCTCTGTAGATTGAATATGTCTAATGCTTTTCTCTTTAAGCCAGTTCTGATGAGAGTAAGATACACATTATGTTCATCTCCCTCCTTTGTTTCCCTCAGATATAACAGATTTCCTTTGCCTCTTTGTGAAATGTAGTACCCCCTTTTTATCTTTTCTGGTACAATTTCCTTTCTAACTCTAGTTATTTTTTATATTATACCTGTAAAACTAAATTATACATGTATTTGTGGGATGCAGCCAAAGTGGTAATAAGAGGAAATTTTATATCCTTAGAGGCTTACTTGAATAAAATAGAGAAAGAGAAGATCAATAAATTAGGCTTGCAACAAAAAAATCTAGAAAAAGACCAAATTAAAACCCCCAGTCAAATACTAAATTTGAAATTCTAAAATTAAAAGGAGAAAGTAATAATATTGAAAGTAAAAAAACTATTGAACTAATAAATAAAACTAAGAATTGGTTCTATGACAAAACCAATAAAATAGAAAAGCCTTTGGTGAATCCAAGTCATTATTAATCAGAGAAATGCAAATTAAGACAACTTTGAGATACCACTACACACCTGTCAGATTGGCTAGAATGACAAGGAAAGACAACATGGAATGACAGAGGAGATTTGGGAAAACTGGGACATTGATAACATTGTTGATTGAATTGTGAATAGATCCAGCCATTCTGGAGAACAATTTGGAACTATGCTCAAAAAGTTATCATACTGTGCATACCTTTTGATCCAGCAGTGTTACTACTGGACTTATATCCCAAAGAGATTTTAAAGAAGGGAAAGGAACTTGTATGTGAAATAATGTTTATGGCAGCCCTCTTTGTAGTGGCCAGAAACTGGAAACTGAGTGGATGCTCATCAATAGGAGAATGGCTGAATAAATTGTGGTATCTGAATATTATGGAATATTATTGTTCTGTAAGAAATGACCAGCAGGATAATTTCAGAAAGGCCTGGAGAGACTTACATGAACTGATGCTGAGTGAAATAAGCAGGACCAGGAGATCATTATATACTTCAACAGCAATACTATATGATGATCAATTCTGATGGACATGGCCTTCTTCAACAATGAGATGAACCAAATCAGTTCCAATAGAGCAGTAATGAATTGAACCAACTACACCCAGGGAAAGAACTCTGGGAGATGATTATGAGCCACTACATAGAATTCCCAATTCTTCTATTTTTGTCTGCTTTCATTTTTTATTTCCTTCACAGGCTAATTGTACACTATTTCAAAGTCTGATTCTTTTTGTACAGCAAAATAATTGTTTGGACATGTATACATATATTGTATTTAACTTATACTTTAACATATTTTACATGTATTGGTCAACTTGCCATCTGGGGGAAGGGGTAGGGGAAAGGAGGGGAAAAGTTGGAACAAAAGATTTTGCAATTATCAGTACTGAAAAATTACCTATACATATATTTTGTAAATAAAAAGCTATAATAAAAAATGAGTCATTCCCCAATTGATAAATTATACAAAAGATATAAAGCTTTCTGATAGAATATTCAATGCTATCTATAGCCATATATACTAGCCTATTATATTGGCTAATAAGGCAGAAAAAAATGATAAATGATTGCAGGAATGAGGGGCAAATGAGACATGAATGCATTGTTGGTAGAATTATAAGATAATTTAACTATTCTACAGAGTATTTGATACTAGGGCTCAAGTATTATAAAACCATTCACACTTTTTTAGGTCAAATATCACTACTAGATCTATATCCCAAAAGAATATTTTTAAAAGGAAGAAAAGGAAAAAAAAAGATCTATATGTAGTAACTCTTTTCTGAAGACAAAGAATTGGAAATTGAGGGAATGACCATCAATTTTGGAATAGTTGAACAAATTGTTCTGTGTAATTGTTAAGGAAATAATGAGCAAAATTCTTTCAGAAATAAAATCTAGAAAGACTTCCATGAGCTGATCCAAAGTGAAACACATAAACACACACACCCCCACCCCCACCCCCACCCACACCCACACCCACACCCACACCCATATACATACAGCCCTATACATTCCTATACATTAATGTAAGACTACACTATGCTTATTTGTCCTCTGTTTCACTGAAACTGGATATCATTCTTTCTTAAGTCCAAGTATTCCCATGTTTTCCAAATGCCATCAACTCATCATTTTCCACACCACAGCAATATTCCATTCTTATACTGTCAACTTGTTTTAAATAGTTTTGAATAGATTAATTAAACTTGTTTTAATTTGATTAAACTTGTTTTAAACAGATTAATATGACTGACACATAATATAGTTTCCCTATTTTCCCTATTTCCCTATTTTCCCTCTCTCTTGTTTAAATATATTTTAGCTTTAATTTTTTTCTGAGATCAATGATCATTAACTCTTTTTTCCTAACAAATTCTATTCCTACTCATTATTATTATGTTGGTGTGAGTCTTTTTTTATCTATCCCTGCTGACTCCTCTTCTTTACTTTTATCCATTACCTTGTCTTGCTATTATTTAACCTATCACCTGTCTTGTCCTCTTTCCTTACCTTGTCCCTTCCTCTTTATCTCATTTTCTTTAATAAGCAGAAATTACTCCATTCCTATAAGTCTATACATTCTTCTATACTCCTACCCTTTATCTTATTCACTTCCCCTCTGATATCTCTTTAAATAAAGACTTTCATATCCTTCTAGATATAGATGTATTATTTGTTTTATAACCTATTCCCAATGTGAGTAGAACCTAGAATTATCAGCCTTCCCCACCCATCTAATTCATGTATCAGTCCTTTCGCTCACACCTTTTTTTTTGTATCATAATTACTTTTTTACTTCCCCCATACAGTTTTGCTTTTTACAATCATAACATATCCAACTCTACATCAATCATTCTTTTGAATTACATAATTACTAATGACAATATTAAAAATATCACTTATTATTTCCACGTATGAAACACAGACAGCTTGTCCTTTATGTGTACCATGACTGTGCTTGATGTTTACCTTATATTCCTCTTGGATCTTACATGTCATATTTTCTCATAAGTTCAGGTCTTTTTGCAACAAAATCCTAAAAGTCTCAGGATAGGTTAGATGTCTTTTTTGTTTTCTTCTTCTTTCTTTCTTTTTCCATTAAGGATGATGGTTAAGTTTGTTTGATGTGGTATTTTTCACTGCAATACTAGCTATTTTGTTCTTTGATATACAATGCTCCAAGACCAGCAGTCTTTTAATATATTGACTGTTAAAACTTCTGTAGTTCCAATTGTGGCTCTGCTGTATTTGATTTCTTTTTAAAATTGCATGCAATATTTCCTTTTTGATCTGTTAGTTTTGGAATTTAGCAGAGTAGATTTTCTTCATAGGATTTCTTTCAGGGTATGATCAGTGGATTTTTTTCTATTTCTATTTTCCTCTTGTTCTAATGCTTCAGATAATTTTGTTTTGTTTTGTTTTTTCTGTTTTTAAATTTATTTATTTACTAATATTTTTACTTTTCCCAAATTCAGATAAATTTATTTGTATTCACCTTGTTTCTGCTGGTTCCTTCCTGTCCAGTGCCATGTCTCAGGCAACACAGCTGACCTAACTTCCCTTATCAGCAGATGTTTTCTCAGTCTTCAAAGACTCAAATGCTCAACTCCCCACATAGTGTCAATGGGGGTAAATGTTAAAAAGAACTGGACAGGATAAAACTACCTCAGGATACACCTAACCTCAGGGCCTGCCCCTTGCTATTCAGTGGAATTAGTTGGATATATTTGCACCTCACAAAGACAAACCTTGGACCAGAGATCTTTCTTTGGATTTTCTCTAGTTTTCCTAGGGGAACCACTGTTTTGTTGCAATCCTTATTTGTTTTTGCTTCTCAATATTTGCCTTCAGGTACCATTTGATCTTGTTTGTCATGGAAATCTGGAAAGCTTCAAATTTTCTGACATATCCTACCATATTCTCCGAATCCTCCTTTTCATTTTTCTTGACTTTTTTTCTACTTCTTGTTTCACAATATGACTGTTAGGGATATATTTTACATAATTTCACATGTATAACCTATAACAAATTGCTTGACTTGTCAATGAGGGAAAGTGGAAAGGAAAGAATTGAGAGAATTCAGAACTTGGAGTTTTAAAAACAAATGTTAAAAATTATTTCTACATGTAACTGGGGAGAAATAAAATGCTAAATAAAGAAACAAAACCAGAACTCTGATATAAATTCTAATTTTTCAACTTTATTATTTATTTAATTTCCCCCAGTTATATGTAAAAATGACATTGTTTTTGTTATACATACATTCTATTTTTTACATATATTCTTATGAATTATATTGGGGGAGAAAAAATAGAATAAGAGGGACAAACCATGAGAGAAAAATAAAACAAAAGGAAAAAGAACAAAAAGTGAACATAGCATGTGTTTATTTATAATCAATCTCCACAGTTTTCTCTCTGTTTGCAGATGATGTTTTAAAAAATGTTTTCTGTTAAAATTCTTACAAGGTGCTAAGCTAATGCCACTTCATAGGCATTCCAAAAGATTCACAAGTCCAGGAGATTCACAAGTCAGGATTCAGTTCAGGGGCTCCTACAAGCCCAGCGAGAACCCACAATCCCACTCTGGGAGGAGCAGTCAATTCATTCCATAGATACCACCTTTGTGCAGGCTGGAGGCTTTGCATTCAGAAGAAGAGAGGCTGAAGCTGGAAGAGGCAAAGGACTAGCAACAGGAGTATTTGGAACCAAGGAGAGAGGTAGGCCTCTAAGAAAGCTACCTGGACTATTTTGAAGGAGACAATAAAGGACTGAACTTTTAACTCCTGGCTACATTTGAGGTAATTATTACTTTGAATTGAACCTAAGGCTGCTTCCAGAAGCCCCCAAGAAACCTGCTCCCAGAGAACATTATAATTTAGAGAAGAGAACATTACAGTTTTCTTTTTTTTATTTATTTTTTTATTATAACTTTTTATTGACAGAGCCCATGCCTGGGTAATTTTTTTACAACATTATCCCTTGCACACATTTCTGTTCCAACTTTCCCCCTCCCTCCCTTCGCCCCCTCCTCCAGATGGCAAGCAGTCCTATACAAGTTAAATAGAACATTACAGTTTTCAAAGTTTATTGGGATTGTCTTGCATCACTCTTGCAAGTGTTTCAATGTTATTATAAACACTTTTCACTCTAACTATAAACAGAATGTTTATTTTAACATTCATTTCTACATAGGTATATTTTGTACTAATTAGATATAAGATATTGATGTGCTTGATTTGAATTCCAGAATAAGGCATTAGTCTGAAGAAGCATATCTGGCTTTACTGTGATGTCCTCAATAATCTCTGGATTTTTTTTATGTTTTGAAAGTGAAATTGTGATGCTAATTATGCTTCACTGTACACAATATTTCCATCCAAGTGTCGTCAATCTAAAGGAAAGGTTCTCTTGCTAAAATTCAATCATATTAATATTACTAGAAAATTTTTTTTGTATTTGGCAGGAATTTCATTTCATATAATTACTAAGAATATGAGGCATACATAATGTCAACCTTTACTCTTTTATGAATATAAGGATTTTAAGAGAAATTCATACCTGAACCTGTCAAAGACTTTATTTCTTATCCATAAGGTTTAAATAAAATTAATTCTTATTCAAAATATTTTCTATATTGAAATTATGTCATTTAAAATTTTTACCTTCAGTACTGAGGAGGAAACTGGACTTGGCATTTATGTCATTTAATAAAAAAGTTCTTGTGACTGTTCAAAGATCATATTTCATCTCACATTTCCAACATTAACATGTTGAACTAGCTATGTAATTTATTTTACAATCTCCAGTATGATCAATCATGACAGGAAGATAAATATTCTATAAGAGATTATATGTAGTTATTTTTTTTTTCTTTTTTCAACTTGATTGCTTGAAAAGGCATTGATTTATAACCAGTTTCAATTCTCTCAAAGTGTGGGAGGGAATCCTAACCCAAAGTCATCCATGGGTTTCATTGTTGATCATCTTCTAGGTTTAGCTGACAATGTGTTAAACAACTTCAAGTCTTAAGAAATTTGTAGAAAATTACTGTACATAGATCCTAGCTTCAGCTTTGCTTCTAAAGCTATTATGTCTGTGAATTTTACCAGAAAACTGAGGAATTTGAACTAGATAATTCCTAATGTCTGTTCTAACTTATATAGCATTTATGATGTTTAATTAAAATTTTTGTTTTACTAGTTAGTCTGTCATATTTTTGCTATTTTCTCTAGAATAACATTCAGATAGATAACTACTATAAGAGATGTCTCACCAGTTTCTCTATTTCTAGGTTTTTTCCTCTCCAATGAAGCATCCATGTCATTACCAATGGAATCTGACTAATCTGGAACTTTCTTTCCCGATTCAAAATCTTCAATGAATTCTTCCACACCACTGGTTCAATATTTTGTGCCTGCCATTTCACATTACTCCCTTTACTTGGTATTTTACACCAACTAGACTACTAATGCTTTCCCAAATTTGCCATTCTGTCTTTTGATTTCTTGTGTTTGGTCAAGATACCTTTCATTGATTAAATTTATTCCCTCATTATTCCCTGAAACCAAAGTTCCAAGAGTGTCAATTCCCATCTTAAATTAAAGTTTTACATGTATTTTTTTACACCTCAAAAAGAAAACTACCATGCATTATGCCTATTTGGATATACATTATATTTCTATAAATTTAGAAAAAATTTAGCACCTGGGTTTTTGTTTGTTGTTAATTTTTGTATTTTCAGAGCACTGGATCTTTAACATTTGGATTTGTGGAGGACTGGGTAGAGGGAAGGATTATTCTGTTTTATCATTTGTACATAGTATATAGAGAACTCATTGTTGAGAAAATTCCCCCTGGCAAAGCAGGTCTAGATCTCATGTGCAAATTACAATCTGAAGTTCCCTGAATCACTAAGGTTTTAAGTGTATTGGCTTATAATCAATGAGCTAGGATGTCTAAAATTTGGGACTTCAAATTTAATTTTCCTGATCTATGCAGAGCTACCTTTCCATACCACCATGATACCTTTAACCATATTTTCAATATTAACACTACTTCCACATAACCCATATTTTCCTGATACTGAAGTTGGCCATCTATTTGCTATGTCATTCTGCTTTGCACATATTATGCTAAGATATTATTGACTCAAAATACAATTGAAATATTATATTTCAGAGAATAATTCTCAGTTCTGACAATCTCCTTTATGAAAAGTATGCAAATGTGATCTCCTTTAGGAGGAAATGATATGTAGCTAGGAATTTAAGAGAATTGTGAAACATTCATTACCATATATTTTAATACTATACTGTTTGATTCTGATTTAGACCCTTGCTTCAACTAGGATAAGACAGGTCCTAAATTTCATTAGCTAATCTTAAAAAAATTAATAATAATTTATGTTACTTTGCTATTTAAGATCTATCAGTCTGATTTAGAGATCTAGAAAAGTCATTGAGGACAGAAAGATTCATGTTTTAAAGTCTTATAATAGGAATAAACATGGAAAGAAACTCAAGGGAACCTCAAATAAATTTTCCCTAAAATTACCCAAAAAAATTGTTTAAAAGAGCTTTCATTTAAAAAAAAAAGAGTATCCAGTATTGTTCTATACTTTGAAAAGTAAAAGTATCAGAAAATGGTTTGCAACTCAATACCACTTAGACATTATAGAAATAAGACAAAACAAAACAACTTGGACTCTTTACTTAAGGAAGAAAAACTTGCTCAAAACATTTAATCAGATAAAAAATTAAATTTGAAATCATACACATACACATACACACACATATATATATATCCTACACATATACACACAAGGATTGTTAAAGATAATCCTGTTCTTTTTGCTGATGGAGACAATGATTATGACTATAGAGTTTCAGGACTATTTTCTTTTTATGCTTACATATAGATTTCTAGTCATCACAGAGATTTTAATGAAAATGTGGTATCTGTTGTCTTTATGTTCCTTGGAAGAAAATGAAGGGGGAGGGGAGGTACAACATTTTTTTTTATTTTCATCTTAGATAAGTTGTAAAGTAACAAAGAATGATTACATAGAGTTTTGAAAGTGACTTGCTTGAATAAGTTCAAAAATGCTTTGGTCTTTAAAAAAAATCTCAAATTAAGCAATGCCTATATTCCCCTTGAGAACACTGAAGGAACAGCAACATGGCACATTGAATAGAGAATAGACCCTGAAGTCAGGAGGAGCTGAATTCAAATTTGGCCTACATCATTCACTACATTTGTCATCTTGGGTAAGTCACTTAACTCCAATTGCCTTGGAAGAAGGGGTAAAAAGAGAGATTGAAACATTATATTAAATTTTATTTTTTTAATATCAAGGCCATATTTTTCACCATCAACTTTTAAATAGAGATAAATGATTTTACAGAGAACAATAATATTACATCAAATAAACTTGTTTTTATACTTACTATTGCCAATTTATCCCACCCCTCATTTATTCTCTCTCTATTTTCACCCTGCCCTCCTCAAAAGTGTTTTGCTACTGACCACTCACTTCCTCAATATGCCCTTTCTTTTATTCCCCTTTTCACCTTTCCCATATCCCATTTCCTTGTTATTTCCCTGCAGAGTAAGATAGACTTTTATACATCTATTGAGTATGTGTGTTATTCCCTATTTGAGGCAATTCTTTTGAGAGAAAGGTTCACTCACTCACCCTCTCCTCTACCTCTTCCCCTCTATTGCAAAAGCTTTTTCTTGTCACTTTTTTATGGCAGATATTTTATTTGCACCATTCTACTTCTCCCTTTCACTTTCTCACAAGACATTCTTCTCTCACCCCTTAATTTTATCATTTCAAAAAAGGATATTATAGGTTCATAATCAACTCACATATATGCCCTCTGTCTACACATATACCTTCTAACTGCCATAATAATGAGAACATGCTAATGAGTTACAAATATTATCTTCCCATGTAGGAATGTAAGCAGATAAACCTTATTGAGCCCCATATGATATTGCTTTGCTAATTAACTCTTTATGCTTCTCCATAGGCCTGAATTTGAAAATCACATTTTCCTTATAGCTCTGGTCTTTTCCTCATGAATGCTTGAAAATCCTGTTGAATTGAATGAAAGACTTTTCCTCTGAACAATTATAGTCAGTTTTGCTGGGTAGGTGTTTCTTGGTTGCAATACTAGTTCCATTGCTCTCTGGAATACCATATTCCAAGTCTTCCAGTCCTTTAATGTAGAAGCTTTTAAATCTTGTGTTATCCTGATTGTGACTGCACTGTACTTGAATTGTTTCTTTCTGAATGCTTGCAATATTTTCTGCTTGACCTGTGCGTTCTGAAATTTGACTATAATATTCCTGGGAATTTTTATTTTGGGATATCTTTCAGGAGTCATCAGTAGATTTTTTTCCATTTCTATTTTACTGTTTGGTTCTAGAACAGTTTTCTTGATAATTTCTTGAAAGATGATGTCCAGACCCTTTTTTTAGATCATGATTTTCAGGTATGCCAATAATTTTTAAATTATCTCTGTTGGATCTATTTTCCAAGTCATCTGTTTTTTCAATGACATTTTTCACATATTTTTCTATTTTGTTTCATTTTTTGGTTTCACTTTATTCTATCTTGATTTCTCGTAAATTCATTAGCTTCAATTTGCTCAATTCTATTTTTAAGGAATTATTTTCCTCAGTGAGCTTTTGTACTTTCTTTCCCAATTGGCCAATTTTGCTTTTTAAGACATTCTTCTCTTGATCAGCTTTTTGTATTTCCTTTTCCCTTCTCCCAATTCTTTCCCTAATATTTCCTCTATCTTTTTTACTTGATTTTTAGAGTCCCTTTTGAACTCTTTCATGGACTGTGCCCAATTCTTAGTGAATTCTTGGAGGTTTTAGAAATAGGAGCTTCGACTTTGTTATAATTTTCTAAATGTATATTTTGCTTCTCCTTACCACCATAAAAACTTTCAAAGGTCAGACACTTTTTTTTTGTTGTTGTCTACTCATTTTCCTAGATTATTATTCTGCTTTTAACTCATTGTTTAAAGTAGTGCTCTGTTTCTAGGGTGGAGTATGTATTATCCCAAACTTCAAGGGGTTCATGCAGTTGTTTTCAGAAATTCTTCTAGGAATCTGACCATAAGCATTCTTTTCTGCCCTGGAGCTATTAGTTATGTCAGCCCTACTGTAGCTGTAAGATTTACTGTGCTGGCCAGGGCTGGGACTCTGCTGACCAGGGACTCCCACCTCTTTGGTGGGATTCTCTCTAGTCTCTCTGCTGATCTTCTGAGTCCTCCCTGGTATCTCTGGGCTGAGAGGTCCAGAAGCCTCCAGCAAGTGCTGATGATTCAGAGGTCCTGCCATACTGACTCTGGGTTCTGGGCTAGACCTGGATTCAGGTCGAGCCTGTGCCATGATTGTGTGCTGATTCCACAGACTTTTGTCTGCTGACCTTCCAGCTCCTGTTTGGTGTCTCTGGCTTGAGAGGTCTGTACTCTTGCTATATAGTACTTGCTATAATAGTACTTGCCAGTACTATTGCTGATTCTGAGGTTGGGCCTGGCCAGGACTGTGGATGGGCCCAGGACTGCATGTTGTATTCCCACTACTTATATTAATTAGCATGCATATAATTCAGGAGCATCTTAGACAAAATTCAGGACTTCTGCTTAAAGAACAATGCAAACAATCAAAAAGAAATCATTAAAACACTAATAATATATCACTCTAATATACCACAAGTTAAATCACTTTTTGGGATCTATTTTAATCTAAATTTAATGGCCACCAAAATAAAAACTGGAGAGTTTGGGAATACAATACTGTAAAGTAGAAATAGCATAGATGTACAACATCTGTACAACAAAGAATTACTCAGAAAAGTACTTTATCATTTTAAAAAGGTTTAAAAAAATAGAACATTAATGAAGAAGAGGACTTGAAAGTGTTTTTAGTGAAAAGACAAGCTAGTAGAAATACTGAAACACCAATTTAGTAAACAAGAAAAACAAACAAACCAAAAATAAAATGTGTGTAAGAGTAAGCAGATAAAAATGATAAACAAGGTTGAAGCTTTTACATTGTAATAAGGAGAGATAAATGTGAGCCTGAACTAATATTACAAAGATTAATAAAAGGTATGAAATGAAACATAAGGCCAGAAGTTTTTTTTTTCATTTATTTATAAACTTAAAAAGAGAAACAAATGGTAAGGAGAAGATATACAGGAAAAGACTCAGGTTATATAAAAAGGAGAAATGGATAAAATTATGCAAAAATGCAAACCGAGCATTATAAGATATGTGAAATTAATATTGTCCTCCATAATAATATCTTTTTTAAAGTATCAAATACTTTTACGATTCTTGGTGATTGTTTTTGTAAAATTTTGATGTAAAATTTTGTTTTATCTATTTTTTTTTCAAGAAAGTGAACAACTAAACCAAATTTTTTCATTAAATAAATAAATAAGTAAAGCCTTTTCTACAACATGCTAGACAAATTTTTACTTGAGAACTCCAAGTAATGAGGGCTTCCCAGAGAAACCACATTATGTTGAATAGCTTTGTTAGGAAATAATTTTTTTTTCTCCTTATCAAGCCTATGTTTTTTTCTGGAGCCACTCATTATGTATAGTATTGTTTTCAGAGATAAAGCAGGAGGAATCAATTTGTTCTACTCAAAAGTGTCTCATATTCTTGAGAACAAAACTCATACCTGTTTCTATCAAAGCCTATTATTTATCAATTTACATGTACCCATTTTCTTCAACAATTTAACAAATAATATGTTGGGATATGGCAGGTGAGAAAGGATGTTGGATTCAAGATACAAACCTGCCTTTGCACTTTCTGAATTACTGGACTATCTTAAAAATATTCCTGTGGCTAAGTGACTTTGGGCAAAATCACTTAATCTTCAAGCTACTAAAGATAAAAAAAAGAAAAATTTTGATGTGTTAATAGCATGCATAAGCCTGTTTGAATTTTCACATGAGGTGTTCCTTAAAAGCAATAAAAATTACACTGCTGGAAAACTAACAACAAACCTTAAATCAATCAAAAACAAAAGGAATAGAAACCTTCTATCAGTGAAAATTGTATTTATTATCTATTGTTATAATTCAGTATAAATACAATCATTTAATTCTATGAAATAAATTCTGTATTGGGAATCAAGAGAGAAGGAAATCTGTAAGGCTCTGTTCAGCTCTGTAAGGCATCTTATAACGTGATATGTGACCTTGGCAAGGCTGACTAATTTTTTCAAACTTAAATTGTAATATCTATAATATGAAGGGATAGTAGATTAAGTAATATCTGAGATCTTTTTCAGATCTAAACTCCTGTGACCTCCTAGGAAAAAATCAGTCATTTTAAACAAATGTATGTGTTTTCAGGGAAGAACAAGATAGTTTGTCAACTGAATGGATGGGATGGACTGTGGCAATGATAGATCACCTGGGTTATGTTGATTTCTAGAGAAAATATACATCTCACAATTCACAACTATGTTGACAGCAAATTAATAATATTGTGACTTCAAACTACTTTTATAAAAAGGTTTGGGGCATGAATATTCCACACTGCCCATTGTCCTCAGTTTACTATGCCCTATAAACTCTTCTACTGATAAAATTTCTCAAGGGTCTGGACCTTCATTATTAATTTCTTTTTTTTTTATTATTTAATAGCCTTTAATTTACAGGATATATACATGGGTAACTTTACAGCATTAACAATTGCCAAACCTCTTGTTCCAATTTTTCACCTCTTACCCCCCCCACCCCCTCCCCTAAATGGCAGGATGACCAGTAGATGTTAAATATATTAAAATATAACTTAGATACACAATAAGTATACATGACCAAAACATTATTTTGCTGTACAAAAAGAATCAGACTCTGAATTATTGTACAATTAGCTTGTGAAGGAAATCAAAGATGCAGGTGTGCATAAATATAGGGACTGGGAATTCAATGTAATGGTTTTTAGTCATCTCCCAGAGTTCTTTTTCTGGGTATAGCTAGTTCAGTTCATTACTGCTCCATTAGAAATGATTTGGTTGATCTCGTTGCTGAGGATGGCCTGATCCATCAGGACTGGTCATCATCTAGTATTGTTGTTGAAGTATATAATGATCTCCTGGTCCTGCTCATTTCACTTAGCATCAGTTCGTGTAAGTCTCTCCAGGCCTTTCTGAAATCATCCTGTTGGTCATTTCTTACAGAACAGTAATATTCCATAATTTTCATATACCACAATTTATTCAGCCATTCTCCAACTGATGGACCATTATTAATTTCTTTAACAAAACACTTCATAAAAATTAAGCAGCAAATCATAAATACCTCCCTTTTAGACTAGAGGAACAAACTGTAGAATACATTTCTTCTCTAGTCAATCTAGCCATCTGACTGACATGTAATATATTATCTAGTCATATTGCTTTAATTGTATCATATTGTTTAGGCTCTATCCCCTATCCTTCTTAGGCCTGAATTGCAGTGACTAGCAAAGGGCTCTCTGTCCCACTGATGACTGGTGAAGAAGCTTCCCTATAACTGAAATAGGCTAATTCACTTCTAGTAAGGAACCTGCTACTTACATTCTTTCTCTCTCACCACTCCATGCACACCTCTTGAATTGGTGCCAAGTAGAGTGGACACACAATTGTTTTTATTCTTTTAGATAATGAGTTCAAAACTCCTTAACTCAAATTATCCAATAGTCTTGGGTTCCCATAAACAGAGAATAGAAGCATGTGCCACAACATCCCAGGAATACTGGGTCTCTGTATAGGACAAGCCCTGTTAATTGACAATGCCAGCTGTACCCATGTATTATATTTTATTTCTATATAATATATATATGATATATATATATTCCTATTTTATAAAATCAAATTTAAAAACTGGAAGGTACCTTAAAAGTGATTTAGTATAGGTAATCTTAATTTATATCCATAAATTGCAGTATTCATTATATCTGTGAAAATGGTTGGAGAAAAATATACATCATTATTTTGATATTATTATAATAGGTTTAATTTTACACATTTAATAACATTGTTGTAAGAATGTGTCTATATGCTTTGACAGACTTTTAAAGTTGTGAAGATATAACAGAAAACAAGACTAACAAATCATGATCAAGTTCCACCCCATTCTTTTAGGAATAAGTAAACTGAATCCCAAAGCATAAAATATTGTTTCCAGGAATTACAGCTAATATTATATGAGCTGAACATGATTTTTTCTTTCCTTTTTCAGAAGTCAGACTCTTCTGGTATATATACATATATATATATATATATACATATATATATATATAACGAGATTAATTTCTATATATAACTTGAGATTAATTTCTATTTCTCTTTTGATTTATGCCTCCCTGCTTGAAATATTAGGACAATTTTTTTTCTCCCAAAAAGAGTTGGTTAAGGGGGCGGGGCAAAGATGGCAGAAAGGAGACACATCATTATCTGAACTCCTGATGTCCCTTAGATCAACACCTAATCAACCCTCTGAACTGATTTTGGAGTGACAGAATCCACAAATATTTGAAGTGAAATAAATTTCCAACAGAAGATATTTTCATCAAAGGTCTATTTCAGTTGGGCAGGGAAGGGTAGAAGCAATTGAGCACAAGCCCAGCTCAGAGACCCAGGGCAGTATGGTGTCCATAGACAGGCAATCTACAAGGAAGCTCTTAGCCAAAATATATCAGCAATGTCTACTTTGTCCTGGCCACAAGCCAGTGGATCAGCAGGATAACTGTGATACATCCAACATGAATACAAAAGACAAATAGTGAGCCTCTGAACCCCATAATAATAAGAACTTGGTTATGTCCATCCAGTATTGAAAGTCAGGTGCACCAACCAAGCACAACTGCTGTTACCTGTAGAGGAAGCTTGGGAGAATACGTCCTTTGCCTTAAGAGCAGAACTAAAACTTTTTTTTTCTTTGTTTATTATATAGCTTTTTATTTACAAGATATATGCATGGGTAATTTTTCAGCATTGACAGTTAAATACAATATATGTCCATACTGTTATTTTTCTATACAAAAAGAATCAGACTTTGAAATAGTGTACAATTAGCCTGTGAAGGAAATCAAAAATGCAGGCAGACAAAAATATAGGGATTGGGAATTCTATGTAGTGGTTCATTGTCATCTCTCAGAGTTCTTTTGCTGGGTGTAACTGGTTCAATTCATTACTGCTCAATTGGGACTTATTTGGTTCATCTCATTGTTGAAGAGGGCCCCATTCATCAGAATTGATTATCATAGAGTAATGTTGGTGAACTACATAATGATCTCTTGGTCCTGCTAATTTCATTCAGCATCAAGAACTAAAACTTTTTTAAAAAAATCATCAAAAGAGAAAAAAGAACTCTGACCATAGACAGTTTTTATGAAGAAAGAGAAGAATAGATTTTTTTTAAATTAAAAGGATGGCATTTATTGCTTGAAATAGCTAGAGTTCTATCAAATATGACTAACTATGGCTGAACAATATGTGATTAAGAAAATTCTGTAAAGTGCAGTGCCCAAACTTAATAACATATTTCAGAGAGAGTTCCTAAAATTACCCCAAAGTCTCATGAGTTCTCCCCTGGTATATTTCTTTAAGTTTTTTATTTTCAAAACATATGCATGGATAATTTGACAACATTAACCTTTGCATAGACTTATGTTTCAGATTTACTCCTCCTTTCTCCCATCCCATCCCCTAAATGGCAAGCAATTCACTATATGTTAAACATGTTATATATTTTAAATCCAATGTTTATAAACTTATTTATATAATTCTCTTGCTGCAAAATAAAATCAGATCAAAAGGAGAAAGTAAATGAGAAAGAAAACAAAATTCAAGCAAACAATAACAAAAAGAGTGAGAATGTTATGTCGTGATCCATATTCAGGATCCCCACAGTCCTCTTTCTGGGTGTAGATGGATCTCTTTGTCACAAGATCATTGGAGCTGGCATAAGTCATCTTATTGTTGGAAAGAATTGCATTCATGAGAATTGATCATCACATAATATTGTTGTTCCCATGTACAATGATCTCTTGGTTCTGCTCATTTCACTTGGTTCTGCTCATGAACATCAGTTCATGTAAGTCTCTCCAGGCCTCTCTATAATCATCTTCCTGATCATTTATTATAGAACAATAATATTCCATAACATTCACATGCCATAATGTACTAAGCCATTCTCCAACTGATGTACATTCACTCAGTTTGCAATTTTTTGCCATTACAAAAAGGGCTGCCACAAACATTTTTTGTATGTGGGTCCCTTTGCTTCCTTTAAGATCTCTTTGGGATATAGGTCCAATAGAAACAATGTTGGATCAAAGGGTATACACAATTTGAAAACATTTTGAACATAGTTCCAAACTGTTCTCCAGAATGGCTGGATCCATTCACAGTTCCACCAATAATGTATTAGTGTTCCAGTTTTCCCACATCCCCTCCAACATTCATCATTTTCTTTTCCTGTCATCTTAGACAATCTGAAATGTGTGCAATAGTATCTCAGAATTGTCTTAATTTGGCATTTCTCTGATCAATAGTGATTTAGAGCACCTTCTCATATGATTAGAAATGGTTTTAATTTCTTCATATGAAAATTGTCTGCTTATATTCTTTGATCATTTATCAATTGAAAATGGCTTGAATTCTTATAAATTTTAGTCTGTTCTCTATATATTTTAGAAATGAGGCCTTTATCAGAAAGCCTAAATGTAAAAATGATTTCCCAATTTATTGTTTCCTTTCTGATCTTGTCTGCATCAGTTTTGTTTGTACAAAAATTTTTAACTTAACATAATCAAAATTATCTATCTGGTGTTCAATTATGAGTTCCAGATCTTCTTTGGACACAAATTCCAGCCTTCTTCACAGATCTGAGAGGAAAACTATCCTATGCTCTTTTAATTTCCTTATGATATCACTATGTCTAAATCATGAACCCATTTAGTTATTATCTTGGTATGTTCTATTGGCTATGGGTCAAGCCCTAATTTGTTCCATGCTAATTTTAAATTTCCTTAGCAGTTTTTGTCAAATAATGAGTTTTTATCCCCAAAGCTGGGGTCTTTGGGTTTGTCAAACACTAGATTGCTATTGACTATTTTGTCCTGTGATCCTAACCTATTTCACTGATCAACTACTCTGTTTCTTAGCTAGTACCAAATGGTTTTGATGGCCGCTGCTTTATAATATAGTTTTAGATCTGGCACAGATAGGTCACCTTCATTAGCTGTTTTTTTCATTAATTCCCTTCTTGACCATTTGTTCATCCAGATTAATTTTCTTATTATTTTTGATCTATAAAATAATTTCTTGGGAGTTTGATTGCTATGGCACTAAATAAGTGGATTAATTTAGGTAATATTATCATTTTTATTGTATTCATTTAGCCTACTCATGAGCACTTGATATTTTTCCAACTGATTAGATCTGATTTTATTTGTGTGGAAAGCATTTTATATTTGTGTTCATAGAGTTCTTTACTTTCCTTTGGCAGATTGACAGAGAGATTCCCAAATATTTTACACTATCAATAGTTATTTTGAATGAAATTTCTTTTTGTATCTCTTGTTGATGGACTTTGTTGATAATATATAAAAATACTGATGATTTACGTAGAATTATTTTCTTTCCTACAAACTTTGCTAAAATTGTGAATTATTTCTAATAGTTTTTAGTTGATTCTTTAGCACTAACTAAGTATATCATCATATTATCTGCAAAGAGTGATAGACCTGCTCTAATTCTTTTAATCTCTTTTTCTTCTCTTACTGTCAAAGCTGAATTTTCTAATACAAAGTTGAATAGTAATGGTGATAATGAGCTACCTTGTTTCATTTCTCTTCTTATTGAAATGATTCTAGTTTATCTCCATTATATATGATGCTTGCTGATGGTTTTAAATAGATGCTAATTATCATTTTTAAGGAAAATTCCATTTATTCATAAACTCTCCAGTTTTTGTTTTTTTTTAATAGAAATGGGTGTTGGATTTTATCAAATGCTTTTTCTGCAGCTATTGAGGTAATCATATGGTTTTTGTTAGTTTGGGTTTTGATATAGTTGATTATGCTAATAGTTTTCCTAATATTGCCCACCCTTCATTCCTGGTATAAAATCCTACTTGGTCGTAGTGTATTATCTTGGGAATGACTTTCTGCAATCTCATTGCTAATATTTTATTCAAGATCTTTGCATCAATATTCATTTGGCAAATTGGTATATAACTTTCTTTCTCTTTTTTCACCTTACCTGGTTTAGTTTTCAGCACCATATCTGTGTCATAAAGGAATTTTGTTAGGATTCCTTCTTTCCCAATTTTTTCAAATAGTTTATATAGTATTGAAATTAATTGTTCTTTGAATGTTTGGTAGAATTCACATATAAATTTATCTGGCTCTGGAGATTTTTCTTAGGGAGTTGATTAATAGATTGTTTACTTCTTTTTCTTAAATGGGAATTTAAATACTTTATTTCTTCTTCTGTATACCTGGGCAATATATATTTTGTAGATATTCCTCCATTTCATTTAGATTGTCAAATTTATTTGCATATAGTTAGTCAAAATAATTCCTAATTATTGCTCTAATTTTCTCTGCATTGGTGGAATGTTTTCCCTTTTTATTTTTAAGCCAACAATTTGATTTTCTTCTTTCTTTTTTCTAATCTAATCTAATAAACTAAAGGTTTATATATTTTGCTGGTTTTTTCATAAGATCAACTTTAAGTTTTATTTGTTTATTCCAATAGTTTTCTTATTTTCAATCTTATCAATCTTTCCTTTTATTTTCAGAATTTGAAATTAGATATTTAATTGAGGCATTTTCATGTGTTTTCTCTAACTTTTTTAGTTGTTAAACGCAATTTATTGAAATTCTCTTTCTGTATGTTATTCAAGTAAGCATCTTAGAGATATAAAATTTCCCTGCATTACCTCTTTGGTTCCATCCCAAAAATTTTGGTATGTTCTCATTATTGTCATTCTTTTGGATGAAGTTTTGATTCTGTCTATGATTTGTTGTTTCACTCATTATTCTTTAGGATTAGATTATTTAATTTCCAATTAATTTTTGGTCTATTTTCTCCTGGCCTTATATTGCATGTAATTTTTGTTGCATCACAATCTGAAAAAAATGCATTTACTATGTCTGCTTTTCTGCATTTGATTTTGAGGTTTTTATGCCCTAATATATGGTCAGTTTTTGTATAGGTCCCATGAACTTCTGAGACAAAAGTAAACTCCTTTCTGTCTCCATTCAATTTTCTCCAAAGATCTATCATACTTAACTTTTCTAACATTTTGTTTATCTCCTTAACTTCTTTCTTATTTATTTTGTGGTTCAATTTATCTAGTTCTGAGAGAGCAATTTTGAGATCCTCCACTAGTATAATTTTGGTGTCGAGTTCTTCATGCATCTCTCTTAACTTTTCCTCTACGAATTTAGATACTATACCACTTGGCTCAAATTTTAAATGTTAAGTATTGATATTGCTTCATTATCTATGGTACTTTAGTAAAATATAATTTTCGTCCTTATCTCTTTTAATTAGATCTATCTTTGCTTTTAATTTGATCTGAGATCAGGATTGGTACCCCTGTTTTTTTACTTCACCTGAAGCATAATATATTCTGCTCCAGCCCTTTACCTTCACTCTGTATGTATCACTCTACTTTAAATGTGTTTCTTGTAAACAACATATTTTAGGATTCTGGCTTTTAATCCAGTCTATCTTCAATCAGTTCTAGTGATTGATTTCCAGTACTGGGTAATGGAGGCTGGGTGTAGCGTTCTTCTGGGGCTTTACAATTTGCCTTTTGTAGCAAATCTGCCAAACTATCTGCTTGCAACCAGGACAGAGTAGCCTAAGAGGCTCATAGAAGATTCCCAGGTTCATGAAAACTGCAACACTCTGACTCTCCAACCCAGCTCTTTGTCCCAGTCTCCCTGTGCTGCATTCTGGGTTCAGAAGACTCTCCCCTTGCCCTTTGAAACAGGCCTATTCTCAAGTTCTTCCAAGGTATCTTCTTCTGAGAATCTGTTGTACCCCAAATATTTGTGGATTCTCCAAGACCACTTTAGAGGCTTAATCTCCTGTTGGTTTGAGAGAGGGTCAGAGGAGGTCAAAGAAAATCATATCTGCTCTATCCCTTGAGAACAAGAGATCTTAAACCCTGAGGACACTAAAAGCAAATCATCTCCTGATGAAGCCACAAAGGATGATGTGAATTGGTTCCCATTACAAGACTTTCTTGGAAGAACTAAAAAAGGATATTTAATAATTTTAAAAAAATAGGGAAAGGAAATTAGAAAATTGCAGGAATATTCAGAAAAGGAAACAAAAATTATCTCAAGAAAACTTACAAAATATGAAAAGGAATCATGCTGCAAATAAAGGAAAAATAGAGTTATAATGAAGGAAATAATGACTCATAAATATGCAAAAAACCTTTTATAATTGAGGGAAAGAAAAGAAGGGGGTGAACATTGTGTGAATCTTAATCTCATCAGATTTGACTCAAAGAGAGAATATCAAACATAATTTAGCTTCACAAAGGAACTTGTCTCAATTTATAGGGAAGTAGGCAGGAAAAGATGAAAGGAAAGGAGGAGACTAATAGAAGGGAAAACAGAAACAGTAGGGGAAAGGTATAAGTAAGGGGGTACTGTAAAAGAGGTGAGGTGTTGTACAGAATAGTGGTCAGAATCAAAATATTAGGAGGAGGGAAAGAGGGAAAGGAGAAAAGAAAAGTATCAACTGGGAAAAATAAGATGGCAGGAAATACAGAATTAGTAATTTTAAGTGTGAATGTGAATTGGATGCACTTTCCCATAAAATGCAAATGGATAGCTGACTGGATTAAAAACAACAATTGTACAATATGGTGTGTACAAGAAATACATTTAAAACATACTAATACATACAGAATTAAGGTAAAGGGCTGGGACAGAATCTATTTAGCTTCAGCTAAAGTTAAAAAAAAGAAGGGGTAGTGATTCTGTTTTCAGCTTAAGCAAAAGCAAAAATAGATTTAATTGAAGGAGATAAGAAAGGAAACTATATCTTGCTAAAGGGTACCATAGATAATGAAATAACATCAACACTAAACATATATATATATATAAACATATATACTAAACATATATACACCAAATGGCATAGCATCCAAAATCCTAGAGGAAAAGTTAAGAGAATTGCAAGAAGAAATAGATAACAAAACTATACTAGTAGGGGTTCTCAAACTTTTCTTTCTCAGAACTAGATAAATCAAAGAACAAAATAAATAATAAAGAAGTTAAGGAGGTAAATAGAATTTTTGACAAGCTAGATATGATAGACCTTTGGAAAAAATTGAATGGAGACAGAAAAGAGTATACTTTTTCTCAGTGCTTCATGGAAGCTACACAAAAACTGACCATATATTAGGACATTAAATCCTCAAAATCAAATGCAGAAAGACATAAAATAATAAATAAATCTTTTTTCAGAATATGATACAATAAAAATCACATGCAATATAAGGCCAGAAAAAATAGAGCAAACATTAATTGTAACCTAAATATTCTGATCCTAAAGAATAAATGGGTGAAACAACAAATCATAGGCTTAATTGATAACTTCATCCAAGAGAATGACAAACAATTTTGAAACTCTGAAAATACAAGGGGAGACTAATAAAATTGAAATTTAATAAACTAATAAAACTAAGAGTTGGTTTTATGATAAAACCAACAAAATAGCCAAATCTTTAGTTAATTTGATTAGAAAAAAGATAGAAGAAAACCAAATTGTTAGTATCAAAAATGAAAAGGATGAAATTTCTAATAATGAAAAGGAAATTAGACCAATAATTAGGAGCTACTTTGCCCAACTGTATGCCAATAAATATGATAGTCTAAGTGAAATGGATGAATATTTACAAAAATATAGATTGACAGATTAAAAGAGGAAGAAATAAATTACTTAAATACTGCCATTTAGAAAAAAAAATTGAACAAGCTATTAATCAACTTCCTAAGAAAAAATCTCCATTGCTTGATGGATTTGTATGTGAATTTTACTAAACATTTAAAGAACAATTAATCCAATATTATACAAACTACTTGGAAAAATAGGCAAAGGAATACTATCAAATACTTGTTTTGCCAGAGACATGGTGCTGAAAACCAAACCAAATAGAATGAAAACAGAGAAAGAAAATTACAGACTAATTTGTAAAAATCTTAAATAAAATATTTGCAATGAGATTACACCAAGTTATCCCCAGTAAAATATACCATGACCAAATTGGATTTATACCAGGAATGCAAGGGTAATTCAAAAGTAGGAAAACTATTAGCATAATTGTCTCTATCTATAAATAAATTAACAGAAATTATATTGTTATTTCAATAGACACAGAAAAAAAAACCATTTGATAAAATCCAACACCCATGACTATTAAAACCACTAGAGAATATAGGAATAAATGGAGTTTCCTTAAAATGATGAATCATCTATTTAAAGCCATCAGCAATATCAAATATAATGGGGATAAACCAGACCCATTCCCAATAAAACAAGATTGCCCATTATCACCATTACTATTCAGTACTGTATTACAAATGTTATTTTTGTCAATAAGAAAATAAAAAGAGATTAAAGGAATTAGAGTAGATAATGAAGAAACCAAATTATAACTCTTTGAAGATGATATGATGGTATACTTAGAGAATTCTAGAGAATCAACTAAAAGCCTAATAGAAACAATTCACAACTTTAACAAAGTTACAGGGTACAAAATAAATTCACAAAAATCATCAGCATTTTTATATATTATCAATAAACTCTACCAGCAACAGATACAAAGAGAAATTCCATTTAAAATAATTGAAGATAATATAAAATATTTGGGAATACATTTGGGAAGGCAAAGTCAAGAACTATATGAACACAATTACAAAACACTTTCCACTCATATCTAATTTATTAGAAAAATATCAGATGTTCATGGGTAGGCTGAGCTAATGTAATAAAAATGCCAATGAAATTTAAAATGCTACCCAATTAATATACTTATTCAGAGCCATACCAATCAAACTCCCAAGAAATTATTTTATAGCCTTGGAAAGCTAATAAGGTTCATCTTGAAAAAGCAAAGATCACGATTTCCAAGTGAATTAATGGAAAAATGCAAATGAAGGTGGCCTATTTTAATCTAAATTTATCTAGATCTAAAATTATATCATAAAGCAGTGGTCAACAAAACCATTTAGTACTGGCTAAGAAACAGAGTAGCTGATCAGTGGAATAGATTAAATTTACAAGACAAAATATTCAATGATTATAGTAATCTAGAGTTGACAAATTCAAAGACCCCAGTTTTTGAGAAATGAGCTCACTATTTGACAAGAACTGCTAGGAAAATTAGAAAATTAGTATGTCAGAAACTAGGCATTGACCCAAATCTTACACATTATGGTAAGATAAAGTCAAAATAGGTTTATAATTTAGATATAAAGAATAATATTATAAGCAAATTAGAAGAACAAATGATAGTTTACATCTCAGATCTGTGAAAAGGTAAGGAATTTGTAGCCAAAGAAAAACCGGAGTACATTATTGAGTACAAGTTAGATAATTTCGATTATATCAAGATAAAAATGTTTTGTTTTATTTTGTTTTGTTTTTACAAACAAAACTAATGAAGACAATATTATCAAGGAAGCAATAAACAGAAAAAAATTTTCCATTCCAGGCTTCTGATAAAGACCTCATTTCTAAAATATATAGAGAATTTACTCAAATTTATAAGAATTCAAGCTATTCTTGAATTGATAAATGATCAAAGGATAAGAATAGAAAATTTACAGATGATGAAAATGTAAATATTTTAGTCATATGAAAAGTTTCTTTAAATCATTATTGATCAGAGAAATGCAAATTTAGACAACTCTGAGGTACTATTACATAACTGTTGGATTAGCTAAGATGACAGGAAAAGATAATGACAAATGTTTGTAGGATGCAGGAAAACTGGAACACTAATACACTGTTGGTGGAGCTGTGAAATGATTCAACTATTCTGGAGAACAATTTGGAACTATGCTCAAATGCCTATCAAACTGTGCATACCCTTTGATCCATCAATGTCTCTACTGGGTCTGTATCCCATAGAGATCATAAAAAAAGGATCTATTTGTTCAAAAATGCTTGTAGCTTCCTTTTTGTAGTAAAAGGAAACTGAAAACTGAGTGCCTGCCCATCAGTTGGAGAATGACTGAATAAGTTATCATATATGAATGTTATAGAATATTTTTGTTTTAAAAGAAAAGATCCACAGAATGGTTTCAGAGAGGCCTGAAGAGATTTAAATGGACTGATCCTGAGTGAAGTAAATAGAACCAGAATAGTATAGTACACAGCAAGAGCAAGATTATATGATGATCAATTTTGACAGATGTGGCTCTTTTCAACAATGAGGTGATTCAGATCAGTTTTAATCAATTGTGATGAAGAGGGCCATCTGAACCCAGGGAGATGACTGTACCTACTGAGTGTGGATCATAACATAGTATTTTCACTTTTTTGTTATTGTTCGCTTGCATTTTGTTTTCTTTCTATTTTTTTATCTGATATTTCTTGTATTGCACAATAATTGTGGAAATATGAATGGAAGAATTGCACATGTTTAACATATATTGAATTACTTGCCATCTAGGGAATGGATAAGGGAAAAGGCAAGAAAAAAAATTAGAACACAGGCTTTTTTGAGGGTGGATGAAATTATCTATGCATATGTTTCGAGAAAAAAGCTGCAACAAAAAAGAAAGAAAAAAACAAAAATAGTTGGTCAAAGTTTGGTTTTTTTCCTCAATTATTAATATAATTTTTGTCTGTTAATATTTTTTAAGTTTAAAAGAATTATAATTTTCCTTTCATGTTAAAATATATTGTAACTAAGGAGGCATTAAAACATCTATCCCTATCACTAATTAATTATAAGATACAATTGCCATTTTCAATTAGAATCTTCACCTTCTTCCCCATTTTCTAAAACATTGCATATAGCCCTACACAGCTCTCCCTCCATGAAACACAGAAGAATATAGTTTTATATATAACTACAATATTATACTTATACTGTGGATTATTCAGCTTGTCAAAGGCTATGTTCCAAGTTTTTAAGGACATATGGCATAGTATCCTTAATGTTAGGTAACACTGGGTTTAATCCAATCTCTGAAACATAGAAGATGTGTTAATGTATAAGAAAATATCAGACTCTGTGCCCCAGGCAGCCTTTTAAGAGCATAAATTAAATATGAAATTATGAATATAAAATCTTGCAAACTTAAAACTCTGTATTAATCTGGACTATTATGACTTGATTATTTGTTTCCCATAGTTATGAAATCATAACTTCAAAAAAAATTCTGAAGTACACTGTATTAAGGAAATGCTACAATTCTCACTAGTGAGATTGAAAAATAACCAAAAGTATGTGTTTGCTTAAACTTATTATTCTGAAAGGATGAGCTGTGTGAAATATTAATGGAGGGAAATCATAAACCACATTAAGATCAACTAAAATAAATTTTATTGTATTTTCCACATTCTCACAGTTGTACTTTGATCAAATCACCATATTTATGTTATATTTATATTTTTGCTTCATAGAGCATATGGTGCTAAGTTAAAATATTTAGATAACTGACTGAAATTCCACATATGGAATGTCATACACTTTTCCACAAATGTGAAGCATACATAATGAACATTTTTAAATCCTGAAAAACCTCTCTGTTCTCTAAAACCCATTATATATGCTTACATTTTAAAAGGAAATATGACACAAAGTAATTAACTCTAATAATCAACCTGCTTCTAAACTTTTCCCCCCTTACCCCATACACACATACATACATATACACATTCCACTATATTTTTCCCTTTCTGGAACTTTTATAATTAAAATGTTCAAAGGCATAGAGAATTGAAGCAGTATTAATATGATTTTAAATAAATCAAAAGATAAGTTGAAAAAAAAAGTGAGTTAAATGCTTTGTCAAAGGCTGATCGTAGAAGCAGGCCTGAAACATCAGGAGTAGTCTATCTTTGCTACTTGTCCAATTATATTTAAAGCTTTAAGAGAGAAGATGAAAGAACTAAGACAACAAGAAATTAAATGACTTGCCTAATGTCATACAACACATGTATTTGAGATGAGTTTTAACTAGTAGTCTTCTTTGTAAAAAGTTAGTTACAAAACCCCTAGCATTATTGACTAAAGATCATTTGATAGATGTCTTTAGTTATTGAAATTAAGCATTTTAAAACCCTAGATAATCATAATGTATGTTTTCTGTATATACCATCATGAAAAAAATAAATAAAACAGAGAAAGTATATGAGCCATCATATTTGGAAAAAAAACTGAGGAAAATTCAGGTTAAAAGATTAAAAATAAGTGGAGATAAAGAATACAGTGGGCCAAGATGGAAAAGACCACTAGTTGTATTTCTGAAGCTACATTTTAAGTTTCTGGACTTTCAAGGAATTTATGATTTGTGATTCTAAATTCCTTTAACTTCCTGATATTAGACCTAGTGTCTTACCTACTGCACCACCTACCTGTCATTTGAATTCCTTATTTTTGCCTAAATTACACTATTTTTTTTTTTCAGTTTCAGCCCTGATTCTATTCAGTTATTAAGACCGTGCAAACATGAACCATTCTTTGAAACAATAGGAGCAATTTTTTGTCAAAATAATTTTATTTTACCAGCAAAGGGTCCAGAGCAGGGGCTGTGTTCTAGTGCATTTCCACCATTCTGTAAAGGATTAGTGAGAAAGGGCTCAAGTCAGGGCATCCAAAAATTATTCCCTCATATTCAAACTGATTTAAATTAAATTATGCCATGCAATTTTTAATCCCCAATTCCAGATAACTTCCAAATAAAATTTTAATCAAACATTTTCAGGAATAATAGTCAAATCATCACCTGTATTTTCTTGCTCGTATGGAAATTTCATTTTCTATATTAAACTTACAATCCAATTATGCTACACTAGTTTTCAGTTTTAAAGTCCTAATTTCACAAAACAAAACTTAAAGATTGCATAATATAAAAAAAAAACACTTTATACAAATGTTTTAAGTTGACTAAGTTATCACAGAGTCTTGCTTAAATATAGTCAAAATTCCAGTAGTAACATTTCAATATTTGCAGGGAAATTTCTAAGATCTTGTGCTTAAGATAAATAACTTAACAATTGTAGAACACACCAGTTAAAAGTGATTGTATTATACAATGCAATCATAAGAGATTCACAACTCATCTTGATTTCTAATGATATGACTTTAAGCTCCACATTCATGGTGTAAAAGCAAATCACTAGAAATTTTTTCAACCTCTGTTTTCTTTGTTCTCTAATACCTCCTTGTGTTTGCCATAAGTTCCAATCAGCATATCCAGATTTTATGTTTTTGTTTTCATATGTTCTTGTTATGTTCATATTTTTCCCCTGGTTACTTGATATAAAAGTTTTAAAATTTGTTTCAAATGGGGAATAATCAAATAGCCTAATAAACTTCTAGCTTTCCTTTTATTTTTGGATATGTCAAAGTCTTATATTTTTTGTCTAGCCTGTGGTAAAATTTCTCTTTGGCCTGTCTTCAATAGTTTTCCTAAAAACTTTAGTGTCTGAGCTAGCAGGTTAATTTCCCATCCTTTAGAATTCATATGTTCTATTGTTTAATATAAATGGATTTGTACTATTTCTCCAGTTTGAATTTGAATTAATATATCTTAAATTTAAGGTGAGATCAATGCCTCATGGAATGAAAAGTTTCTCTAAATGTTCATCTATTATACTATCACTTACAGTAGGGTTAAGTTAGTATCCCTGAGGCAATCTGGTTAAAGTGTATTGGCTTTCTAGTGAAATAAATGCAAATTGGTCACATTGTGTGGGATCAACAAAAATAGCAAAAACAGCATTAGCTAGATCTATCACTGAATACCACTGGTCTGAGTTTGTAGGCATATTCTCTATTATTGGAATAATACCAGGAATGGACTAACTTTATTTAATTTCCTGTAATCAACTATCATTCCCTTGTCCCATCAGATTTCCTAATCCCAATTAGGATTATTCTATTCAGCAGTAGTAGATACTGATACTTCTGCAGCCACATATTCCTTTATAGTATTTGTAATTCCTCCCTGTCCCCCAGAAATTCTATATTGTTTTAGTTGTATAATCTTAATAGGCCTAGGTAAAACAACAGGGGTATTTACACCTTTCCAACTAGCACAGCTGATATATTCATTCTTTCCACAGCAAACTGATATTTTCATTCAGGGAGAACACAGTCATTCCTCTCAATATATCTTTCCCAATTTTATATTCTAGGATAGCAACTATTACCATTGTATATCCTCTATTTAGTAACTGTCCAATTTCATAGTTATTTTTGATTTTTAGGCATAAATATATTTTCTACCAAGTCCAGTTATAGTAATAGGAATTGCAAATTTATATTTTAATGGGTTACCATATCTCTGACCTGGTAATCAATTAAAGCCTTTGTTCTAATGGTGGGTGGATCAGTTTTTCCAAATGTAATTACAGGAATGTGGGAGTTCTATAATCTTTCTTCCATACTTATTTAATCAAAGCTTGGTCCTTTCTCTAATCTCAAAGATGTGTCATTTTAAATTGTTCTGAAGCAGTGTATAAATTGGAGTGCATAGGGGAAGGCTGCGGAGCTGACAAGACTTCCTTCCCTCCTGTTGTGATTTTGCCATTCGTTTTATATCTTAACCTATTCCTCTGTGGTATTCCATTTATTACCTCCCTCTAGAACCCTGAGCATGGTAGTGTAGTAAATAAATTGATCATTGACATTTACCCTTCCTTGATGCATGAATCAGTCTTATTCTTATTTTCTTTATTACCTATACTAGTATCTTTCCATCTATTAGTACTGCCCTCCAAATCACCTAGTTGAGTGATTTAGTCAAGGACTTTCCCTAGGGGACATCCTGATTCTCCTAATAATAAAGTAAGCATGGCTTACTCTAAGCATGGCTTAGAGGCCTTCCTAATAAATGGTAACCCAACAAAATATAAAATCTGAAACTAGATCAATGATGATGGATGTGACTCTTTTCAACAATGAAGTTATTCAGGCCAATTCTAATGGATTTATGATGGACAGAGCCATCTGCTTCCAGAAAGAGGACTGTGGGAGCTGAATGTGGTTTATAACATAGTATTTTTGTCTTCCTTGTTGTTGGCTTGCTTTTGGTTTTCTTTCTCATGTTTTCCTTTTAATCTGATTTTTCTTGTGCAGCATGATGATTGGGGAAATATGTACAGAAGAATTGTACATGTTTAATATCAATTGGATTGCTTGCTTTTAGGGGAGGGAGTTGGGAGAAGGGAGAGAAAGAAATTGTAACACAAGATGTTTGCATAAATTTTGAAAGTAAAAATAACTATTAGCTTTTAAATAAATGACAGCCATGTAAAGATAAAAAAGAAATAATGTATGGAATAAGTGATCATGCCACTGTTGTGAAAGAGTAGAAGACATTAAATGTATTACCAGGGACTTAGAAAAGAATTTGACAACAATTTTATATTTAAATTGAATAAGGAAAGTTAGAGAATCAGGAATACGGATAAGGAATCACTGAAGCAATGAAGATAAGAGGTTTTGTACGTACCTAGAAATTGCAGTGCAAACAGAAGATGGAGATTGTAGAGGGTCAGGACTGAATGCTTTGAACTGGTCTTCTACAGAAGATGCATTTGAAAGGTACTATATAAGAGATTGCAGAAATACTATGAAAGTAAAAGTTAGCATGAAAGCAACTGATGAGGCATAGGAAATCATTGATAGAAAAAAAATCAAATCCTGGAAAAATAGTAGTGCTAATAACAGATATAGAAAAGTCAAAAGTTAGAGCAGAATTATTAGACAAGATAAGTTTGATTTGGACATGTTCAAAATTAAGTCCTATTCAGGCATCTGTGGAAAGATCCAAAAGCAAAGATAAGGCTATAAAGTATGGTAGAAAATTTTTTAAGAATGGAAATAGAAATTTTTTGATTTGATAGTTAGCTAAATGGGGTGAGAGTAATTGGGAAAAGATGGAATTAAGAGAAAGAGAGAGTGAAAGAGACAGAGAGAGAGAGAGAGAAAGGAAGGAAATCTCCAAATAAAATTGGGGAAAGATAAAGTGTCAGGGGAAAAAAAAGGAGGAAAAAAGCATTTGAAGAGTGAAGTGCCTTAAAAAGACAGGGATAAAGAAGGGATGTATGCTCAAATCTGACAAATACTGCCAAGATAAAAGAAGAAGTGGAAATCCTCAGGGATTTAATAATTTGGTTGGTGTTGAGAGATAACAGTTCACAGAAGTTTAAAAGGATTTACACAATGACAAGCCCTGAATTAAAGGGACCTTAGAGGCCATCAAGTGCAACTTTTTCATTTTGCAGATGAGGAAACTGGAACCCCAGGAGATTAAGGGACTTCCCAGGTAATGGATTTGGGAATTAATTTAAAACAAGATCCTTTGACCCAACAACATAAGCCATTCATTTAGAGGGGAATATATTATTAAGGAATTGTATGTTTGATTGTTTTCTCCAAGAATTTCAACATTAAAGGGGAAGAGACTGATAATATAAGTTGATTAACACAGAGAGGGTAGAAAAGTGAGGGATTGTCTTTTATTGTGAAAGAAAGAAACTGCTTAGAAGAAATTAGAAAATACAGGTCAATGTGCAATTATAACAATATTTTTGCTGAGTTCTCGGGGTTATAAAAGCCAATCAAAAATGGTAACAGGGAAGGAAATCAGCATTTATTTATTTATTTGTTTGCTTCTTTATTCTTTATATTAGCACAATTGGGATTAAGTAACTTGTCTAGGGTCACACAGTTATGAAGTATTAAGGGTGTGAGGTCACATTTGAATTCAGATCCTCCTGACTTCCGGGCTGGTGCTCTATTCACTGTGCCATCTAGGTACTTTGAAATCAGCATTTATTAAGAACCTGTTGTGGGCCAGTCACTATGCTAAGAAATTTAGAAATATTCTGTTTTGATTATTATAACAACCTTTGAGGTAGTAGTTGTTATCATTTTACAGTTGAGAAAAATGAAACAGACAGAGATTAAATTATTTGCTGAAATTGACATAGCTAGTACTTTTCTGAAAGCATGATTTGAACTCTGGCTTTGGTTTCTTTTTTATTTTTTTATTTAGTGTTTAATTTTTGTAATTACATGTAAAGGCAATTTTAACATTCATTTTTAAAACTTTGAATTACAACTATTCCCTAGTTCTTCCTCTCCAGTCTACCCTCATTGAGAAAGCATATATACATATATATGTATATGTATACACATACGTTATATATTATATAAATGCATATCAATACATAAAACATGGTTATACATGTATAGTCATTTTATAAAATAAAAATAATTAGACCAAAACAAATCCTCTAGAAAAATAATACAAAAAATAATGATAATAAAAAGTATGCTTCAATTTTTATGTAGATACTATATATTCTTTCTCTGGGGATGAATATTTTTCTTTTTTTTTTTTTTTCTTTTTTTTTTTGTTTTTTTTGTTTTTTTTTCTTTTTTTTTAATTTTATTATTTTTTTTTTTTTAGGGGGATGAATATTTTTCATCACAAATCCTTCAGTGTTGTCTTGGATCATTATTGCTGAAAATATATGCCATTCACAGCTATAATTTTACAATATTGTTGTTACTTTGTACACAGTTCATTTTGCTTTGTATCAGTTCTAGGAAGTTTATATGGGTTTTGTTTCTGATTATATTTTGCTCATCATTTCTTATAGTGCAATAGCATTCTGTCATAAACATCACAATTTGTTTAACCACTTAGGGGCAGAGCTAAGATGGTGGAGAAAGCCCACGGGACTTTCTAAGCTCCTCTCATTCCCCTCATAACCAACTATTTTATTTAGCCTCAGAAATAGCTCTTCACTGCTTAAATTCATGAAGATCAGAAGCATACAATTTACCAGCTGAAGTCAATCTGGAAGATCGCCAGGAAAGGTTTGTCCTGAGGGGCCAGGAACAGACTAGCACAGGCAGTAAGAGACTAGCATCCTGAGCAGACCAAGGGCAGGGGTGATCTCTGTGGCTAGAGAAGTTATAGAGACCACTCTGCTATAGGCTAACTGCTCTGCCTTGATTACAGAGCAGTAAACTGGCAGAGAAATTAAAGCCTAAAACAGAGGGTACTCTGAAAAATGCTAGAACCTAAGAAGATCTGGCTGTAACTACTCAAACCCGGAAGTGACTCAGGCAGACTGAAAAGCAGCCCTGCAGCCACATCCTGCAGTTTGGGGCTTTTGCAGGGCAGTTACAAACCTTCAAGGCAGGGGGGCACAGCCTGGGCAGCTTCTAATCAGCACAGTGTGGGGCTCAGCCTGGAGCAATAGAACTTCTCCAACAGGACTGTGCTTCCTGGGGGAGAGACACTTCCAATCCCTGCAAATCCATTCACTGCTCAACTGCTAATACCCACAGCCCCAGGGTGGGATTTGGCTTGGGGTAGTGAAACTCTCACTGCTCAGCCCCAGAACAGTCATTATCTCACACAGCAGGGTTTCTTTGCTGGGCACTTTCTCAGCTCTGCCCTGCAGGCCTGAGTTACTTCTGGGTGGGGAAGTCTTTCCCAGAGCACTCCAGTACCTTGATGCTTTTTGCAGCTGGCTAGCAGGACAGCTACCTGTCCATACACCTTTCACTGCTCTGTAGAGGAAACTGGTAACCTCCTGGCCTTGAAGGCAGACTCTACAGGCTTTAACAAAATGAGTAAGAAAATCAAAAGAACAATTGATAGTTTCTATTCAGAAAGAGAACAGCTTTTCAACCCTGAAGAGACTAATAGCAGACAGTTTCCAGACAACTGTTGGTCCCTAATACAAAAGGCTCTCCTAGAAGAGACTATTAAAAACCTTAAAAGAGAACTAGAAGAAAAATGGGGAAAGGAAAGAGAAGCTATGCAAGAGAATACAGAAAAGACATATAACTCACTAAAAGAAAAATATGATAAAGTGGAAAAAGAAAACAACTTCCTGAAATGTGAATTGGAAAAGGTAAAAAACTCCCAAGAAGTGCAGGGAAACAGAATTTGTGAATTGGAGAAAGAAAATAACTCACTAAAAAAATTAGTGAAATGGAAAAAAATTTCATAGAGGAAAACGACTCATTTAAAAACTCAATTGGATATATACAAAAAGAAATAAAAAAAGCTAATGAAGAAAATAACTCACTAAAAACAGAACTGAACAAATAGAAATGACTGATTCATTGAGACAGGAAGAATAAGTCAGACAAAACCAAAAAAATGAAAGATTGGAAAAAAATGTCAAATAATTACTTGGAAAAACAACAGACCTGGAAAATAGATCTAGGAGAGATAATCTAAGGATCATTGGACTACCCGAACATTATGATGAAAAAAAGAGCCTAGATACTATTTTACAGGAAATCATTAAAGAGAACTGCCCAGAAGTAATGGAACTGGAAGGTAAAATAGGAGTTGAAAGAATCCATTGAACACCTTCTGAAAAAGACCCTAAAATAAAGACTCCAAAGGAATAATTGTAGCCAAACTTCAAAATTTTCAAACTAAAGAAAAAATTCTACAAGCAGCCAGGAAAAAACAGGTCAAATACCAAGGTGCCACAATAAAGATCACACAAGATCTGGCTGCCTCAACATTAAAAGATTGAAGGGCCTGGAATTTGATATTCCAAAAGGCAAAAGAACTTGGAATGCAGCCAAGAATAAATTTCCCAGCTAAGCTGAACATTTTTTTCCATGGAAGAAGATGGACATTTAATGAAACAGAGGAATTCCATCTGTTTCCAAAGAAAAAACCAGACTTAAACAAAAAATTTGATCTCCAACAACAGGACTCAAGACAAGTAGAAAAAGATAAAAGGAATTCTTAAGAACTGTATTTCTGTTGTGGATATACATAAAAACTACATGTATAATTTGATTTTACTGATATAGAATAAAAAAGGGAAGTAGAAATGGAAAGGGGATAGTGTCAGAAAAAGGGAAAAGGGGAGATAAAAAGAGGGAAAGAACATGCGACATTGAGGCAAAGGAAACCTATCATATCTGAGAGAACTTAGAGAGGGGGAGGAACATATCCCTCTCTCATCCTACTCTCATCAGAGTTGGCTCAAAGAGGAAATAATTAACATATTTGTTTTACAGAGAATCTTCTCTCACCTCATTAAAAAGTGGGAGAGGTAAAGGGAAAAGGAAAAAGAGTAGTAAGGGAAGGGTACAAGAAAGGGGAAGGTATTCAAAGGGAGGAGGAAGGGATACCAAAATGGGAGAGCTGTGTGACGCAAGGGGGACCAATAAGTTAAATACTAGTGAAGGGGGGAAAGAGGGCAAGAAAAAGAAAAGCATAATCTGGAGATATTAGGATGGCAGGAAATACGGAATTAGTCATTTTAACCATAAATGTGAATGGGATGTACTCTCCCATAAAGTGAAGGCAGATAGCAGACTGGATCAAAAGTCAGAACCCTACAATATGTTGTTTAAAGGAAACACATTTAAAACAGGGAGATACATACAGAGTAAAGGTAAAAGGCTGGAGCAGAATCTATTATGCTTCAGGTGAAGTAAAAAAAACAGGGGTAACCATCCTTATCTCAAATCAAGCAAAAGCAAAAATTGATCTAATTAAAAGAGATAAGGAAGTAAACCATATCTTGCTGAAGGGTACTATAGACAATGAAGCAATATCAGTACTAAACATGTATGCACCAAATGGATAGCATCTAACTTCCTAAAGGAGAAGTTAAGAGAGTTGTGAGAAGAAATAGACAGCAAAACTATAATAGTGGGAGATCTCCATGTTGCACTCTCAGAATTAGATTAATCAAATCACAAAAAAAAGAAAGAAATTAAAGAGGTAAATAGAATATTAGAAAAATTAGTTATGATAGATCTTTGGAGGAAACTGAATGGTGACAGAAAGGAATATACTTTCTTCTCAGAAGTTCATGGAACCTACACAAAAAATGATCATGTATTAGGGCATAAAGACCTCAAAATTAAATGCAGGAAGGCAGAAATAGTAGTAAATGCTTTCTTTTCAGAACACGATGAAATAAAATTACATTCAACCAAAAGTTAGGTGTAAATAGACCAAAAAGTAATTGGAAACTAAATTATTTCATCTTAAAGCATGGGTGAAACAGCAAATTATAGACACAATTAATAATTTCACTCAAGATAATGACAACGGTTAGACATCATAACAAAATTTGTGGGATGCAGCAAAAGTGGTAATAATGGGAAATTTTATATCCTTAAAGGCTTACTTGAATAAAATAGAGAAAGAGAAGATCAATGAATTGGGCTTACAACTTAAAAAACTAGAAAAAGACCAAATTAAAAACCCCCAATCAATTACTAAACTTGAAATTCTAAAATTAAAAGGAAAAATTAATAATATTGAAAGTAAAAAAAAATATTGCACTAATAAACAAAACTGAGTTGGTTTTATGAAAAAAACAATAAAATTGATAAACCTTTGGTAAATTTGATTAGAAAAAGGAGAGAGGAAAATCAAATTAGTAGTCTTAAAAATGAAAAGGGAGAACTTTCTACCAATGAAGAGGAAATTAAAGAAATAATAAGGGGTTACTTTGCCCAACTTTACGCCAATAAATTTGATAACCTAAGCTAAATAGATGACTACCCCCAAAAATATAGGCTTCCCAGATTAACAGAGGAGGAAGTAAATTGCTTAAATAGTCCCATTTCAGAAAAAGAACTAGAACAAGCTATTACTCAACTCCCTAAAAAAAAATCCCCAGGACCAGATGGATTTACATGTGAATTCTACCAAATATTTAAAGAACAATTAGCCCCAATACTTTATAAACTATTTGAAAAAAATAGGGAATGAAGGAGTCCTACCAAATTCCTTTTAGGACACAGACATGGTACTGATACCTAAACCAGGTAGGTTGAAAACAGAGAAAGAATATTATAGAGCAATCTCCCTAATGAATATTGATGCTAAAATCTTAAATAAAATATTAGCAAAAAGACTACAGAATCATCCCCAGGATAATACACTACGATCAAGTAGGATTTATACCAGGAATGCAGGGCTGGTATAATATTATATATTATATAACATATAATATATAATATTATATTATATTTTATATATATATATATATATATAATATTAAGAAATTGTGGTATATGAATGTTATGGAATATTATTGTTCTGTAAGAAACGACCAGCAGGATGAATACAGAGAAGATTGGTGAGACTTACATGGACTGATGTTGAGTGAAATGACCAGAACCAGGAGATCATTATATACCTCAACAATGATACTGTATGAGGATGTATTCTGATGGAAGTGGATTTCTTTGTCAAAGAGAAGATCTAACTTAGGTTCAATTGATCCAGGATGGACAGAAGCAGCTACACCCAAAGAAAGGACACTAAGAAATGAATGTAAACTGCTTGCATTTTTGTTTTTCTTCCAGGGTTATTTATACCTTCTAAATCCAATTCTCCCTGAGCAACAAGAGAACTGTTCGGTTCTGCACACATATATTGTATCCAAGATTTACTGTAACCTATTTAACATGTATAGGACTGCTTGCCATCTGGGGGAGGGGGTAGAGGGAGGGAGGGGAAAAATCGGAACAGAAGTGAGTGCAAGGGATAATGCTGTAAAAAATTACCCTGGCATGGGTTCTGTCAATAAAAAGTTATTAAAAAATATTTGTTTAACCATTCAAAAATTGATGGATATTCTCTAAGTTCTCATTTATTTACAATCCAAAAAGAGCAGCTATAGCTTTGCACATATAAGTCCTTTTCCTTTTTTTAATATCTTTTGGCTTATAGATCTAGTAGTAATATTTCTAAGTCAAAATATACATGATTACATGGTTTTATAGGCCTTTTGACAAAGTTTCAAATTATTCTTCAGAATTGTTGAATCAGTTCACAACTTCACAAATGATGCATTAATGTCTGATTTTCCCACTTCTCTCTACCATTTGTAATTTTATTTCTTCGTCCTATTAGTCAATCTAATAGGTAGGAGGTAATACATTAAAAAATATATATTAATGCTTTCTTCCAATCAATAGTGGATTAGAGCACTTTTTCATATGGCTAAACATAGGTTTAATTACTTAATCTAAAATATTCATATATTTTTATCATTTATGAATTGGGAAATGGCTCTTAGTTTTATAAATCTGACTCACCTCTTTATGTATTTGAGAAATGAAATCTTTTTCAGAGAAATTAGCTTTATTTTTTCACACTTACTAGTAGTAACTATTTCCCTCCATCATATTTCCCCTCATTTATTATATTCTCACTCCTTTTACTCTGTCCCTCCTCAAAAGTGTTTTCCTTTTGTCTATCCCTTTTTCCAACCTGCCCTTCCTTTTATCCCTATAACTCTTCTTATTCCCTTTCCTTCCTACCTACCTGAAGGGTAAGAAACATTTCTTCTCCCAATTACATATATATAATTTCTTCTCTAAGACAAATCTGATGAGAGTAAGATTCCCTAACTCCCTTTTACTCCCTTGTCTTCCCCCTCCTCTGTAAAAACTTTTTCTAGCCCGTTTTATGTGAGACAGTTTACTGCACTCTGCATATCTCTTTCCCATGTTCTCAGTATCTTTCTCCCCTATTCCACTTACTTTTATTTTTTAAAAAATTTAATGATCTTATCCCTTCTTATTCAATTCATACATGTATCCCACTCCTTTTTAAATTCAGATTATTTAACTTACAGTTGGTTTTTACTCTGTTTCTCTGCCCTTTTACTGAACATAATTTTTATTACTTTGTGGTCTGAAAAGGAAACATTTACTATTTGTACCTTTCTGCATATTATTTTGAGGTTTTTATGTCCTAATACAGGGTCAATTTGTGTGTAGGTGGCATGTACTCCCAAGAAAAAAGTGTATTCCTTACTCTCCCTATTCAATTATCTCCTGAGATCTATCATATCTAGATTTTCCATGATTATATTAAACTCCCTAGTTTCCTTCTTTATTTTGTAGGGGAAGTTTAAATTCCCCAACTAGTATAGGTTTGCTATCTATTTCTTCCTGTAACTGGCTTAAAATTGTCTTAAAGAATTTGGCTGCTCTACCATTTGGCACATATATATTTATTATGATTAGTATTTTATTGTTTACAGTACTGTTTATCAAAATGTTTTTTCCTTCCTTATCTCTTTTAATTATATCTATTTTTATTTCTGTTTTTTTTGACTTCAGACTTTTTATCCATACTTTTTTTCACTTCAGTTGAAGCATAATAAATTCTGTTCCAGCCTTTTACCTTTACTCTGTATATGTCTCTCTGTGTCAAATGTGTTTCTTGTAAGCAATATATTGTAGGATTTTGTTTTTTAATCCACTCTGCTATTTGCTGCTGTTTAATGGGAGATTTCATCCCATTCACATTCATAGTTATGAATGCAATTCTCTATTTCCCTCCATTCTATTTTCTCCTCTATATATACTTTTGTTCTCTCTTTCCATCCTGTCCTTAGTAGTGTTTTTTCTCCTTCCATCCACTACCTTATCTGGTATCATCCTTCCCACTTTCTCTTACCTTTTTTCCAGTCTTTTCCCCACTTTTCCCCACTCCTTTCTATCCTATTCCTCCCTTTTCTTTCCTCTCTCTCCTTCTACTTCTTTATAGAGTTAGAGAAATTTCTCTACCCAACTGAATGAACATATTATTACCTCTTAGAGTCAAAAGTCATGAGATCAAGCTTCAGGAAATGCTCATCCCCCTCCCTTCTTTCCCTAGATTGTAGTAGGTATTTTGTGCCTCTTCATATGATGTAATTTGTCCCATTTTACATCTCCTTTTCTCTTCTTCAAATATAGACCATTTCTTACCCATTAATGTCTTTTTCTTTTATATTATCACATAAAAGTTCAGTCACAACCATATCCTCCAATTATATGATACTACCAGTAATAGATACAGTTCTCAAAATTTACAGATATCATTTTCTTATCTAGGGATATAAACAGTTTAACCTTTAAAAAATATATATGTCCCTTTGTTTACCTTACTATGTTTCTCTTGAATCCTGTGTTTATAGATTAAATTTTATGTTTAGTTCTTATTTTTCAGTCTCATTCATTGAAGATCCATTGCCTTCCCTGATAGATGATAGTGAATCTTGCTGTTCAGTAAATTCCCCAGGTGAATTCCTGCCTTTACTCTGCCATCTGGGATCTGTCTGAGGAACTCAAGTTTTCTTGACTTTAGGCTCAGAACACTATACAACATTGGTGCTTTATAACCCATAGGCAATATTTTTAGTCCCTCAAGTCATATTACACATTAGTTTCTAATTGAGTAGGTTATTTTCTAGCTATTCTGCATTTATGAATTAAGGATTTTTGAAAGTACATTACTGTGAATAATACTTTCCAGGAGTGGATTAGTGATAAATTAGTGATAAATAGCCAATTCATGATTTTTGTATTCAAAACATACCTTTTTGGGGGAAGGGAACAACTAACAACATAATTTATGTTAACCAGTGTTATGAGAAGAAATTAACTTGTAAGGACAAAAATTGTTTAAAAATAGTACAATGTATGTACTTATCTCTATCCCTATGTTTAGCCATGTCCTATTGACTTTGCTTCTGGCTTTCTTTCAGAGTTAAGCTATAAAGTGACCCAGAACATTCACTCCATGTCTAATATCTCCAGAGTTATGCACTTTTCAACCTATCTCTGCTTAAAATTATCCTTTCAATCTTAAATTGTTCTACAGTCAAATGGGCTTAATTAAAGGGTCATATATTATAAGAACAAGGTATACCTTTTTGGCTACAGTTCCAGAGAAAATTGACCTTCTCCAAATGATCTAGCCTTTTTTCCCCTTCTATTAGAAATAGAAAACACTAGCTTTTAATATATCTGTTAAAAGTTGGAAGATGAGAGGGGGCAAAATAAAAAAGCATCTCCTTCCTTGCAAAGAATGATATAAATATACTTATGACAATTGGATCCTGGATTTAAGGAATCTTTGTTCTTTGTTCAAAATCATAGGGAAGTTTATGCAATTATAATTTGTTGATATTTAAACAAAAAATATCTTGAAAATGTGTGTCAATCTAGGACATTGCCACCTATTTTGTCCTAGTGATGGGACATGCCAAGCACAAATGTAGTCCAACAAGAAATTGAATTTTTCCCCCAACATTGCTAATGGTAGTTCTAAAATAAGGGACTTCAATCCTGTACATAAAAGAGTAAAGAAGGGAATAAAATGTGGTTTTTTTTGTTCGTTTTTACCAGTGAATGCTTTCCAATCAAAAAAATATACCACTCATGAGTAAGCTAAATTGGAATACATACAAAAAAAATCGGTCCTCTTTCATGTGCAGGTGACAGCCATAGTTTCACCAGTTGCTATCTATTTATATTTATCCATCATCCTTTTGTAACAGAGGGAGCAATCCAGACTAACACTGTTCAGACTTCATCTGTTAATATAGCACTATACGTATGATGAAGTTTGAGTTTCATTTAAGAGCAAATCTATTGTATTTCTCTAAATTTTCTATCAGCCCCTCCCCCAAAGTCCTTTCAAACTTCTCCTAAGATTTATGATGCCAACAAATAAGAGTGTACATTTATTCATCAATTATGATGTCTATTTAACCCACCATGGTACAAGCTACTGTTGCACAGCACTGAGTATTAAAAATATTTCTATTGTGAACAATAGTACTTATGTGCAAAAAAAGACAGGGAAGGATGAGTTTTCTGTTGGAAGTAAAATGATTGATTGAAAAATAATACTCATTTATATTTCTAAACTTTGATATCAATATTATATTTGTGTCCTCTTCTCTGGACTTAGCTAGCAAGTAAGTATTTGTTTTATGTTTACACTTCAAATTTCTCAATATTTGGATAATTTATATGGCTATTGTAAATTTTGTTTTTTTGCTTGCATATGTTTGTATTTTTCTATTTATATACATATAGCTATCTGTATATACATATATGAATTTGGTTTATAAACACTTGTTATATTCTCAATGTATAAGTTAAAACAGTTCTTAAATAAGATTTCGCTTAATTCTATTATACTATTTTCCTCTATGGAGTGAAAGGCAGAGAGTAGACCCTGCTGAAAAAAATAATTTTCCATAAGAGAAAACTGCCAGAGCAATCAAGTTAAAATGGGAATCCAAAGCTCTTTGATTTCCTTTGGACATTAGCTAGAGATGTTAGATAGATTTCACTTAGTACTCAAGAATATACTCATATTTGGAAAAAAAATCAATTACCCTAGCTAAAATAACGAAATACCTAGTGTTCTACTGTTATCGTAGTGAACTTATGACCATTGAATCTCTTTTCTACCAGAACAATGCATTTCATAAATCTAGGAGAAGAAAAAGTTAGAATGTATGAATATAATTTCCTAAAGCCCTCCTAATATCAATAGGTCCACGGACGTTAAGATGAAAAAGGAACAGAAGAGATGAAGAGACAGAATCTGAGTAAAATTCAGGAGGATCTATCTCTGTGTTTTATTTGGTTTTATTTTGCAGTTGTTTGGTGTAGAAACTTCCTATTCCACAAACAATACAAGCCAATGATAATGAATAGATAATAATATGCCAGATGCTGACATACAGAAAAGTGAAGTGATTTCCTAATGGCAGATATAATTAACTAAAGAGACCCATGTAATTTCCACAAGTGATAGCCAAATATCCATTGTTATTCTTATTGAAAAAGTATCAGGTACTAGTTTGGGTATACCCCTCCATATTATATTATATTAAAATATTTTGGCTATTTCCCATTTAATTGTCAGAAGAGCAAAATATAAATCTAGATGGGGAAGTTCCACATCAAATTTTGAAAAATAATATTGATTTCTATCTTATATTAGGATGACAGTATCTAAAAATTTGACCCATCCATCACATATATTTAAGAATATATAAAAGACATCAAAGTGACAATTTTGTCTGCAACTTTAGAAATGGTTGTTATGATTAACCTTTAAAACGATAATCTTTGAGATCCTGATTTGATTCCTGTTATGGGCCAGAACTTGAAACAAGGTGCTAAGTCACTGGAACTGACAGAAACAATACTTATGTATTTGATTCACACCTTTGGAGTTCACACCTTTGGGAGAGTTCACACATTAGAGTTCATACCTTTAAGAGAGGATATATAAATGGGAGCCCACTAAAGGACAAGGAACTAGAGACTTCCAGAGATTCACAAGTCAAAAACCCACAAGCCCACTCTCTGGGAGGCAGAATCAGATTGATTCCATATTCTACCTTTCTGCTGGCTGGAGGCTTTGGATTCGGAGGGAGCTAGAGACTGAAGTTGGAAGAGACAAAGGACTAGCAGCAAGAGGTCTCGGGACCAAGGAAAGAGATAGGCTTCTAAGAAAGCTAACCAGGCTATTTTGAAGGAATAAAGGATCTGGACTTGAACTCCTGATTGCATTTGAGGTGATTATTACTCTGAACTGACACTAAGGCTGCCTCCAGAAGACCCTCAGGAAACTTGCTCACAGAGAACAATATATTTTAGAGAAAAGAACATTACAGATTCCAATGTGAAATGTTATATAAGTAGAAACTAAAGGTGCACATTGTTTTTAGAGTTAATATCATTCCAGTGAGATCAGCCTGGTTAACTTGCATCTAGGGAGCAGAGTAATATATGAAAAGCCCTTCTTAGGCAATTCGTGTAAAGTTTTGTGGAGCAAATAACTTTGTTGTGTTATTCTAAATGTAGTGAGACAAGAACAAAATATTCTTTTTTTTCTATACAATAAATAAAGGTGAAAACACTATGTTGTGATCCACTATCAATTCTCACTGTCCTCTTTCTGAATGCAGATGACTCTCTTCATCACACATCTATTGGAATTGGCCTGAATCATTGCATTGTTGAAAAGAGCCAAGTAGATCATAGTTATCACCACATAATGTTCTTCCTGTGTACAATGTCCTCTTGGTTCTACTCACTTGACTTAGAATCAGTTCACTTAGAATCATCTCCAGGCCTTTCTGAAATCATCCTGCTGATCATTTATTATAAAACAGTAATATTCCATTACAATTATATACCATAACTTAGTCAGCAATTTCCCAAATGATGGCCATCTACGCAATTTACAATTCCTTGCCACCCTAAAAAGGCCTGCTACAAATATTTTACACATGTGGGGCTTTTCCCTTTTTTATAATCTCTTTGGGATATAGACTCAATAGAGATATTACTGGATCAAAAGATATACACACTTTATTAGCCCTTTGGACATAGCTCCACATTCCTCTGCAAAATAGTTCTATCAGTTGACAACTATTTATTGCTCTAGTTTTTCTACATGTCCTCCAAAATTTATCTTTTTTCTGTCATCTTTGACAATCAGAGAGGTGTGCAGTGGTTTCTCAGGGTTGTCTTAAATTGTATTTCTCTGCTCAATACTGACTTAGAGGATTTTTGCATATGACTAGAAATGGTTTTAGTTTCTTCATCTCAAAATTTTATTTTTATAGCCTTTGACCATTTATCAAGTGGAGGGAGAATAGCTTGTATGCTTATAAATTTAAGTCAATTCTCTATGTTTTGGAAATGTGGCTTTTATCAGAACCTTTGAATAAAAATTTTCCCTGATTTTTTACATTCATTCTAATCTTATCTGCATTGATTTTGTTTGTATAAAATCTTTTAAAATTTAAATCAAAGTTGTTGATTTTGCCTTTCATAATATTCTATAGTTCTTCTTCAGCCATAAATTCCTTTTTCCTTCACAGGAAATATATGCCTTAATATATGGTATGAGGTTTTGGTCATTGTCTAGTTTCTGCCATATTATTTTCCAATTTCCTCAACAATCTTTGTCAAACAGTGAGCTCTTATCCCAGAATCTGGAGTCGTTGAGCTCATCAAACATTAAATTACTATATTCATTGACTACTGTGTTTTGTGAACCCAACCTGTTCTATGTATCAATCACTCCATTTCTTGGCTAGCACCAAATAATTTTGAGTACAGCTACTTCATAATATAGTTTTAGATAGAGTACAGCTAAGCCACTTTCATTTGCATTATTTTTCATTAATTCTCTTGAAATTCTTGGCCTTTTTTCTTCTTTGTTGTAATTTTTTGTAGTTCTATAATTAAATTCTTGATTGTGTGATGGTATGGCATTGAAAAAGTAAATTAATTTAGGTAGAGTTGTCATTTTTATCATATTAGCTCAAACTAACCATGTGTACTTTATATTCTTCCTAACGTTTACATGTAATGTTATTTTGTCATTGTATTCATATAGTTCCAGACTTTGTCTAGTCAGGTAGATGCCTAAATATTTTATATTAACTACAATTATTTAAAATATAATTTCTCTTTGTATCTCTTGCTTCTGGTAATATATAAATATGATAACATATAATATTTGGTAATATATAAAATGTGATGATTTATGTGGATTTATTTTGTAGCCTGCAAAATTGTGAATTGTTTCTCATAGTTTCCAGTTTCTAGCCACTACAAAAGGGTTGCCATAAACATTCTTTGCACATGTGGGTCCCTTTCCCTTCTTTAAGATCTCTTTGGGATATAAGTCCAGTAGTAACACTGCTAGGTCAAAGTGTATACACAGTTTGATAACTTTTTGAGCATAGTTCCAAGTTGCTTTCCAGAATGGTTGCTTTCCAGAATGGTTGGATCAATTCACAGTTTCTCCAGCAATGTATCAATGTCCCAGTTTTCCCACACCCCCTCCAATATTCATTATTATATTTTTCTATTATCTTAGCCAATCTAATAGTGGTGTAGTGGCATCTCAGAGTTGTCTTAATTTGCATTTCTCAATCAATAATGATTTGGAGCACCTTTTCATATGACTAGAAATAGTTTAAAAAATTCATCTGAAAATTCTCTGTTCATATCCTTTGATCATTTATCAATTGGAGAATGGCTTGTTTTATCTTATATTAAATAAATAGATTAGTTTAGGTAGTATTGTCATCTTTATTATATTTGCTCGCCCAATCCAAGAGCATTGAATATTTTTCCAGTTGATTAGATCAGACTTAATTTGTGTGGAAAGTGTTTTGTAGTTTTGTTTATAAAGTTTTCAGGAAGTTGTTTTCTTTTTCCACTTTATCATATTTTTCTTTTAGTGAGTTATATGTCTTTTCTGTACTCTCTTGCATAGCTTCTCTTTCCTTTCCCCATTTTTCTTCTAGTTCTTTTTTTAAGGTTTTTAATAGTCTCTTCTAGGAGAGCCTTTTTTGTATTGGGGCCAACAGTTATCTAGAGACTGTCTGATATTAGTCTCTTCAGGGTCGAAAAGCTGCTCTCTTTCCATATAGCAACTATCAATCACCCTTTTGATTTTTTTACTCATTTTTTAAAGTCTGTAGGGTCTGCCTTCAGGGCCAGGAGGTTGTTAGCTTCCTCTATAGAGCAGTGATAGGTGTATGGACGGGTACTCTCCTGCCAACTGGCTACAAAAAGGGGTGAGGTACTAGAGTGCTCTGGGAAAGAGTTCCCCACCAGGAAGTAACTCAGGCCTGCAGGGCTGAGGTGAGAAAGTACCCTGCAAAGAACCCCTGCTGTGTGGGATAGCAACTGCCCTGGGCTTAGACACTGAGCAGTGAGAGCTTCACTACTAATCCCGCCCTGGGGCTGTGGGTATTAGTAGCTGAGCAGTTAATGGCACTGCAGGGACTGGAAGTGTTTCTGCCCCGGGAAGTACAGTCTGGCTGGGGAAATTCTATTGCTCCAGGCTGAACCCTCCTCTGTGCAGATTAGAGCCTTTCCCAGGCTGTGCCCTCCTGCCATACAGATTTGTAACTGCCCTTCCCTCTCTCCCCCTTCTCCCTCCCCCTCCCGCTCCACAGAAGCCCCGAACTACACGATGGGGCTGCAGGGCTGTGTTACAGTCTGCCTGAGTCACTTCCAGGTTTGGGTGGTTAAAGCCAGATCTCCTTAGGTTCTGGAGTTTTTTAGAGTACCCTCTGTTTTAGGCTTTATTTTCTCTGCCAGTTTACTGCTTTGTAATCAAGGCAGAGCAATTAGCCTATAGCAGATTCATCTCTATTACTTCTCTAGCCACAGAGATCACCCCCACCCCTGGTCTGCTCAGGACGATAGTCTCTCACTGCCTGTGCGAGTTTGTTCCTGACTCCTTAGGAAAAACCTTTCCTGGAGATCTTCCAGATTATCTTCTGCTGGTAAATTGTGCGCTTCTAATCTTCATGAATTTAAGCAGTGAAGAGCTATTTTTGAGGCTGAATTAAATAGTTGGTTGAGGGGATGAGAGGAACTTAGAAAGTCGTGTGTGCCTTCTCTGCCATCTTTGCTCTGCCGCCCCAATTTATCTTTTAATGATTTGTATGCCTTTTCCAAACCCTCTTGCAGAGTTTTCCTTTCCTTTCCCCATTTTTCTTCTAGCTCTCTTTTGAGATCCTTTTTAATTTCTTCTAGGAGAGCCTTGTGTGGTGGGAACCAGGTTATATAAACACCCTTTGCAGCTTCATCTGGAGACAATCTGCTTTTAGTCTGCTCAGGGTTTGAAGTTTGCTCTCTTTAAGTATAGAAGATGTCTATAGTTAGAGCTCACTTTGCCTTTTTATTCATTAAAAAAAAGTTGCAATCTGCTTTTAGGGCAAGAGAGGCTTTCCAAGTCTTCTCTACAGGCAGCACAAAGCATCAGTGGGGGATAGGGGCTGTGCTATAATTGTGTTGAATCACTTCCAGTGCTGGGTGGGTGTAGTCAGGTCTTGTGAGACTCTGGGGTTTTGATGTACATTCTTTACTTTTTGTGTTTGGTTTGGCTGTTTTATAGCTTCTTTGCTGATCTACTGGTTTGCAACTAGTGCAGTGTAGCCTACACTGTGGTAGAGTCCTCCCTGAAGATTCTCGGCCTCACAGAAACTGCACCTTGCCCAGGGTCTGCTCAGTGTGTGCTGGTATCTGTGCTCTGCCTCCCTGTCTGTTCCTGGCCTCCTCCCTTGCCCCAGGAATACAGACCTTTTTTGGTGATTTTTGAAGTAATCTTCTGCTGGTAATTTGCTGCACTCCCAATATTCATGGATTCATGGATAGTCCAGCACTATTTCAGAGACTGAATTTCATAATTAGTGTGAGAGCAGTAGATGAGCTCAGAAAGATGTGTGTGTCTTCTCAACCATCTTGATTCCACCCCAAGGTGTTGGATTTTGTCAAATGCTTTTTCTGCATTTATTGAGATAATTATATGTTTTTTAATTAATTTTGTTATTGATATGGTTAATTATTCTAATAGTTTTTTTTCCAAATATTTCCCAAAGCTGCATTCCTTGTATAAGTCCTAGTTAGTCATGATTTATTATCCTGGATATAACTTTCTATAATATCTTTGCTAATATTTTATTTTTAAGATTTTTGCATAAATATTCATTAGTGAAATTGGTGTCTACTTTTCTTCCTCTCTTTTAATCCTACTTGGTTTTGGAATCAGCACCATATCTGTGCCATAAAAGGAATTTGGTGTGACTCCTTCTTTCCCAATGTTCCTAAATACTTTATGTATTATTAGAAAGTAATTGTTCTTTAAATATTTGGTAGAATTCATTTATAAATCCATTTGGCCATGGAGATTTTTTCTTAGAGTTTTCATTAATAGCTTGTTCAATTTCTTTTTCTAAAATGGAACTATTTAAGCACTTTATTTCCTCCTCTTTTAATCTATATTTTTGTAGGTATTCATCCATTTCACTTAGGTTATCAGATTTATTGGCATGAAGTTGGGCAAAATATCTCCAAACCTCTGCTTTAATTTTTTCTTAATGGGTGGAAAGTTTTCATTTTTGTGTGTACAGTACTACACACACACACATACACACACACACACACACACACTTACAATAAAAATAACCAAAAAAGACTAAAATAACCAATGTAGAATGTTCTGTATAGAATTGTTATTATAAATAAATAAATCACTATTTTCTTTACTTTTCCTATCAGTCTCTTATCTTTTTAGTGTATCATAACAATAGTTATATATGCTATTTCATTAACATATATAATTTGTTGTTGCAGTTATAAACCCATCCCACTATTTTTTAAACTTCAGTGGTTCTTTATCATTTCTATGATAAAATAAAAACCTTTTGACTTTCAATGGTTTTTATAATTTTGTTCCTTTCTACCTTTTCAGAATTTTTAAGCCTCCTTCTATGTATTCTGCAACATGGTGACCCTGGGAACCTTGTTGTTCTTTACCCAAGAGAAGTTATGTGCTGAATTCATACATTTTCACTGGTTCTTCCCTTTGCCAAGACTTCTCTTACTTTTCATCTCCTCTTCTTGCCTTCCTTGGCTTCTATTATAGACCAAATAAAATCATACCTTCTAGCAAAAACCCTTTCAAATGCTCCTTACTTCTAATGCTTTCCATTGTCTGTTTATCTATAATTTATTTAAAATATATCTTATTTTACACCATTATTTTATGTTTTCCTTATATTTAATGGTGAGTTACAGGAGAAAAGAACTAATCTTGTAGAATAGGTGTCAACTTGTAGAACTATACTAAGTATATGTAAACTAAATAATCATTATCACAATTTCACTGAGTTAACACTTTGTTGTAAGATTACTTGTTTCAAATACACTTGGCCCGCTACACTTATTTACTGTATCACCTAAAAAAAAAAGGTTGTTTGGTCATATCACAAATAAGTTGGACATTTATTTATCTATTTATGACTGTCTTCTATCTATCCCTTGTTTTCCTTATGGATGCATATTTTCTTTGAGATGTTTTAAACAGGTGATTTATTATTTGGTTGATGTATGTAAATTATAGGTAGATAATGTTATTCCCTGTGAACCTCTGTGTGTTCCATGGTGAATAACATTCTTTTCTTTGGATTTGACATACATTAATGATCACAACTTATTTTTCAATTTTATTCAGTGTAATTTCAGGATAATTGTATGCTCTTTCTAGTTTGTTTGGTTTTTACTTGTTTACTCACAGAAAGTGACTTTTCTAAGTGATTTTTCTAGTTGCTTTTATCTTTAACCACAAATGATATACCACTAATAAATATTCTTTCACTATTCTATGTGGTTATATATATTCAATGTTCTCTCTCATTCTGATAAATGTTTTTTTTTACATACTTTACCTAAAGTGTTTTGATTTCATTTTCCACACTCCAGTTGCAAAAGCAGCCACATAGACACTTGTAAGGGAACTGTACTCTAGTGCTATTGTTTTTGTTGGAAAAAAAGTTAACTGACTGAAGATGGAGTACTATGATAAGTACAAGGTTGTCTCTGCTCTCAAGGAGCTCACATTCTATTGGGGAATACAATACATAGATATTGAACTTTATTTTCTACAGGTCTTATCTGAGATCCTTATGGCCATCTGGTTTATGGTGGCAAAAAACTAACATGGTGAGAGACTCAAAGCTAGGAAAAAGTCTGAGGCTGGATAAATGTGTCTGAGAATCATCTGCATAGAGATGAAAATTAAATTCATGGGAACTGATGAAATCATGAAGTAATACACTAAAATGGAGAAAAGAAAATGTTCTATAAAAGACCCTTGAAAACATTCTTGTTTAGAGGAATGACCTAGGTGCAGCTAGTTGGTGTAGTGGATAGAGCATCAGTCCTGAAGTCAGGAGGATCTGAGTTTAAATCTAGCCTTATACACTAACACTTCCTGGCTGTGTGACTCTGGGCAAGTCATTTAACTCCCCAATTGCCTCAGGGAAGAAAAAAAGGAATGATCTGAAGGAATATATAGAAAGAAGCTATCAAAAGACCAATAAGGCTGGTAAGAGAAAAATCAAGACAGACCAGTGACATGTAAATACAAAAGAGAACAACTAGGATAATATGATCAGCACTTTAAATTATTGCAGAGAGATTAAAAAAATTAGGATTCAGAAAAAGTCAAGGGATTTTACAATAAATAGATCCTTCATAATTTGGAGAGAACAATTTTAGTTGAATAATGAAATTAAAAGCCAGATAAAGGAAATATGGAAAATGGAAAAAAGAAGAAGTAGAAGTAATTGTAAATGCCTTTAACAAGTAGTTTAGTTAGGAAAAGAAAGAGAGATATGGAATAACAATTAGTAGGGGTTGATAGTTAAAGGATGATAAAAAGTTCAGTTGAAAAAGAGATCTTTCCAACAGGATGATTTCAGAAAGGCCTGGAGAGACTTACACGAACTGACGCTGAGTGAAATGAGCAGGGCCAGAAGATCATTATATACTTCAACAACAATAGTATATGATGACCAATTCTGATGGACCTGACCATCCTCAACAATGAGATGAACCAAATCAGTCCCAATGGAGCAGTAATGAAGTAAACCAGTTATGCCCAGCAAAAGAACTCTGGGAGATGACTAAGAATTACATTGAATTCCCAATCCCTATATTTTTGCCCACCTGCATTTTTGATTTTCTTCACAGGCTAATAGTACAATATTTCAGAGTCCGATTCATTTTGTACAGCAAAATAATAGTTTGGTCATGCATACTTGATGTGTATCTAATTTATATTTTAATATATTTAACATCTACTGGTCATCCTACCATCTGGGGGAGTAGGGGGGGAAGTAGGGGAAAAATTGGAACAAGAGGTTTGGCAATTGTTAATGCTGTAAAGTTACCCATACATATAACCTGTAAATAAAAGGCTATTAAAAATTTTAAAAGAGGTCTTTTTTGTTTATTTTGTTTTGCTTTGCTTTTTAAATTATTTTATTTTTATTTTGAGGAATAGGGAAATATGAGAGGAGAAACAGACATTAGAAAGGGAGAGACTGATAATTAGTGAGAGATATAGATGATAGAATAGCTAATATTGTGGGGGAAAATGAATTGTTCTCCTGAGTTATGTTTTGTGGGTATGGGCTACAGAAAAATCAAATAATCTACAAGGTGGAAATTTGCTACTATTTCCAAATTGTGAGGCTTCTCTTTTCTTTTGCAGGGGTGTGTGTGTGTGTGTGTGTGTGTGTGTGTGTGTGTGTATGTGTGTGTGTTTCTGTGTGTATGTAGACTACCCCAACATAAATGAAAAGAATAACAAAAGTATAGTTAAGGAGCATATTGAAAACAAAGGCTGTGAAAACAAAAGATACAAATACATTTTAAATAGAATATTTTTCTTTTGACAAAAATGAGGCTTTATACATTGACACCAAACACTCACTAATTCTTGATCTTATTTTCTTTCTCTCCTCATTCTATTTGCTTTTTCTTCTTCTCTACTACTTTTTACTTTACTAATTTAATTCTTCTTAGTCATGAAATGTTGCCCAACTACTTTGACTTGTGTCCACTTTATCTGAGCTTGTCATTTAATTTAATTGATTTTAAAACTTAATTGACATTTTGCTATTTGATTATTTAGTTGATAACTGATCCTAACTTCATTAATATTATATATTAAAATCCACATCCATAAATATAGATTGCCAAGAAACTATTTTGTAGTACAATGCACTCTTTTTTCTGCATTTACCCACTATTCCTTTATTTAGTCAGTATCTATTGATTATATTCAAATATATTTTTGTTTACATGTTTTTCCTTATCATATATCTCATGGTGGAACTTGTGGCAATGGTTTCCCTGTACCATACAGACAAATAAAATTTCACATGTGATCATCTGTTAAAAACAAAAAGGGGTAACTAGAAGGTATAAACTTGAAACTTGTGGCAATTAACAAAGCTGATATATAGTAACCTGAAGTAAAAATTTTACTTTGATGCAGAAATGTCCAAATTGATTTAATTAATTCAATGGAGTCTATCATAGTCAACCAATTCATGTTGGCCATTTTCAAATGGATGTCCTATAGATTTCTCATAGATAAAAATCCTAGTTCTTCCAAGGCAATCCCAATATACTTTGGATAGAAAACACCATTTACATTCACTAACAGAACTATGGAAATTGAATGTAAATCAAAATATGCTTTGTTCACTTTTTTCTGTTTTTTCTCTCTTGTAGTTTTTCCCTTTTATTCTGATTTTTCTCTCCCACCATGATTCATAAATAAATGCATATTTAAAAAGTTAATATACATGTATAACTAGAAAAATAAAACAATTAATCGTTTTTTGAAAAAAGCTGCATATTGGGAAGCTTTTGTCTAGACAAGGAGAAGGGCAATGTTTTCCTTTAAGACAAGAGTAAAAACGGTGATAATGAAAAGATGTCTGAGTAAGGTGACATAAGGAGCAAAGGATAAGAGGAAGGATTCAGAAAATAATTTCAGTTTTTTGGTGATGTTGAAGGTAAGGATCAAGAAAGCCAACATCTTCCTAAAAGAATAGGGAAGGAAAATATTATGGGAAGCTTGAAAAGTGGCTAAAAAGTTTTAGAATAGCCCTTGAAATGAGTTGACTTGCAAATCATTTAGAGAACTGTAAAAGAGGAAGGGCCAAGTTAAAATTATATAACAAAAATCTGTAAGAGCCTGCCAAGGCTACACATCTTTGTTAAATTTTTTCTGCCTTGCTTCAGTGTTATGTAAATACAACATTTAATACTATCCTAAAATGAAAGAAACATTTTACATTAATATGCATAAAATAAAAACTAAAACATGAGATTAATCTAACATAAATATTATAAATTAACTATTAAAAAATGAAAAGATAAAATTTCTAGCTTCAGTATCTGAAAACAAAAAAATAGAATTTGAATGTAGGTTTGGGAACTTACTATCCTAAATTATATATATATATTTAAAAATTTTAAAAAATTAAATAAATAAATAAAAAAGTGGCATATTAAATTTCAGAGTATTTAAACTTTCCCACCTTAAATAACCCCTCTGTTCATGCCATGCCCAAGGAGGTTTTCTGAAGCGTCACATTTTACCTAAGCTGAGAATTTGTGATTAGTATCATGATTTATTAGGCATATGTATTATCACCTTCACACAACTTGTACAGCCCTGTTTTCTAGTAGAACATCCATCATTTGTCAATAATATTATAACTAAGTCCATTCTTATACTTATTTGCCCTGAGTCTGAAACATTACTATTTATGATTTCTAAAAATTCAATATGAAATATCTTGTCTTAAGTCACTTGTTTAAAACAATCTCAGAACACTGAAATTATAATAATCTTCCAGGTTAGTTAAAAATAAACTAATGATGATTTCATAACTTTGCTGTGGTTATATCATACACATTTTAATTAGCAATGATAGCAAGTATTATTCAAGTATCATAATATAAAAATAGTACTCTTCATGATTTATCTCTCACTTGTTTGGCTTTGAAAAATGTTTATTGGTGAGTTTAAAAGGAAATACAGTTTTTATATTTTTGAAAGCATTTAAAATTAACTTTAAAAGCTAAAGCATGCTTAAAATGATGTGTAATTTCACAGCTCACTGTAGTTAACTTAAAATGAAGGATAAACATGAAATGGAACTATGATCCATGTTCAGTGAAGTAATATTACACTCCAGATACACTCTACAAAATACATGAGAAATTAAAGTGGTAGATAAAGTTTCCCATGAATGTAAAGTAGGCTAAAACTTGCTGAATCCTAAAATAGGTTGGAATTCTTGTTGAAAGGAACACAAAAAGTGAGAGGCAATCTCCAATGATATGTTGTGGAAATTAGTAGTGAGATTTGCATGGAATAGAATAAGTCATCACTACGAAATCAAGAGATTTGATTGAAATCACTCAACTGTTTCTGACATTAATTATTTTCCCTTTTGGTTATATTAGAATTGTGATATGTAGTGTGGTAATATTTCAGAGTTTTGATTTTCATTTCTCTAGTCAATAGTAATTCAAAGCATTTTGTTACACAGATATAAAGAGCTTTATTATCTTCATTTGAAAACTGCCTATTCATATTCTTTGATCATTTATTAATTGGAAATTTAATTGTATTCTTATAAATTTGACTCAGTTCTCTAATTATTTAAGAAATTAGGACTTTATCAGAATAGCTATAAAAATTTTTCCCATCTCTCTGCTTTCCTTCTCATCTTGCTTATATTGGTTACATATGTGTACACTCTTTTTAAATTTACTATAATAAAAATTAACCATTTCACATTTCATAGAGTTTTCTATCTTTTGTTTGGTCATAAATTCTTTTTTCCCTATAGATCTGACAGGTAAACTATTTCTCACTCTCCTCATTTTTTTGTGGTAACATGTTTTATGTATTAATCATGTATTGATTTTGATTTATCTTGGTATAGGGTGTAAGATGTTGGTCCATGCTTAGTTTCTCCCATGCTATTTTCCAATATAACTAAAAATATTAAACACTATTTTCACAGTGTTTGTGACATAATGAGTTCTTAATGTAGAAGTTGGAATCTTTGAATTTTTTATTTTTATTTTTACTGATCCATCACTCTATTTTTTTATTTGGTAAAAATAGTTTTGATGACTGCAGCTTTATAAGAGAGTTTTAGTCTGATACAGCTAAGCTGCTTTCATTTGTGCTTTTTAAAATTATTTGTCTTGATATTCCTGATGTTTTGTTCTTCCAGATGACTTTTATTATTTTCTAGTTTTATAAAATAATCTTTGGCAGTTTGATTGTTATGACATTGAATAAATAGATTTATTTTGGTAAAATTTGCCATTTTATTACATTAGATTTGTCTACTCATGAGCAATTGACATTCTTTCTAATTGGTTAGATGTACCTTTATTTGTATGAAAAGTGTTTTGTCATATGAAAATATTTGCAAGTTTCTTTGAGTTCTATATTGAGTGAAGATGAAATAGAATTCAATACCAATTCTTAATGCAACATGATGACAAAAGTTGTTGTTCCCATCAGAATATGACTGAATAGTTATTATTAAATAATCCCAATGTAAAAAAGGTATTTGTAAAGGGATAAAACTCTGAGTTGATGCACTGAGGATGGAAAACCAAGCACTTAAGGCTAACTATGGAATGGAGAATATTCTATTAGCATATGCTTGGAAAATGGCCCTTCCCACTATTCTGTGCTAGTTCAATCTTTTGGTGTATACAGAGAATTGTGAGAAGGAAGAGGGGGTGGAGTAAGACAAGCCAGAGTCACTTTTGGCGGTAGAGGAAGAGAAGGAAGGTCCTGCATCCATCCTGCTCACTTCTACCCCTAAGACCAAGAAAAAAGACCAAGGACTTTTGCATATCCTGACTCTGGCTGATTTTAAGGTATCCAGGGCGCTAACTTGGGCTTCACAGATATTTTGTAATTGTGTTCAGATAATTCCTAAATTTACCCTGGCAAGTGAGACTGCCAAATATTTTATATTGTCTATATTTATTTGAAATGTAATTTCTCTTTTTATATCTTGTTCTTCAACAATGGTAGTATATAACAATGCTGATGATTTATGCTGATTTATTTTATAATCTGCAACTGTTAAAGTTATTCATTATTTAAAAAGTTTTTTAGTTGAATCTATATTATTCTCTAAGTATAGCATCACATTATTTGTAAAAAGTGATAGTTTTGTTTCCTCATTGTCTATCATTGACTATTTTCTTATTATCTATCATTTTCTATTTTCTTTAATAGTCTATATCTTCAATTTTTTTCTTCTCTTATTGCTAAAGCGAACATTTCCAAAACATCATTGAATAATAGCTGGGATAACCAGAATCCTTAATTCACCCCCAATCTTTTGGGAATGCTTTTACATTATCCCCATTACATATAATGCTTGTTAATAGTTTTGGATAGATACTGCTTATCATTTTAAAGAATGTAACATTTATTCCTATTTTCTCTATTGTTTTTAAGAGAAATAGGCATTTATTTTCTCAGATAAATGTGTGCTTTTTGTTAGTATTGTAATTGAAATGGTGAATTATGCTAATAGTTTTCCTAATATTGAACAACTCATGAATGCCTAGTATAAATCCCATCTGGTTATAGTGATTAACAGATATATTAGCATACAATTGGACAAAATAGTTCCAGATTATTATTTTATTTCTTCTTCAGTAATGGTTAATTTATCCTTTTTTATATTGGTAATTTGTTTTATCATTCTTTCAAGAAAATAGAAGTTTTGAATTTGAACATTTTTTTATTCAGCTTTTCTCTTTCTTCATGAAATTTTGAAAGTCTATTTTATCGCATGTCCTTTTTGTTTTGAAAGATTATGCTTAGTTTTTATAGGTCATTCATTCTTTGTGGTAATTCAAGTTCCTATGCCTTCTGAAATATCATACTCCAAGTCCTTAGTTCATTTACTATAGAACCTGCAAAATCATGTGCTGCTTTTAGTTCCTTGATAGTATAATAGTTTTTTTCCTAGCTATTTGCAGTCTTTTCTGCTTGATCTGATAGATCTAGGATTTTGGCCACCATATTTCTTGGAGTTTTCATTTTGGCATCTCTTTCAGGAGGTGATCAATGGATTCTTTTTGTGACTTTTATATTCTGGTTCTTAGTATATTCCGCAGTTTCCCTGGTAATTTCTTGAATAATGCTGCACAGATAAATTTTTCTGATCATGGCTTTCAGGTAGTCCAATAATTGTTAAATTACCAATTCTGCATCTATTTTCCAGATAGTCTTTTTCCCCCAATTTTACATATTTTTTCTAGTTCTTTTTAATTCTTTTGATTCTGTTTGATGATCTGTTCTTGATATCTTATTCAGTCATTAACTTCCATTGGATCCACTTCAGTGGATTTTTTTCCCCTTTGACCAATCCTATTTTTTAAGTTTTTTTAAATCAGTTTTTGTGCTTTGTGTTCCAAATTGTAGATTCCTTTCTTCATAATTCTCTTGAATAACTATCAATTATTTTTTTCTATTTTTCTACCTCTTTTAATTGATTTTAAAAATCTTTTTTTGAACTCTTCCAAGAAGGCTTTGGGTAATGAGACAAATTCATATTGTCCTTTGAGGTTTCATATGTAGGCATTTTGACATTGTTGTACTCTTCTGAATTTATGTTTTAATCTTCCATGTCACCATAGTGACTTTTTATGGTCAAGGTGGTCTTATTTTTTGTTCATTTATTAAATGTTGAGCACTGCTCCCTGGGGCAGAGAAAGCACTGTCCCAAGCTTCTTGCAATGGGAGCAAGAGGGCATAGTCAATCACTTCCTGTGCAAGTTTCTCTGGGACTTTTCTTACCTACTGTGTTGGAGTGGTCCCACTTAGTAGCATTTATTATGCCCTGGATATGGGACTGGCACTTTGCCTTCTGTGCTGGATCTGGAGGCCAATTATTCTACTGACATGATGAGCCAGGACTGTGGGGCCTGAGATGCTGACCTGAGCAAAGAGCATCTGGCTGGCTTGTCTGCATGCTACTTGCCTTGTGTTGTGCTCCTCTTTTAATTAAATGCAGCAGACATTTCCTGAAGTCATTCTGGCTTGCATGGAAAAATGTTTCATACTATCTTTTTGTGGATTTGGTTACTCAACAATTCTTTTAGAGACTTTATTTGAAATTGTTTCTGAGGGAAACTAGGAAGAGTCCAGGCAACTTCTTTGCTTTTCTCTGCTATCTTGGCTTTACCTCTAAGCAAAATATACATATTTGTTAATTTACTGTTTGAAAAAATATTTATTTTTAATATACATTGCTTTATAAATCATATTTGGAGAGAAAATCAAAGCAAAAGGGAAAAATCATGGGAGAGATTAAAAAACAGAAAAAAATGAACATAGCATATGTTGATTTACATTCAGTATCCATCGTTCTTTTTCTTGATGCAGGTGACATTTTCTATTCCAAACTATATTGGGATTTTTTTGGATCACTGAAACACGGAGAACCAACTCTTTCATAGATGATCATCACAAATTGTTGTTGTTATTGTGTACAGTTTATTTCCTGATTCTGCTTGTTTTACTCAGCATTAGTTCATGTAAATCTTTCCAGGCTCTTCTAAAATCAACTTGTTCATCATTTTTATACAGCAATGATATTCCAATATCTTCACATATGAATTGTTCAGCCATTGATCAGTTGATGGACATCTATTCATTTTTCAATTGTTTGATACCACAAACAGAGCTGTTGCAAACATTTCATATTTGTGTATCCTTTTCCTTCCTTGATGATTTCCTTGGGATAAAGACACAACTGTACAACTGGGTCAAAGGTATGCACAATTTTATAGTCTTTTACACATAGTTCCAAACTGCTCTCCAGGATGTTTGGATCATTTCATAACTCCACCAATATTGTATTAGTGCCCCGGTTTTCCCACATCTTTTCCAAGATTTATAATTATTTTTTCCTCTCATCTTAGTCAATCTGAGAAGTGTGAGGTAGTTCCTCAGAGTTGTTTTAATTTGCATTTCTCTAACGAATAGTGACTTAAGGTATTTTATTTTCAGAACCTTTGATCATTTATCAGTTGGGCAATGACTTGTGTTCTTATAAATTTGACACAGTTCATTAATAAGGCCTTTATCAGAAACACTGGCTATAAATGTTTTTTAGCTTTGTACTTTCCTTTTAACCTTGCTTCTATTTTGTTTTCTGAAAAAAAAATAACTTTATATGATCAAAGTTGTTCATTTTGGCTTTCATAATGTTCTCAATTCCTTTTTTGGTCATAAACTCCCCCCTTCAACAAAGATCTGAGAAGTGAATTGTCCCTTGTTCTCCTAATTTGTTTATGGTATCATCCTTTATGCCCAAATAATGTACCCATTTTGACATTATTTTGGTATGGGATGATCCGCAGCAATATTCTTATAACCCTTTGTTTTACTGTTTACTTGAGGCTTCATGTTTTCTCTATAATTAGCCAAATGTTCATTATGAGTTAACTTATTAATATCCTTGGAAGTTTTTGCTTTTGTTTTCTTAGTACCTGCCAATCCATACTTCTAAATCTCTATTGTATATTTAGACTGACATACATAATCTCTTCAAGTCCAGAAATGTTTTGGAAATAGGTACTCAAATCTAGCGACCTAGCAGTCAAGAAACCAAACAATCTCTTATTGTTTATCTAATTAATCATAGAAGTTCTAATGGTGACCTCTTTCTCTCTATAATAATAGCAGAATCCAAATTAAAGAGGTAGGAATGCTTGAATACCTATGAGACACTCACTCCCCAGACTAGTTCTCAAAAAAGATCTATTAAATAAAATATGAAATTTTGTGACTAAGCCCTCAAATAATTAAATATTATTTGGTACTAGATACTGTCTTTATTACATATATGAATTAGTTATTTTTTTCTATCCCAGTGATGTATATTTTAATTAGAATTAGGTGTTTTATTTATTTTCCCCATTGTTTTGTATTGTGAGAGTTCCACACATAAGGAGTGTTATGATTTATTTATCTTATTCAATGCTAAACACATTAGCACACTGTACACATTGTACATAGCAAGAAATCAATGCATCAATCAATATTAGCTTAAGAATAATTATGTTACAGGAACTTAATGCATGATAGCCTAAGATTAGACAGCTAGATAAAAAATATATGTGCACAACACATACACACAGACACATACACACACTCATACATATAGGCATAATTAGATAGAAAGAAAATTAGATTAGATAGAGAGATAGATAAATGATAGAAATATGTTGACAGATATAATTAATTAGAGGGATAATAGATGGAAAAATTTTTTGTAATTACAATGCTATAACTGGGGCAGCCATAACACACTGAGAGAAGCAAAAGGATAAAAGAATAAGCAAAAATAAAAAGGAAATAAGACGATGGAGGAAGAGAGTAAAGGAAGGGGTGGAATGAGGAAAGAGAATGGAAGCAAGGAGAGAGTAGGCATTAAAAGGAAGTTCTTTTCTATTTTTTAAGTTCAGAATTTTTTTTAATAGTTTTTTTTATTTACAAGATATATGCATGGGTAATTTTTCAGCACTGACAATTGCAAAACCTTTTATTACAATTTTTCTCCTCCTTCCTCTTACCCCTTCCCCAGATGGCAGATTGACCAATACATGTTAAATATGTTAAAGTATAAGTTAAATACAATATATGTATACATATACATACAGTTATTTTGCTGTACAAAAAGAATTAGAATTTGAAATAGTGTATAATTTACCTGTGAATGAAATCAAAAATGCAAGCAGACAAAAATAGAGGGATTGAGAATTCTTTGTAGTGGTTCATACTTCATTTTGATTCTTTTGTTGGGTATAGTTGGTTCAATTTATTACTGCCTATTGGAATTGATTTTGGTCTATCCATTGTTGAAGAGAGCCACGTCCATCAGGAACTGATCGTCATATAGTTATTGTTGTTGAAGATATAATGATCTCCTGGTCCTGCCTTCACTTTACTCAGATCAGTTCATGTAAGTCTCTTTAGGCCTTTTTGGAAATCATTCTGTTGATCATTTTCTTACAGAACAATAATATTCCATAATATTCATATTCACAATTTATTCAGCTATTTCCAATTGATGGGCAATTCCACTAGGTTCCAGTTTCCAAACTACAAAGAGGGCTGCCAAAATTTTTGAACATACAGGTCCTTTTCCTTCTTTAAGATCTCTTTGGGATATAAGCCCAATAGTAACACTGTTGGATCAAAGGGTATACAAGGTGATAACTTTTTGAGATAGTTTAAATTGTTTTCCAGAATGTTAAGGGATGTATTCAAATTTAAAACAATGTTATCAGTGTCCCAGTTTTCCCACACTCCTAACATTCTTTGCATTATCTTTCTCTGTCATTTTTGGCCAATTTGACAGGTTGAGTAGTATTCTCAAGAGTTGTCTTTAATTTGATTTTGATTAATAATGACTTGGAGCATCTTTTCCATAGGTTAAAATAGTTTCAATTTCTTTTGTTTAAGAATTGTTTTAATCCTTGACCATTTATCAATTGGAGAATGGTTGGGATTTCTTTTGAATTAGACAACCCTCTATATAATTTGGAAATGGGTCTTTATCAGGAACATTTGACTGTAAAAATGTTTTCCGTTTTATTGTTTCCTTCTAATCTTGTCTATATTAGTTTTGTTTTACAAAACTTTTCAATTTGATATAATCAAATTTTTTTTATTTTGTGATCAATAATGATCTCTGTTCTTTCTTGATTAACATTCCTTCCTCTTTTCCTTGTTCTAATTTATTTATAACTTTATTTTTTTTATGACTAGGTTAAGGAACCCATTTTGACCTTATTTTTAGTGTAAGGTATTAATTTATCCTAGGTTTTGCTATACTACCTTCCAATTTTCCCAGCAGTTTTTGTCAAACAGTGAGTTCTTATACCAAAATCTTGGGTCTTTGGGTTTGTCAAACAGTAGACTATTAAATTTATTGATTGTTTTGTCCTTTGAACCTAATCTATTCCACTAATCAACTAGTCTTTTTCTTAGCCAATACCAAGTGGTTTTGGTAATCACTGCTTTATAATATAATTTTTAGATTTGGTACAGCTAGGCCACCTTCATTTGATTTTTTTATTAGTTCCCTTGAAATTCTTTTTTTTTTTTTTTTTTTTTTTAATTTAATAGCCTTTTATTTACAGGATATATACATGGGTAACTTTACAGCATTAACAATTGCCAAACCTCTTGTTCCAATTTTTTTCACCCTTACCCCCCACCCCTCCCTAAATGGCAGGATGACCAGTAGATGTTAAATATATTAAAATATAACTTAGATAATAATAAGTATACATGACCAAAAATTATTTTGCTGTACAAAAGAATTGACTCTGAATTATTGTACAATTAGCTTGTGAAAGGAAATCAAAAATGCAGGGTGTGCAAAAATAGGGATTGGGAATTCAATGTAATGGTTTTTAGTCATCTCCCGAGTTCTTTTTCTGGGTATAGCTTTCAGTTATTACTGCTCCATTAGAAAATGGGTTGATCTTGTTGGTTGAGGATGCCCTGATCCATCAGAACTGGTCATCATCTGTATTGTTGTTGAAGTATAAATGATTCCTGGTCCTGCTCATTTTACCCAGCATCAGTTCGGGGAAGTTCCTCCAGGCCTTTCTGAAATCATCCTGTTGGTCATTTTACAGAACAGTAATATTCCATAATTTTCATATACCACAATTTATTCAGCCATTCTCCAACTGGATGGACAACCATTGAGTTTCCAGTTTCTAGCCACTACAAAAAGGGCTGCCACAAAATTCGTGCACAATACAGGCCCTTTCCCTTCTTTATAATCTCTTTGGAATAAGCCCGTAGTAACACTGCTGGATCAAAGGGAAATGGAAAGTTTGATAACTTTTTGAGCATAGTTCCAAACTCTTCCAAAATGGTTGATTGTTCACAACTCCACCCAACAATGAATCAATGTCCCAGTTTTCCCAATCCCTCCCAACATTTATTTTTCCTGTCATCTTAGCCAATCTGACAGGTGTGTAGTTATCTTAGAGTTGTCCTAATTTTATTTCTCTGATTTTTAAATGATTGGAGCATCTTTTCATATGACTAGAAAAGTTTCAATTCTTCATCTGAGAATTGTCTGTTCATATCCTTTGACCATTTTCAATTGAGAATGGCTTGATTTTTTTATAAATTGGAGTTAATTTCTATATATTTTTTGGAAATGAGGCCTTTTATCAGAACCCTTTGACTGTAAAAAATTTTCCCAGTTTATTGGCTTCCTTCTAATCTTGTCTGCATTAGTTTTGTTTGTACAAAACCTTTGGTTTGGTATAATCCAAAATTTTCTTTTTTATCAAAATATTTTCCTAAGCCCATTAAAATTTCCCTTCCAATTCTGAAAACCTTCCATTTCCCTCTTAATTTATTAATGATTTCATTCTTTTATGCCTAGGTCATGAACCCATTTTGACCTTATCTTGGTGAGGCGTTAAAGGATCAATGCCCAGTTTCGCCATATTATTTCCCAATTTTCCCAAGCAATTTTTATCAAACAGTGTTCTTATCCCAAAAGCTGGGATCTTTGGGTTTCTCAAAGACTAGGTTGCTATATTTGTTGGGACTGTTTTATCCCTTGAACCTACTCTATTCCACCGATCAACCAACTTTTTAGCCAATACCAAATAGTTTTGGTAACTGGCTGCTCTATAAATAATTTTAGATCTGGTACAGCTAAGCCACCATCATTTGATTTTTTTTTCATTAATTCCCTTGAAATTTTGGACCTTTTTTTTTCCATAGAACTTTGTTGTTATTTTTTCAGGTCATTAAAATAGTTTTTTGGGAGTCTGATTGGTATAGCGCTAAAAAATAGTTTAGGTTAATATTGTTACTTTTATATTTGTCCTTCTATCCAAGAGCATTTAATATTTTTCCAATTGGTTAACGACTTTAATTTGTGTGAAAAGTGGTCTGTAATTTGTCATAAAGTTTTGATTTTCCTTGGCAGATAGATTCAAATTTTATATTATCAGTAGTTACTTTAAATGGAATTTTTTGTTTTGACTGTTGGATTTTCGGTTGGAATGCGATGAATGGTTGGCACAACCAGAACTTTGTGGATTTATTTTTGGGTTTTTTTGAGAATGTTTTTTGTGCTTGGGGTAAAGAGTGGATAACCGGTTTTGCCTAACTTTTTTTTTACTTTTTTGCTTGGCGGTTTCTTTTCTTTAAATGTAACGGTGAAGGGAAATTTTGTTTTACCTGATTTATTGGGGTGGGGCGGTTTGTTTTTTGCTTTATGATGGTTTTAAATGGGTTGGGCGATTTTTATGAAAGTCCTTTTCCCTTTTCGGGTGGTTTTTAGGGAAGGGATGTTGGTTTTATTAAATGTTTTTCTGGATTATTGGTGGCAAATGGGTTAATTTTTATTAAAGGGCCTTTATTGATGTTTTCCATGGAAAAAGTTTATTTGGTTAAACCTTTCTTGACTAGTGTTTTTTTGGATGATTTTTTGTGTTTTTTTGCTAATTTTTATTTGATTTTTGCTTTTTTAGGGAGATTGGTTTCATTTTTTTTTGTTTTTGGGCCTTTTTAGGTTCGGTCCATGTTTGGCCTTGAAGGAATTTGGTGGATTTTTATTTTTTATTAAATACTTATAGATTGGGTACCTTGTTTTTAAAGTTGGTAAATTATTGGGCCATTTGGTTCCTGGGGTTTTTTTTTAGGGGAGTTGTTTTAATTTTGTTTTCTTTTTTTTTTGGAATGGGATTTTTTCTTATTTCCTCTTTTAAATTTAAAGTTTTTTTGGAGGTAGTCTTCTTTTTTATTACAAATTTGAAGGTAAAGTTGAGGGTTTAACTTTTTTTTTACTTTTTCCTTGGTGGAAAGTTTTTTATTTTTTTGGGACTTACTTTTATTTTTTCCTTTTTTTAATTTAATGTAAATGTTTTTTTTTGGTTTAACAGAAAAATTTTGTTTTTGTTAATTGTTTCTTGGGATTTTTCCTATTTTAATTGTTTTAATTTTAGAATTTAAAGTTGAGTATTTGATTGGGGGTTTTTAATTTGGTTTTTTTGTTTTTTAGTTAAAATTTAATTTTTCTTTTTTTTTTTTTTGGTTTTTTTTGGTTTGGGGTGCTAAATTTGTAGGGGCTTTTTATCTTGGGTTATTTTTGGTATTTTTCTGCTTTATTTTGGATGAGTTGGGTTTCAGTTTCCTTACTGGCTTTTCCTAATTTTTGGGAATGGTTTGTTTTTTATTGATTAATGACCTGAAAAGAAAGTTTCTATTTTGCTTTTTTTTTTTGGAGGTTTTTTTGTTTTTATATGGTTAATTTTTAATAGGGTTTCCAAGAATGTTGAGAAGAAAGTATTTCCCTTTTATTTCCTTTTAATTTTTCCAAAGACCAATAATTCTTTTTTTTTTCTGTTTTTTTAATTTTTTTTTTGTTTTTGGTTTGATTTGTTTAATTTAGAGGGGTTGGAGATTTTTTTAAAGTTTTGGTTGTTTTTTTTGCCCAACTTTCCTTTAAAGTTGAGTGCCATCCATTGGTGGGTTTATGTTTAAATTGGGATATTGTTTGTTTTTTATTAGGGATGTGTTTTTTTTTTAATTAGATTCTTTTTTTTTTGGATTTTGGTAAGGGAATGGTTTTTTGACTTTCACCGGAAGTTTAGATTTTTGTGCTTTTCCTTTTTATTTATAATGTTTTTTAAATGTTTTTTAAATAAATATGGTTGTAGGGGTTTCTGATTTTTGGATTTGGTTTGTTATTTTGTTTTTATGGGGGAGTTTTTCTTAATTTAGGTTAGAATTAAAATTTATTTTGCCATTTTAATAAATTTAGATTGTGGCTTTTGTTTTGTTTTCCTTTAAATTTTTTAAATTTTGTTTCTTTTTGTTATTTTTATAATTTTTTGATTCTTTCCCTTTCCTTTTTTTTTTCTTTTCTTTTTTTTTTCCCTTTTTTCTGAGGGGGAGAGAGAATTTTTTAAAAAAATGTTCTTTTTTTTTTGAGTTAATTTTGATGAGAGGGGATTTCCAAATGTTTCCCTTTTAAATTTTCAGAATTGTGTTTTTTAGTTTTTGTGGGAGTGGTTTTATTCCTTTCCTTCCCAATTTTTTTTGCCACATTTTTCCTATTATTTTTTTTTTATAGCTTAAATTTTTATATGGATTTTTTTTAATAAATGGAAATTTCCTTGGGAGTTATTTTTTTTTTGGTATTTTAAAGTTTTTTTTGGAGACTTTTTGTTTGTTTTGGGTTTTTTTTTAAAAAAATGGGGTTTCTTTTTTTTAAAGTCCATTTTTCCTTGGAAGAAAAGCTTGTTTTGGGTGTTTTTTGGCTGATTCCCGGTTTTTGTGAAATATTTGGTTTTTTTTTTGGGGCGGTTGTGTCCTTTTGGGTGGTTTTTTGGTTTTTTTTGGGGCTTGGTTGTTTTTTTTCCTTAACTGGATAGTTTTTAATCAATTTTTTGGGTTTTATTTTAGGGTTTTTTTTGAAGGTGTTAGGAATTTTTTCAATGCCTTTTTTTATTTTTTATTAATTTGGGGTTTTTTTGATGATTTTTTTAAATAGTATTTGGTTTTTTTTTCATTAGTTTGGAAAGTTTAATTTAATTGTTTTCTTTGGGATTTTTTTCCAAGTTTGCTTTTAGGTGATAATTTTGGTTTTTTCCTTTTTTTTTTTGTTTTGTTGGAGTTTTGTGTTTGGCTATTTTGTTTCAATTTGTTGTTTTAATTTTAAAGAATTTTTTTTTTATTAGTTTTTTTTTTTTTGTATATGTTCCAATTGAGTTTTTGGAAGGGTTTTTTTGGTTTTTTTCCTTTTCCAATTTTTTTTTTTGTGTTTTTTTTTTTCCCCCAGATTTTTAGTGGTTTTTTTTTTTTCCTTCCCAAATTTTATTTTTGTGATTTTTTTTTTTTTTTTTTTCCACCTTTGATTTTGGGTTTTTTTTTTTCCTTGGTTTTTGGGGTTTGCCTTTTGGGTGTTTTTCCTTTCCCATTTTTTTAATTTTTGAGATTTTTAATGGTTTTTTATGGGCATTTGTAAAGGGGGTTTGATGATTTTTTGTTTGAGGTTCTTGGTTTTTGGGCCTGTTTTTTTTCTGATAAGGGTTGATGTTTTTCATTTTTTTTATGTTTTAAAGTTTTAGGGTAGGTTTCCCAGGGGGGGGTTACTTTTTCTGCAGAGCAGGGAAAGATTTAAAAGGATTTAGGCCTGGGAGGTATGGGAGGCCTGAGAGAGTTTTTCCTTCCCCAACAGGGGGTGGATTTGCATTTGAGTAATAAAGGGCTTAGAAATTAGGGATTAATGATTGCCCCAGGTTAGAGATTTGGAGGTGTTACTGCCCTGGCTGGGTTTTTGTGGGATTGTGAGGTTAAAGGCTGGACAGCAGACCGCAGACCGCCAGGGAATTCTGCCCCAGTGTTCCTCGCCCAATGCAAACCGGGCCCTGGAAAGCTGTATGGCCCGCCGAGCTCCCATTGGCAGATTGAGGCTAACCTGCTGGGGTTCTTCCTGCCGTGCAGGGATTACAACGCCCAAGGAAAGCCTCATTTCGGTTGGGCCAGTTGGCTGAGATCTGTGCTTTTCACCCTCGGTTTGAGACTCCCTAGGAACCCCACTTTCCCTCCCTGGCTTGGCGCCTTTACCCCCTGGCCCCGGAAACCAACCTTTTTGGGAGATCAGATTTTCTTCCGGTGAGTTGTTTGTTGTTCTACCTTATCTTTACGAATTGTAGCAGTCAAGACTATTTTTGAGGCTCGATATAATATTGATAAAGAGGGTAAGAGAAGAGCTTAGAAAGTCGTGTGTGTCTTCTCCGCCATCTTGGCTCCGCCCCCCTCCCTTGAAATTCTTGACATTTTATTCCATATGAACTTTGTTATTATTTTTTCTATGTTATTAAAACAGTTTTTTGGGAGACTGATTGGTATAACGCTAAATAAATACATTAGTTTAGGTAGTGTCATCTTTATTATATTGGCCGGCCCTAATGAGGAAACCAAACTATCACTCTTTGCAGATGATGTGATGGTATACTTAGAGAACCCCAGAAATTCTACTTAAAAGCTATTAGAAATAATCCATAATGTTAGCAAAGTTGCAGGTTATAAAATAAATCCGCATAAATCCTCAGCATTTTTATACATCACCAACAAAATCCAACAGCAAGAGATATAAAGAGAAATTCCATTCAGAATAACTGTCGAAAGCAAAAAAATATTTGGGAATCTATCTACCAAAGGAAAGTCACGAATTATATAAGCAAAATTACAAAAAACTTTCCACACCAATAAAGTCAGACTTAAAACAATTGGGAAATATTAAGTGTTCCTGGATAGGTCAAGTGAATATAATAAAAGTTGGAAATGCTCCCCTTTAAAAATTATTTATTTATGCCATACTAATCAGACTTCCCAAGAAAAATATTTTAATGATCTGAAAAAATAAAACAAAATTATATGGAATAATAAAAAGGCCCAAGAATTCAAAAGAATTAATTTAAAAAAAATCAAATGAAAGGTACCTGGACCTAAAAACCATATTACAAAACAGCAGACACCAAAACCATTTGGTACAAAAATAGATTAGTTGGATAAGTGGAAAGGGATTAGGTTCAATAAAAGAATAGTCAGCTATAGCAATCTAGTGTTTACGCCCAAAAGATCCTAACTTTTGGGATAAGAATTCAATTTGACAAAAACTGCTGGAAACTGGAAATTAGTATTAGAAATTAGGCATGAACCCACACCTTAACACCCCGTATAACCAAGATAAGATCAAAATGGGTCCATGATTTAGACATAAAGAACGAGATTATAAAAAATTGGAGGAACATAAGATAGTTTATCCTTAGACTTGTGGAGGAGAAAGAAATTTGGACTAAAGACGAACTAGAGACCATTATTGATCCAACAAAATAGAAAAATTTTGATTACATCAAATTAAAAAGTTTCTGTAAAAAGAAAACTAATGGAAAAAGATTAGAAGGGAAGAATAAATTGGGAAAACATCTTTCCAAAAAATAATATAGAGAACTGACTTAATTTTTAAGAAAACCAAGCCATTCTAAATTGGACAAATGGTCAAAGGATGGAACAAAATTTTCAGATGATGAAATTGAAAGAGGTTCCAAATCATTATTAATCAGAGAAATGCAAATTAAGACAACTCTGGATACTACTCACACCTGTCAGATTTTAAGATGGCAGGAAAAACAATCATGATTGTTGGAGGGGAGGGGAAAAACTGGGACACATACATTGTTTAGTTGTGAACGGCCCAACCATTCTGGAAAAGCAATCTGAATTATGCCTTAAAAAGTTATCAAACTGTATACCCTTTGATCTAGCAGTGTTTCTACTGGGCTTTTACCCCAAGGAGATACTAAAAAAAGGGACCAGTATGTGCCAAAATGTTCGTGGCAGCCCTGTTTGTAGTAGCTAGAAACTGGAAAATGAATGGATACCCATCAATTGGAGAATGGTTGAGTAAATTGTGGTATATGAATATTATGGAATATTATTGTTCTGTAAGAAATGACCAGCAGGATGAATACAAGAGGCTTTGGAGAGAATTAATTGAACTGAACTTTGATTGCTAAGGAAATGAGCAGAACCAGGGAGATCATTATATACTTCAACAATGGGTTTGTATGAAGATGTATTCTGATGGAAGAGATTTCTTTGACAAGGAGAAATCCAGTTTCAATTGATCAATGATGGAAGAAGCAGCTACACCCAAAGAAAGAAATTGGGAAGTGAATGCAAACTGTTTGCATTTTTGTTTTTTTTCCCCGGGTTATTTTTTACCTTTCTGAATCCATTTTCCTCCCTGTGCAAAAAAAAACTGTTTGATCTGTACACGTAAATTGTAATTAGGATATACTATGACATATTCAACCTCTTTAGACTGGCCGCCATCTAGTGGAGGGGGAGGAAAAGAATAGAAGTTTTGAGTGCAAGGGATTGGGTTAAAAATTACCTTTAAAGGGTTCTGTCAATAAAAAGTTACTATAATAATAATAAAAAAATTTTGCCTGCCCTATCCAAGAGCATTTAATATTTTTCCTGGTGGTTAGATCTGACTTTATTTGTGTGGAAAGTGTTTTGTATTTTTGTGTATATAGTTCCTGATTTTCCCTTGGCAGATAGATTCTTAAATATTTTATACTATTGGTAGTTACTTTAAATGGAATTTCTCTTTTTAACACTAACTGTTGGATTTTGTTTGTGATATATAAGAATGCTGATGACTTATGTGGGTTTATTTTGTAAAAAGAATGTTCTTAAAAGACAATGGTTTTAATCAGTGTTTGTCTGTCTTAATGCTAAACCTTCACTAATAATTATTGGTTTAAGTGAATTCTGTGAAGTTTATTCAGAGTTTAGCCAATCTTGGTACAAGCTATGACATACTCATGAATTAAGAGCCATAAAGAACTGGATTTGAATTAGTTGTGAAATATGTCTGAGTAAAATAATTTGTCTTGTCTTGGGTACAGTAAATAGAAGGATAAGCCTGGACCCAAGAAGTTCTGAATTCAAATTCAGTAAAATATACTCCCTTGATGTAAGATACTGGCAAGTCTTTTAAGCTCTTCCTGCCTTAGATTTATCATAAGTAAAATGGGGAGAAGGTGAAGGAGAAAGAGGATGCTAAGTTCTTTCATCTTTGATCAGGACAGGCATGCTCTTTCTAAAACTTCTAGAAATGTTTCCTTCTATCTGTGATAGAGAAAAGAAATCTATAGGAAACTAAAGCTCAGAAATGTTTTAAGATTTGCTTTTAGAGTGCAAGGGATAATGTTGTAAAAATTACCCTGGCATGGGTTCTGCCAATAAAAAATTATTTAAAAAATAATAAATAAATAAATAATAATAATAATAAAAGAAGTATGAGTACAAAAACAAAATATTTGCTTTTAGTAATTGATGTTACATGTGATAGCAACAATAACAAAAAACACTTCAGAATTACACACAAATGTTTATTTTGGAAGTAGATATGGCAGGTAGATAAACAAGTTCCAGTTTTGCTTCTTTGGGTAACCTACTCACCGACAAATCCATCCATCCATGATTCTATATCTCTAAGCACTAAATCTATCAAAGAATATTTTATACTTCATACAAGTGGAATTATGATGAATCCAAACAAACATGATTCATGCTATGTTGCAAAGGAAATGGCATTGAACTTAAGAATTACAAAGAATCTTTAGATATGATAATCCAAGTTCCTTTTTGAATAAGTTAAGAAAAAGAATGAAGAGGTAAGATTACTTGCCCAAGGTCATACAATTTGTCCACATTTGTGGATAAAAAAATGTCATTCCCAATATGTACTTCTAATCTAATAATTGTTCATATACACTACTGCTCCTTTAGAGGCAGAAAATTTTGCCAGCCCATTCCATCAATACTGAAAAAAACCACTATGAACAGAGGAAATACTTGTAATCATAAAATTAACACTTTCAATAAAAGATAATTCACTGGGAAGACTGATGATAAAAAGGTCATTATTAATGAAGATATTTTTATAAAATATTCAGATCATAGGCATTCACGTATTAGGCCTGTGACTAGGCAATTAACCATTTCAGCAAAAAAGAGAAATAGAAGGCACAGACACTAGTTCAGGTCACCATTTCTTAAATTTTGGGATGATGATTTCTCTGTCTTTGTCTCTGTCTTGTACCTCTGTCTTTCTCTGCCTCTTTCTCTCTCTTTTCCTCTCTCTGTCTCTCCCTCTCTCCTCTCTCTTTTTTTTTCTTTCTTTCTCTCTCTCTCTCTCTCTTTCATTCTGTCTCTCTGTCACTGTCTCTATCTCTGTCTGTCTGTCTTTCTCTGTCAATATATGCTAAGTATTAGACAATATATTAATCAAATATTCAAATATGCTTATAAAAATAAATTTGACTTCTAAATATAGAAGAGGCATTTGTGAAGAGGGATCATATATAATTCTTTTGTATTTCCCACAAATTCTAACAAAATAGCTGACATATTATAGACTATCTAAAAATGTTTCTGATTGTGGATTGAGTGATGCTCATAGTATCACTAGTGTAGATGGGTTTTACCATTGTGAACTAATGGAACCATAAAAATAGCCAAGTTTATCTATTTTCCTGTCACAATATATAACCCTTCTTGAAAGTCAATTAAGAGGGTATGTGCAAGTACGTATTTATATGTCCATATGTTTATATGTACATTGTATGTATAAAAATGCATATATATGTTTATGTATATTAATTTTCCTTTAATATTTTGGATTTTAATTAAATTGTTACTAAAATTAGTTGGTTCAAATAATTTAGATATTATGTTTTGTTGAGAGTGTCTCTGAGACAATATTTCATTTAAAAAATTAGTATACTCTGCTATTCTATCAGGTACCTAGTAAATCTGTATTGACTAGATCAAGAAAAAGCACACTAAGCTGTTGTTATTGTTTTTGTGTTGTTATTCTTATGTAAAAAAGCATCATAGGTAGTACTGGAAATGGAGAGATAAATGTCATTGTTTTCAAAAAGTATAGATTTATTCAGAAACATATCTAATTAACTGATTACACTGACTGAACATATGCTTGCCTAAGGTCTATTTTCATTTCAATGAGGGACAAATTCTGAGAATAAATGAATAATTTCCTAATTGTGTAATTTTATGCACTAGTCAAGCAGTTGTTGACATTTTTGAAGTACAGAGATCTTTTCTGTACCCCCACAGAATAAATGTGGCTATCTATTCTATCCAGTATTATCAGTGGAGCATACCAATGAGAAGAAGCAAGAATAATCAAAATATCTGGTTTTAATTTCATCATTTACTCATAATGAATTATTTTCCTTTGGAAATTCTTTCAGATACAAGTAAGCAATTTGATTTTAGAGTTGGCCAAAATGAATCCTCAATACAAACAAGTATTTTGCTAAAAAAAATCTCATTGCCTATCCACAACTTTATTTTCTGGCCTCTTGTTGGGGGAGAGGGAACATTGTTTAAAATAGAAATACTTGTGCCCAAGCTGTCTGATATATTAAACTGACACTAGTTCTACATGCATATTCTGGTCATAAATTGATATTATTCCTATTTCTCCCAGAATATAAAAATCTTTTATTCTGTTTTATTGTGTAATAATTGTCAGTATACCTCAATAAATCCATTATAGAAGATGTGATAAATGTTAGAACAGTTTGCTTTGATCATTTCAGTTTTTCCTAAATATCAGTGAAATAATGGACCTCTCTATAATTTCTTGTCTTTAATAAATGACTTGTCTAGTTCCTTTTTAAGCCTACATTCTACATGCTTATGATAGGGGTTGGCTATATCTACTATGTATCTTTCTTGTTGTTAACTTTATAAAATAAAATAACTCTTGCACACACACACACACATACACACACATATATGTTTTAATACAATTATTAATTTATTCTTTTTTCTGATTTTATTATTTATAAGTACAACTTTTTATTCATTAATTTCACATTATTTATCAATACTTTAATTTCACATTATTATTTATTAATTTATATATTTCACTGTTCTTATTAATTGTATTTATTGACTGATTTGTTTGTTTGTTTGCTTATTTATTTATTAATGCCTGCTTTAAGTTTAGGTCTAATTTTCTCATCAACTGAAGTGTAGAAGAGAGGGTGAACCCCAGTTTGAAAGAGGAGATTTTTGTACTTTGTTCCCTGAAATATTTATCTTCTTTCCCCATAATTAGTAAAATAATAAGATGATTGAACATGACTATTAGGTAAAACTTACTATTCTTCTTAAACATGTAATAAAGTTTTCATGGAAATTTATGGTTTTCCTTTATTTTGCCTCCCCTGCAACACTTTAGAGAAGGTTACTATTACATAAATATGTACGGATATGTATGTGTGTACAATTATTATTTACATACTTTTATATATTAGTTCTTTCTCAGTATGCAGATGTCCTTCATATGTCCTTTGTAGTTAGTTTGGTAATCATAGTCAAAAAGACCTATTCACCCAAAGCTGTTCTTAAAACAATATTGCCATTATTTTGTTCAATGTTCTCTTGGTTTTGCTCATTTTCCTCTTCATTATTATCCTTTTAAAAAAATGTTTAATAGCTTTTTATTTACAAGTTATATGTATGGGTAATTTTACAGCATTGACAATTTCCAAACCTTTTGTTCCAATTTTTCCCCTGCCTTCCTCCACTCCCTCCCTGTGGTGGTTTTCTTCTTTAAATATAATATGAAGGTTCTCTCTGGGAGTAGGTTTCTTGGGGAGGTGGTCCTAGTATCAGTTCAGATCAATAATCACCCCAAATGAAGCCAGCTGATAAAATGCAAATGTTTAATTTCTCCTTCCTTGGGCCCAGGTAGCTTTAATAGAGGCCTCAGTTTTCCTTGGTTCTGAGAGCTCTTGCAGCTTGTCCTTTGCCTCTGCTTTCTTCTGCCTCCAGCCAACACAAAGGTGAAGATGGAATGGATCTGACTTGCCTCCAAGAGAGGGCTTCTCTTCTAACTGACTTGACGCTCCCCTCTCAATCTTTTCAGCTGAACTCCCGACTGAGCCTCTGTCCGCTTCTTATATATGATCTCCCAAAGATTTACTCCTCCTCCGAGAGAGTGGGATTATGGAATTTTAGAGCGGGATTATGGGTTTCCTCCCAGACTGCTCTCTGGCCCTAAGAGCTTCAAGGGAGGTGTGAATTCACAAAGTTAAAAAGTTAATTTAGTGAATCTCCCATACTTGTGAACTCCGATGAGTACTTAAATACTTCTTGCTTATATGAGCTCTCTAAAGGTGTGAACACAAGCATTCTATCAATTCCATTGAGTTAACACTAGGATTCTTACATCTCTCTCTCCCTTGAGTTATCATCTTGTTTCAAGTTAAGTTTACACCAGGATTCTAACACCTCCCCTAGATGGCAGGATGACCAATACATGTTAAATATGTTAAGGTATAAATTAAATACAAAATAAGTATACATGTCCAAACTGTTATTTTGCTGTACAAAAAGAATCGGACTCTGAAATATTGTACTATTAGACTGTGAAGGAAATCAAAAATGCAGGCGGGCAAAAATAGAGGGATTGGGAATTCTATGTAATGGTTCTTAATTATCTCCCAGAGTTCTTTCACTGGATGTAGCTGGTTCAGTTCATTACTGCTCCATTGGAACTGATTTGGTTCATCTCATGGCTGAAAATGGCCAGGTCCATCAGAATTGATCATCATATAGTATTGTTGTTGAAGTATATAATAATCTCCTGGTCCTGCTCATTTCACTCAGCATCAGTTCATGTAAGTCTCTCCAGGCCTTTCTGAAATCATCCTGTTGATCATTTCTTACCAAACAATAATATTCCATAATATTCATATACCACAATTTATTCAGCCATTCTCCAATTGATGGGCATCTACTCAGTTTCCAGTTTCTGGCCACTACAAAGAGGGCTGCCACAAACATTTGTGCACATACACGTCCCTTTCCCTTCTTTAAGATCTCTTTGGGATATAAGCCCAGTAGTAACACTGCTGGATCAAAGGGTATGCACAGTTTGATAACTTTTTGAGCATAGTTCCAAATTGATTTCCAAAATGGCTGGATGTATTCACAATTCCACCAACAATGCATTAGTGTCCCTGTTTTCCCACATTCCCTCCAACATTCCACATTATCTTTCCCTGTGATTCTAGCCAATCTGATAGGTGTGTAGTGATATCTTAGAGTTATCTTAATTTGCATTTCTCTGAGTAATAATGACTTGGAGCATCTTTTCATATGGCTAGAAATAATTTCAATTTCTTCATCTGAGTATTGTTTGTTCATATCCTTTGACCATTTATCAATTGGAGAATGGCTTGATTTCTTATAAATTAGAGTCAATTCTCTACATTATTATCTCTTTAATAAAATAATTTTAAAGCTAATTTATTTTAATTTATAATCAAAGATTTAGAACTTTCAACTGATTAAATGACACCATGGAGATAAATACCATAAACATTCTATTGAGACAATAATCACTGTTGTTCAATGTAGGGGAAAATATATCAAAATGAGTATGTTAGCCAATATTATGGGAATGAACTCAAGAATATATCTGGGATGCTGCAGGGAAGTTGGGACCAGCATTATTCTTTGCTGGTAGTGAATATGTGAGTTTCTCTTTACAGTCAAGCTGATGTACACCAATCCTCCATAATCTCAAAGTAAGTATTCCGCAGAGCAATTCACAATACTAGCAAAAGGACCACTTTCATACTGGGACCCTCTACCAGTAGTCACTCTCAGGTAATCCATTATGTTCTCTTGAGATATAGTTTTTGTCTGGTATTTTGCTGTATGTTTTGGCCTTAAATATATGTGGCTGTGCTTTATTCTGATGTTCTTAGTGAATGAGCTTTTTAACTCTGTTCACTGTCTTCAAATTTTTCAGTCTCTTCTCTAAGAAAGCAAATGAAAAAATCATTCTCTCAGGGTATATTAATAGTTTCTTGTCTAGATGGAGATAGGTTATATCTCATTCAGACTATAATTTCTGTTTGTCTAGATTTTTACAAAATGACTCATGCAGGAGCAAAGGTATTGTGATTCCCCCTCTTATCGCCAGGTTTCCAAGTGTTCTCTTCCCCTATACTCACAGCTACTTAAAAGTCCTTGTTATTGTTTTTATCTTCATGTAAATTAATACAAATCTTAATGCAATTCTGAGGATCTTCCTATATTTCAATTTTCAAGGAACTCTTCCTTCTGTCTAACAGATGATAAGTCACATTTATTTTCTTTAATGACTGAGTGGAATTATTGAAATTATTAGCTTGGTTGGGAGACAGGGAGTTAAATGCATTTCCCAGCAGTTTAGGGCTTACTTGAAGTTATAAATCACTTTGGGGGGAAGGGGAAAGTAGAAACTCAGAATTAGGCTACAAAATTTATTATGCATTTAATATTGCTCTCAAAAAGGCAATAAATTCAGAAGTCACTTGAAAAAACTTAGAAAACTAAACAAAAATAAAAACAAATTCCTAAACAGATATTTTTAACATCATATAATTTTTCCTAAGTCTGTAAGCATGGACTTGCTCTGTTTTAAACATTAATCCCTTTTTAAGACAGGAAGTTTTTTTTTTTTTTAATTTTTTTTTTACCCATTGGAAATTGAGTCTTTTTTTCCCTAAAGGATAAATACAAGGGTCAAAACATTTCCCAACAAATTATCAAAAGGATGACAATGAAAACAAGGAAACAAATATAAAGTGCAGGGGAAGAAATCCTTCTTAGTGAAGAAATAATGTCAAGCATATGCTATCTAGAAAACAGAAACTATGGGCTAGCATTCATTTTTCATTTTGTTTCATCTGAAATTTCAAGATAGAATTGTGTAACCCCATTTCTCAGATTGGCTAAAATGACAGGAAAAGATAATGATGAATATTGGAGGGAATGTGGAAAAACTGAAACACATACATTGTTGGTGGAGTTGTGAATAGATCCAGCTATTCTAGAAAGCAGTTAGGAACTATACTCAAAAGATTATCAAACTATGCATACCCTTTGATACAGCAGTGTTTTTATTTGATTTAAAGGATAGAAAGGGACCCGCTTGTGCCAAAATATTTGTGGCAGTCCTTTTTGTGGTGACAAGAAACTGGAAACTGAGTGGATACACATCAATTGGAGGCTGAACAAGTTATGGGTATATGAATATATGGAATATTATTGTTCTGTAAGAAAACGATGATTTTAGAGAGGTCAGGAGAGAATTAAATGAACTGATGCTAAGTTAAATGAACAAAACCAGGATTTCATTGTTCATGACTACAACAAGATTATACAATGATCAATTCTGATGGTTGTGGTTCTTCTCAACAATGAGATGATTTAGGCCAGTACCCATAATCTTGTAATGATGGGAACCAAAAAGTGTGGATCACAACATAATATTTACACTTTTGTTATTTGCTTGAATTTTATTTTCTTTCTCTTTTTTATTTTTGATCTGATTCTTCTTGTACAGCAATACAATTGTATAAATATGTGTGACTATATTGGATTTACATATATTATTTACCATGTTTAACATATATTGGATTACTTGCCATCTAGGGGAGGAGGTGAGAGGAAAGGGGAGAAATTGTAGCACAAGCTCTTGCAAAGGTCAATTGTGAAAACTTATCCTAGCATATGTTTTGAAAATGAAAAAGCTTCAAAAAATAAAATTAAAAAAAAAGAAATGTGTGATCCTATATATTATCAGCTATGTTACAATTCCCAAGTGACTCTTATGATCTTCCTCAAGCTTCTCCACTTTTCTCTCTACTTCTGTCTCTATCTCTGCTTTTTCTTCTCTCTTCTCTGTCACTCTATTTCCTTTTTCTCTCCAGTTTTGTTTCTCTGTCTTATTCTGTCCCTCTCTGTTTCTCTCTGTCCCTTTGACTGTCTCTGTCTCTCCTTCGCTCCCTTGCTCTCTGCCTCTCTCCTTGTCTCCCTTCCTCTCTCTGTGTATCTGTCTCTAAATTTCTTTCTCTCACTCTGTCTCTCTTTATCTGTCTCTTTCTCTCTGACTCTGTCTCTGTCTCTCTCTGTCTCTTTCTTATACACACATATACATAGACTCAGAATTGGTAGCCTATAGGATTCTCAGGTGAAAAAAAAAAGAAAAATAAAGGTTAGCTGGCACACTCTAGTATCCAGACCACACATCCTCAATTAGACTTCTTTACTTAAAATAATTTGCATTCTTAGCACTTTATGTTTGCTCTCTTGACTTCATTTATTTTTAGTTTCCTACCTTTTATCACTGTCATCATTTTTGTTTAAAATATTAGTAGCATTTGTCTTCTTGGTTTAGATTTGATAGAAACCAAAAAAAAACTTATAAATGTTTTTGTTTATCTTTCATTTTCAAAAAGGATAAGTGACATACACAGTAATGTCTCCATATTTGGGCAAATTGCATTTAAGTTAAGCAGAGTTGAACAAAATCCTCAGCTCCACTCTCTTTCAGAGTCATCCAAGTCCAGCAGCAATGCAAAGGTCAGGTAGATTAGCAATCATTTGGCTGTAGGGGATTACCTTTGATGACTTTGATGTCTTAGCATACTCACAGTATGCCTTATTTCGTTTCAGCCACTTTCCTGGCCATTGAAATAAGTTGTTGTCACCTATTCTTTAGGGAGAAATTTTCAAATGCTGCTATGAAACATTTCCCAATCCACTCATGGATTTGAGACACATTTAGTTACCCTCAACCTAATTTAATCTGCCTGCCAACGCAATTTTATTGTCATGTAGCCACTGCACATGTTATAGATTCTTGGAGGCACAGATGAGAATTGGATAACATTTAGACACCAAAAGGATAAATATCCCTGAGGAATTCCCAGAAATCCCTCACATCCAAGGTGCTAGTCAAACCTTATTAATCTACCTGAAATACCAGTCACCTTTCTCAAAGATTTCCAGAAATGACTGCCAATAGCAACATGAGCTTCATGCTATCCCAGAAATCGCTCTCTATGTTCTCAATCTATGTGCCCACTTTGAGAGGGATGAATTGCTCCATGCTGTGAATGTCCTTCTTTGCTACTTCTCCTGAAGACAAGAAGAAAATTTCTTCCCCAGTCCTTTTCTGCTTGCATGTAGTAGTTGATTTTTTGGGAATCAATCATATGCATCCATGGTCTAATCTTTATTCCTGTGTTTTGTTCTCCACCTTTTTTCCCCAGGCTCTGTCTATTGCCACACTTTGAGTAAAGCTAAGCTGGTGCAGGTTGAGCAGAGCCTGTGAATTTCCGTCCTTCCAGCTATGACATAGCTGGTAGAAGAGATGAGAGAAGACTTATGATACTTAACAAAAAAATTGAAGGGTATACATGAAATAGCACTCTAATTCACATTCCATGAAGTAGAATGATATGGTACCCCAAATACCCAATACAAAATAAACAAAAACAGAAGTCAGTAAATAAAGTTCTTCATGGATCTAAAGGAAGTAGAGAGTAGAATATACTTGAGGCCTATTTGAAAAGAACACAGAAAATGAGAGTAGGCAATCCCCAGATAATACAGTGTGCAAATTGATAGTGAGATTGACATGTAATAGGAACAGTCATGACAATGAAATCAAAAGAAAATTTACTCAATTATTTCTATCTTCTTTTAAATGGAGAAATCTATATAATTTCTACTTCAGAATGCTTTGTTGGAAGTATGAGAGTAAGGGGAAGAGGAGTAAAAGAATAAGAGGACCGAAAGACGCAGCAGCTATGGAGATAGCTCCTTCATTATATAGCCAAAAACACCATGAGCGTATACATGTGTCAATACATATGCTTGTCTGTATTCAATTGCTATATATATTTGTTTAGGGAAGGAGTTGAGTTTAAGGGTGAATTTTTAATTTTTACCTATTTTTCCTTAGTTGACAGTGATTTTTTTTTACTTATGTTTCTTATTTTTAAGCAAATTACTGAATTGGAGAAATACTGAACAGAAAGGCATTAATCTGAATGTTAACCATAAATATCTCTATAAATTGTACATTTGAAGTATAGCTCAACTCATTTCTCTTCTCAGTTTGTGTTGCTCCATCTGTAAAGGAAGGTGATTGTATTGAAGAATCTCTAAGATAACTGATTGATTTTTAAAAATTATTTATTTGAGATTAAGTGACTTGCCAAGAGTCATACAGATAGTAAGTGCTAAATGCATGGGGCAGGATTTGAACTCAGATCCTTCTGGCTTTAGATGTTCTATCTACTGCATCACCTATCTGAACCTACTGAATGCTTAAACTCTATGATCTTCTGTGATTAAGTAAGTTCTACCATCCATTCCAGCCTAAATTCTTTGATTCTACAAATTTTCATGTAAAGGAATATTTGGAATTCAATAATTTTATGATTAGAATAATGAGTTTTTTCTTTTGTGGATGCTCAGCACTCTCTGATTTAATATATAAACAAAAATTATTCTTTATAAGGTAGAAAAAAAACTTTCCCTATGAGAGAAATAACCTGGATCCTCTGATCTTATTTTCCCAATAGAGGTCCACTAACAAAAATTGATCATCAGATGTATGAAACTCTAGTAGTTGCTTTTTCTTAATTGTTCACAGCTGTAAGATAATATATATTGTTTGTGTTGCCATCATTCAGCTTATAAATGATTTTCTATATCATTTAACAAGATTGAACCAGTAAACATCTACAAATCTGTAAGACTAGCTATATTATTCGGTCCAAAAATATAGTATGAGTGAACTGATTGTTATTTTTTTAAGGAAGGACATAGAGATAGTGCTTAATCATATCATTTTGGCCAGTATTTCAGACATCATTGTTTTGTTTAAGCAGTATCCTTATGCTTTAGCATATCCTTTTTTACATATCTCCAAAGATCTTTTGTTTGCCACTTGAGCCAAAACTTAAGCATTGTAGTGGCAAAGGTTATAAGACTGCAGAGTTAAGATGTATGTTTGGATTCTGCCTCTCCTGCCTCTTTGTAAAAGTAAGTTAATCCCTCTAGTCTTATTTTCCTCAATTGCAAAGTGAGGGAATAAGCATTACATGAATTTAAGTCATATAGATGTACTCTGGATTTTGAATCTTTTATCTCTATTCTATCCTCTACACAGCTGTCAAAATAACTTTTTCAGTGTATAACTTTAATTATGTCCAACTCCATCAAGAAAATCTTAACTGGCTTCCTATTGTGTTCAATTAGGATAAAATATAAGCCCCTCAAAGTATTTCTTAAAACCCTCCACTATTTGATTGTAACTGACTTTTCCATTCTTATATCATATAATTCACTTATAACAAATTCTTGATTTTAGCAAAACTGGCTTATTTAAAATAGATGAACTCTACTTTTCTCTATCTTCTTTCTTTTCCACATGAGACTATGTCAGATGGAAGTGGGGAATAGAATTTATGGGGCCCTAGTTAAATACAGCTAGTAAATTAATAAGGACCGTTCATATTTTCCAAGATAATCTGCCAATCTGAATACACACTTATTCCCACACTGAACGCAATCAGTTTATATGATTAGAGTGGAGGAAATTTTTCTCATCTTTCAGCCACAAATATCAGCAGCTAAATGATTCAGTGGATAGAGTGGTAGGCCTGAAGGCAGGAAGTTTAAACTTCTTCGGTTCAAATTTGTCCACAGACATTACTAAGTTTATGAATCTGAATAAATTATTTAAACCTGTTTGCCTCAGTTCCTCATCTGTAAAATAAGCTAGAAAAGGAAATGACAAACCAGTCCATTACTTTTGCTAAGAAAATCCAAATGAAGTCATGAAGACTCAGACAGAACTGAAATGACTGAACAACAGCCACAAATAGATGTTTAGTTTGTTTGCTTTTTTTATTTAAATCTAAGTACAAAACAATGTAGCCCTAAAGTTTAATTAAGTTCTAACTTAAAAGTCCAGATATGCTTGGTTACTTCTTGAACATGTTCTCATACAATTCCCTATTTACCATAACCAAATTCAAACACTTTTGCTCTCTGAAATATTTGTTGAACCAAATAAAACACCTTGTAAATATAGGAAAAATATTGGGATGATGTCTGAACAAAACTTTTAATTATGTTTTGACTATCTTACTCTTCAATTTTGATGGATTCCTCTCATGTCCCATGTTAATGATACCTAATTCCACTAAGATAAACATTCTCCCACTTACATTCCTCCATGCACCTATTGCCTTAATAATCTTTTTTCTGAAGGAAATGATTTAACACAGTAAATCTAACAACCGAGAAGGATGAATATGATATTTCTCTTAAAATATTCATACTTTGTCATTATATACTTCAACAACAATACAATATGATGGCCAATTCTGATGGACCTGGCCTCCATCAGATGAATGGAAGCTTTAAGTACACATGACCAGAGGACACACATGAAGAATCACATGAACAGAGAACATACATGCCTAAATACATATAGAGAAAACATGTAAAACCAAGGAATATTCATGACCAGAACAAATCATACTTTGAATAATGAATCCTCAGCAATGAGATGAACTAAATCAGTTCCAATAGAGCAGTAATAAACTGAACCAGCTACGCCCAGCGAAAGAATTCTGGAGATGATTGAAAACCATTACATTGAATTCCCAATCCCTATATTTTTGCCCACCTGCATTTTGGGATTTCCTTCACAGGCTAATTGTACAATATTTCAGAGTCCGATTCTTTTTGTACAGCAAAATAACGGTTTGGTCATGTATACTTATTGTGTATCTAATTTATGTTTTAATATATTTAACATCTATTGATCATCCTGCCATCTGGGGGAGGGGGTGGGGGGAAGGAGGGGAAAAATTGGAACAAGAGATTTGGCAATTGTCAATGCTGTAAAGTTACCCATACATATAACCTGTAAACAAAAGGCTATTAAAAATATTCATACTTTAACATCATTATTTTGAATCAAAGTATATCTTTAATAACATAATATTAGGGGTCAGAAAGATTAGTAGTTTGGAACTTTCCAGTACTATGGAAAATATACTAAACATGCTATTTTTTCTATAATCAATTTTTAGGCAGACTGCATTGCATTGGTCCCAGTAGTAGATGGTAGACTCCATCTTTATCCCATTCTCTCTGGGTTTCCTTCTATCTTCTCTCTGTCTCTGAAAGTTGTTGTTGAAGCATGGAGTCTACTTCAGGCATCTTCTCCAGTAAGTTTCTCCCATAGATCTCTTATTGATGGCTTAGCTCCCCTCAAAGGCAGGCAATCTCTTTCTATCCTCTTCTTCTGGCTCCATCCAGCTATATTCAGAAGAATCTCAATATCAGACAAAGATTCTGGGGGGTTTTGCAACTCTTGCACTTTCTGGGCCTTCATACTAAACTGAATCCACTTTGCTGGTTGGGTGGATGAATGTTGGGATCAGGTGTGTACTCAGTTGTATCTTTTCTTCTAAGCAGTTTTTTTTTTTTCTTTCAGCTGCTGCATCTCAACTCCCATTTCTTTAGACACAGGGCATAGAGAACTCTATTTCTGATGCAGCTGTGTAAGTGTTACTTTGGGAGCTAAGTCTTTGAATAGTGTGGATTTGTCAAGAAGCTTATCCAAATCAGTTGCTGAGACCAGGAAACTGAACTACTTTGGTCATAACTTTTTCTGTGGTCTGCTCATTTTTCAAGCCTATTATTTGGATTTTAATTCTTCTGTTTCCAGGGGGGTATGTGCACTGTAGCAAAATTTAAGAGTTTTATAAAGCTATTTTCAGAGCTCCTTATAGAGATTTGACTACAAGGACTCTTTTCTTCCCTGAAACTATTAGAATTTTCTCTGCCCCAATGTAGCTGGAAGATCTAGTGTGCTAAAGGAACAGAGACCTTTTCCAATAGTTGCCACCACCTCTACTTGCCACTGCTGGATAGACAGATGATAAATAGATAGATAGATATTTCCAGACAAATTTGGAATCAATATTATATGTCAGTGATCATTGGTATAGAAAATGTCATCGAAAAAAATTTTTTGTTATTTTTTAAAAATATAGATAGTGCCTAGAAATTTTATGAAATTATAAAAATGTTTTTCAATAAATCCTTAGCTCTAGCCTGTAAAATTTGTCTCCAAACTATATTTTCTTTAGATTTGTATTGCCAACACATTAGTTTTAATCCTTATAACCTTCTGTCTAGATTACTGCTATAGATTTCTACCTAGCCTTTCCAACTTCAAATTTTCCCCAGGCATATGCATCTTGAATACTGCAGCCAAATTAATTTTCCTTAAAAATTATGTGTATCTGTTCAATTTCAGATCTGTCAACATTTCTATAGCAAAACATTAAGCATACAAAAAGGGAATTCAAGTTAAATGACATAACTTTGAGGACATGGTGACTCTTCCATTTCATCATCACAATATCATATTTCTTCCCCTTGAAAGCTTCTATGTTTTTGACAGGGATGCTATTATTCTATCTACAAGGTACATATACTTGAATACTTAAACTTACCCCAGACTCATATCTCTCCATGCATAAACTTAATCATTTACCCTATTTTTTGGGTTACATTATGAATACATCTCAAAGAAAATTCCTTTCTTTTATGTTACAATTCATATTAAAATATAGATGAATTATTGTTGCAATCTCAATTTTAGATTACAAGATTCTACATTCATTTAAATTCAATTTGTATTCTATACTGTTGTCAACAAAATTTTCACCATTTTTGAAAAAATGGACCTGATGAAGAGCAGAAAAAAGTAGCACACCAGAGAAAACAAATAATGCCTCAATTTAAATTTTGGAGCAGCAGAGCCACTTAGAATCTATATGTAAGACATTTTTCCAGACTAAGACAATTTTGGATGGTTGGCTAATATATGTGACATCAGGTAAGAGACAGTGCAGAGGCCAGGTGATGACAATGCTATTTGTTATAAGCATTTGTCATGAAACTCTGCATGCACTTTGATCAAGCAATATCAGTAGTATATCTGTACCCATCAAAGAAAAAGGAAAAATACTCATGTGACCAAAAACACTTATGGGAACTCTTTGTGGTGGCAAAGTATTGAAAATGGATGAGATTTTCATCAAATTTGGAATGACTGGACATGTTGTGGCATGGAATTGTGATGGAATAATATACTGCAAGAAGTGATGGAGGGTGGTTTCAGGAAGAAAAAAAGGAACAACCTATATGAAGTAAGAAAATTGAGAGATTTTGTACACAGTAATGATAAATACAATGACCCAAGATAATTCCAAAAGACTCATGTTGAAAAATGCTGTGCATTTCCAAAAAGAAAACTAGTGAACTAAGTACAAATTGATGTATTATTTTATAACTTTTTATTTATTTCTTCTTGTTCTTAATCTTATTTCTCTTTTCATTTTTGTTCTTCATTTTCTTAATTTTGCAATATTGTTAATATGGAAAAATGTATGTCTGATTTCACATTTTACTGGATTGGGGCAGTGTCACAAAAAAGAAGAGATTTTGGAACTCAGATTTTAAAAGAAAATAATACTTAAAGTAAACAAATAAATAAATAATATTAAAACATTATAATCATCATAGTTCATTCCTTTAAAGCTCTATAATTTATTCAGCCTACATATTTCCTTCATTAACAAAGATTATAAGAATTTTATAATGGAATAGATGACTTTTGAGAATTTCATTATGTGGAAAAATTTGACAAATTACCACAAACCAGGAAGTGAATATTTTCTTGAATATAAAACAATGATTCTGTTCTATAACTGATGAGGTCTAGATATGGGATACCTAAATGAAATTAGGGTTTAGTTGAGGTCTAGTGGGAGGTTTGGGCTACAGGGAGTCAAATAGAGCTCCCCTGCAACCCCACTGGATTTGACGCAAGGATAAGGAGGTAAATGAGATCTAGTAGCTTCACGAGTCCCTAATAAAAGCATACTTGGCCCAAAGAGCTAGACAGATAAAAGAGGTTTATTGTGGGGTTTAAAAGTAAGGAAATAGGTGAAGGTAGAGATAAGAAGGGTACTGGAGAGATGGTCCAGTGGACAGACAGTCCTGACATGGCTAGCATGTTTGGGACCTCTGCAAAGAGCACGTCCCAGCGTGTCCCTTTTATAATGGGTGATTTAGCTAGAGGAACTTTTGGGTGTAGCCCCAAGTTGGCTGAGATCCTGCTGGGGGCTGAGGCAGGCCTGGATCTTCTACTGGAATACAAAAGAACCAGGATTTGTGAGTTAAAGGGTAATTACATTAACTGGGGGGGGGTTGGGAATCACAAAGAAAGGAATCTTTCCCTCATCATAACATTTTTGGATGGTTAAAGCCCAGAACAAAATGAATCTTAATGAATGGATTATAAAAATCAAAGCTTTGTTATTGTTATTATTATAAATGTTGCTTCTGGGTTTTCTTTCTTGCTTTCTTTTTTCTGTTTTTTGAGAAAAGTTTGAAAAAAAGAATGAAAAGAAAGACCAGCTATTTGTTTTTTTTTTTTTTTATTTTTTTTTTTTTTTAAATAAAAAAAAAAAAAAAAACAGCGTTAACAATTGCCAAACCTCTTGTTTTAATTTTTCACCTCTTACCCCCCACCCCCTCCCCTAGATGGCAGGATGACCAGTAGATGTTAAATACATTAAATATAAAATAGATACATAATAAGTATACATGACCAAAACATTATTTTGCTGTATAAAAAGAATCAGACTCTGAAATATTGTACAATTAGCTTGTGAAGGAAATAAAAAATGCAGGTGGGCATAAATATAGGGATTGGGAATTCAATGTAATGGTTTTTAGAAGACCAGCTATTTGGAGGAAAAAAAATAATTTAATAGATGAAAACAGTTTTTATTTTAATTAAAATGGTTTTTTTGGCTCTCTGTTTTTAGGATTGAAAAAAAAAAAAAAAAACCCATAATTTTTAATTTTTTGAAAAGCCTTATCGTTAGGGATAATAAGGTATTTTCAAAACCCGGGTTTAATTCTTACCCATCAAGGGCAAAATGTTAAATGAAATAAAATAGAAATTAACAAAGTTACGCAAAAATTTCTTTTAAAGGAAAATAAAAAAATAAAGGAAATTAAAAAAGAGGTAGGGATATAGATTGATTAGAAATGGTAGAAAAGTTGAGGTTTGTATAGAAATGTCTTTTTTTGTTTTTTTTTGTGCAGTTTTTAAACAATCCATGACATATTTAAAATTGAAAAAAAACAAAAATAAAATAAACAAAGGAGAAGGAAAAGGAAAGGAATAAGGAAATAAAAAAAGGAAAAGGACAAAAAGTTAAAATATTAAAAGAAATCAAAATTATAATCCGTTAATTTTAAAGGGAATGAAGGAAAAAAATGAAAAAAAATATTGGTAAATGACTGGGGAAGACAAAGTTTAAGCCGGGACCCAATATTTGATTCATTTTCTTCTGTTTGCTTCTTTACATCTTTAAAATTATCATCATTATCATTGTCATCATCAGTATCATCATCATTAATTCATGCATTTTGAGATGTATAGTTTTATACCCTTTAACAAAAGTATCCCAAACCTAGCATGTGACTTTAATTTTTATGCTGTATTTTTTCTCTTCTTTTTTATAGTTCCTCTTGTTTTCCCTTTGAAGTATTTTTATTCATTCATTACAGGAATACTCCTTTCTCCCTATTAAGTCTCCAATGCTTTTATTTCTTTAGTTTTTTTCATCTTTAACTATTTAATCTATAAGAAACACAAGTGCCATACAATTCCTTTGGATTATGAAAATATTCTTTCTCTGTATCTGCCGAAACAGAGATCTCATATCTCTATGGTTCTTATAGTTGCCTTTTACTGTCCACTGCCCCTGCTCAGTGATTAGATCCTAGCACCTTTCAAACAAGAATTGTTGTTTTTTAAATAACATCCTTCTATCTTTCCTATTAAGTCTTTTTTTTATTATTTTTATTTAATAGCCTTTTATTTAAGGTTTATCAGGGTCTTTACAGTTAACAATTGGCTCTTCTTAATTTTTCACCTCTTCCCCCCACCCAACCCCAGATGGGGATGAATAGATGTTAAATATATTAAAATATAACAGTACACTAATATACATGACCAAAACATTTTTGCTGCAAAAAAGAATCAGACTTAATTTTGTAAATTAGTTTGGAAGGAAATCAAAATGCTGTTGCTAAATATAATTGGGAATTTAATGAATGGTTTTTTGTCATCTCCAGGTTATTTTTTCTGGCATAGTACTCAGTTCATTACTGCTCCATTAGAAATAATTTGGTTTCTGTTGGAGGATTCCAGGTCCATCAGAACTGGTCATCATCTAGTTTTTGTTAGTATTATAATTCTCCCTGTCCTGCTCATTTCCTCAGCATCTTCGTTAAAGTCTCCCACCTTTCGAAATCATCCTGTTGGTCATTTCTTACAGAACAGTAATATTCCATAATTTTCATATAACAATTTATTCAGCCATTCTCCAACTGATGGCATCATTCAGTTTCTTTCAACCACTACAAAAGGGCTGCCACAAACATTCTACATAAGGTCCCTTTCCTTCTTTATAATCTTTTGGGATATAATCCTAGTAACACTGCTGGACGGGGGTATGCACAGTTTGATAGCTTTTGAGCATAGTTAAACTACTTCCAAAATTTCCCAAATTCAAATTTTTTCCCCATTAAAATTTTTTTTCATCTTAGCCAATCGCAGGTGTTAAAGGTATCTTAGAGTTGTCTTAATTTGCATTTCTCTGATTAATAATGACGGGCATCTTTTCATTGATAAAATAGTTTCAATTTCTTCATCTGAAATTGTCTGTTCATATCCTTTGACCATTTTTTCAATTGGAGAATCTTGATTTTTATAAATTAGAGTTAATTTTATGTTTTGGAAATGAGGCCTTTATCAGAACCTTTGACTTAAAAATATTTTCCCAGTTTTTCTTCCTTCTAATTTGTCTGCATTAGTTTTGTTTGTACAAAAACTTTTCAGTTTGTATAATCAAATTTTCATTTTTGGATCAGTAATGATCTCAGTTCTGCTTTGTCATAAAGACCTTCCCCCCTTCCCAAAGGTCTGAGGGTAAAATCCCATTCCTCTAATTTATTAATAATTTCATTCTTTGCCTGGTCATGAACCCATTTTGACCTTATCTTGGTTACCTTAATATGGATCAATCCCTATTTCTGCCATATTAGTTTAATTTTTCCAAATTTTTATCAAACAGTAAGTTCTTATCCCAAAAGTGGGACTTTGGGTTTCCAAAGACTAGGTTGCTATTTTGTTGCTTTTTGTCCTTGAACCTAATCTTTCCACTGATCAAATAATCTATTCCTTAGCCTCCCAAAAGTTTTTGGCTGTGCCCATAATATAATTTTAGATCTGGTAGCTGCCAAATTTATTTGATTTTTTTTTCATTAATTCCTTGGAAATTTTGACCTTTTGTTTTCCAAATAATTTTGTTTTTTTTTCTAGGTCATTAAAATAGTTTTTGGGGTCTAATTGGTATGGCCAAATAAATAATTAGTTTAGGTAATATTTCATCTTTATTATATTTGCTCGCCCTATCCAAGAGCATTTAATATTTTCAATTGGTTAGATCAGACTTAATTTGTGGAAAAGTGGTCTGTAATTTTCTCTAAAGTTTCTGATTTTCCCTTGAATGATTCCCAAATATTTTATATTATCAGTAGTTATTTAAAATGGAATTTCTTTGTAACTCATATTATTTTTTAGTATATAAAGAATTATGACTTATGTGGGTTTATTTTATAACCGAACTTTGCTAAAATTGGATTATTTCTAATAACTTTTTGAGAATTTGGGGTTCTTAAGTTCCATCATGTCATCGGCAAAATATAATTTGGCTTCCTCATTGCTATTCTTATTCCTTTAATCTTTTCTCAACTCTTATTCTATGCTATTTTTCTAATCAATATTAAATAGTAACGTGATATGGGCAACCTTGTTTCCTCAGATCTTATTGGGAATGGTTGCAGTTTGTTAACATATGATGTACTGATGGTTTTAAATGAGTCTGATTATTTTAAGGAAAATCCTTTATTCCTATACCTCAAGTGTTTTTAATAGGAATGGATTTTGGAACAAATGCTTTTTTCTGCATCTATTGAGATGATCATATGGTTTTTTTAATTTTTAAACATGGCCAATTATAGATAGTTTTCCCAAATTGAACCACCCCATTCTGTATAAATCCTACTTGATCATAGGTATTATCTTGGAGATGATTTTCATCTTTTTGAATTTATTTAAGATTTTAGCATCAATTTCATTAAAGAGGTCATTTTCTTTTCTGTTTTTCAGCCCACCGGTTTAGGTATCAGTACCATTTCGTTCATAGAAGGAATTTGGTGGACTCCTTCATTCCCTATTTTATCAAATAATAATTTATATAGCATTGGGGGCCAATTGTTTTTAAATGTTTGGTAAAATTCACATTAACCATCTGGTCCTGGGGATTTTTCTTAGGGAGTTGTTTAATTGCCTGTTCTATTTTTTTCTGAAATGGGCTATTCAACAATTTTTCCTCCCTTTAGTCTGGGAATCTATATTTTTTGGAGGTGTCATCCACTTAGGTTACAAATTTATTGGCATAAAAGTTAAAAAATAACTCCTTATTATTTCTCAATTTCCTCTTCCTTGGTGGAAAGTTCCCTTTTCATTTTTAAGACTACTAATTTCATTTTCCTCCCTCTTTTTCTAATCAGATTTACAAAACATCTATTTTTGGCTTTTTTTGGACCAACTCTTAGTTTTATTAATTAGTTCAATGTTTTTTACTTTTCAATATTTTAATTTTCCTTTAATTTTAAATTTAATTTATATTTGATTGGGTTTTTAATTTGGTCTTTTTAGTTTTTTTTGGCCCAATTCATTAATTTTTCTTTTCTTTTTATTCAATCCCTAAGGATATAAATTCCCCTTATTACCCTTTGGCTGCATCCACAAATTTTGGTATGATGTCTCATCATTGTCATTATCTTAGTAAATTATTAATTGTATCTATAATTTGTTTTACCCATATTCTTTAAGATAGTTGTTTAGTTTCCAATTACTTTTTGGTCTTCCCCCTAATTTTTTTTTTGAATGTAGTTTTATTCTCAGATCTGAAAAGAAAGCATTTACTATTTCTGCTTTCTTGATTTAATTTTAGGGTCTTTAGTCCTAAATATATTCAATTTTTAATAGGTTTATGAACTGCTGAGAAGAAAGTATATTCCTTTCTATTCACAATTTCCAAGATCCAACATACCAATTTTTCCAATATTCTATTTACCTTTAATTTCTTTCTTATTTGTTTTTGGTTTGATTTGTCTAATTTGAGTGAAAGTTGAGATCTCCCTATTACAGTTTGTTGTCTATTTCTTCTTAACTCTCTTTTCTTCCCTTTAGGAAGGGTCCACTTGGGTTTATTTTTAATATTGACATTGCTTCGTTTTTTAATTTACCCTTTAGCAGGATGTGTTTCCTTCCTTATCTCTTTTAATTAGATCAATTTTTCTTTTTGTTGATCTGAGATAAGGATTACCCCCTTTTTTTGTCACCTGAAGCATAAAGATTTTGCCAGCCTTTTACCTTTCTTATGTATCCCCTTTTAAATGTGTTTCTTTAAACAACATATTGTAGGGGTTCGACTTTATCCAGTCTTATTCCTCCTCTTTTTATATTCACATTTAGGTTGTTTTCTTTTTTTCCATCCTTCCCCCTTTGTTTTTTCTTGCCTCCCAACCTTTTTTTTAAACTTTTACCTTTTATCAAATACTTATTTTTTAATCCCCCCCGGGTTTCCCTTCCTTCCCTTATTTTTCCTTTTCCTCTCCCTTTTTTTGAGGCGGAGACATTTTTTGTAATTTTTTTTTAGGGAACTATATGTTCCAATTGTTCCTCCCTTCTTTCCTGAAGAATTTCCGCCCTTTTGGGGGTTGGTTTTTTTCCCTCCTTACTTTTTTCGATCATTTCCCCCTTCTTTCCTTTTTATGTTAAGCAACCAAATTTTAATTTTTTTTGTATTTAAAAAATTTTCTTTAAAATTTTTTTCCTTTCTGATTTTGAATTTGGAACAAATTTTTTGTTTAATTTGGTTTTTTTCAGAAACAAATGGATTTTTTTATTTTAAATCTTCTTCCTAAGTTCCTTTGGTGTTTTTCTTGTAAATAAGTTCTTGGCCTCTTTTTCCACTTTTTCCGGAAGGGCCCAATTTTATCCTTTTCAGATTTAAATTTTTTTTGTCTTTAAAATTTTCCAATCTGTGTTTTTGAAATTTGGAAATTTCCTTGGGGTTTTTAGGGTTTCTTTTTTGGTTTTTCTGCCTATTTTCCTTCTGTTCTTTCATTGGGCATTCCTTTAGTTTCTTTAAAATTTCAGGTTTTTCTAATTTTTAAGTAATTAATTTCTCCTTAGCTTTTTAACTTCTTTTTGAATAGTAATTGGTTTTTAGTTTGTATTTTTGTTTTTTTTGGTTCTGTGGATTTTTTCCAATTTTTCACTTTTAAAATTTTTTTATTGTTTTTTTTTTTCAATTCCAAAGGTTTTAATTTTTTTTGGCGTGGTTTTTTTCCTTTCCAATTTTTTTAGGAAATTTTTCCCCTCCTTTTCTTGCGGTTCTTTTTTTTTCCAATTCCACAATTTCTTTACCCTTTCCTATTTAGGAATTCTTTATTTTTTCAATTACAATTTTACTTTCCTGAGTTTTTTTACTTTTTCAATTGTTTTCAGGAAGTTGTTGCTCTTTGTAAAACTTTCTTTCCTTTCCCCATTTTTCTTCTTCCTCTTTTTAGGACTTTTAATGGTCCTTCTAAGACTTATTAAAGGAGGACAGTCTGATATTTTTGTTTGGGGGTCTCTTCGGTTTGCTGACCTGCCTTTTTCTGCATAGAAGCTGTCGTCTTCTTTTCATCTTTTATTCATGTTTTAAAGCCTTTAGGGTGGTCTCACAAGGGGTTAAGCCCTCTGGAGCAGGGAAGATTTGCCATTTCGGCCCCGAGGTATGGGAGGCTCTGAGGAGATTTTCCCTTCCCCCAACAGGAAGTGGATTCGCACTGGCGGAGCTACAAATGGCTTAGTAGGGCTGATGGGTTACGATTGCCCTGGGCAGAACTAAGGGGTGGTCTGCCCTGGCCGGGTTTTTGGGACTGTGTGATGACCACGACCGGACCGGCCCAAACCTGCCCAGTGTTCTGCCTGATGCAGATCGGCCCTGGAAAGCTCTTGGCAAGCCGGCCCCCCCTGCGCAGATTGGAGGCTAACCGGGCTGGTCCTCCTGCCTGCAGGATCCAAACTGCCCCAAGGGAAGCCCCCTGCGGGTTGGGGCTGCGGGTTTGCTGAGATCTGTGCCTTCACCCTTGGTTTGAGACCTCCTCGGAACCTAATTTTCTCCCCCGCTTTGGCCGATCTCCCCCACCCCGAACCAACCTTTTTGGCGAGACTGCAGATTTTCGGCCGGTGGGTTTTCTCTTTTATCTTTACAATTGTAGCAGTCAAGACTATTTTTGAGGCTCGATATAATATTGATAAAGAGGGTAAGAGAAGAGCTTAGAAAGTCGCGTGTGTCTTCTCCGCCATCTTGGCTCCGCCCCCCTATTAAGTCTTATATTTGCTCATATCTGATCAAAATTTTTCAAATTTATAGAAATGCTTCCTGAAAATAATAACTGTTGTATCACTAATCTCATGAAAGTTTTTTGGGGAAAAAAATCTAACTTATAGCTACATTATATCTCTTTATTTTCTCTTTCCACTTTGAGTTACCTGCTCTTTTCCTCCATTACCTTGCCACTATTTACTTTGAAAACAAACAAATCCACAAAATGCTCTATTAATTTTTTTAACAGAAAGTAGAGAAATATAATTGTCATCCACTCTGTAAAATGACCTGTAGTTTATAAACCTCAAGTTTAATGAGGGTAAGGGCAATGCAGAGAACTCCTCATGTGGGCTGGATTCCTGTAGAGTCCACAAAGGTTAATTCAGGAAGTCATACAAATTTCTGAGATAACAAGATTTTGGTCAAACAGAAACTGCCTGAGGTCATGGATTAACACTCCCATACTGTCTTCCTATGTTTATTGTGACATATAATATTCACATCCCATATTTACCTCAACCTCTTTTTCTGGTATCATGACATTAATGAATTCTTATAACCTGGATCTTGTCACCCTTTTACGTGTTATGATTCTGATTTTCATCTTGCTTCATTCTCAGATATCACTTCTGATAAGATCATTTTTGTGCATTAACTTGTCAACATTGTCTGCCTTTTTCTGTTTTGAAACTATATTTGCTATATAGTTCCTTATTAACTCTTATCTCCAAATCATAAAAGAGAAGTATCAATTTGATTCATGTACACTGCTCAGAAAGATTACTCTAAAGACTGTACAAAGAGAGTGAATCAGACAGTTAAAAAAAAAAGAAAAAAGATATAAAAATGCAGAATCTTTTTTTTTAAATCAAATCCAAGAATTCATTTAACTTAGCTAATATTATTTTTAAAAGTAACTATTAGGATAAAAATAATAGGACCCCTTTCCCAAATGAGATAAAATTTCTAAAATGTTTACTATGTGCCAAAAACATAGGAAACATTATATAAATGATATCATCATCATTATCTATATCATCATCATCCACAGATAATTTTTTCTTGATCTTTATTCTGCTGAATTTCCTCCACAGAGATATATTTTTTTGGTGATCATACCTTATCTGTTTTATACCTGATATGATATTTATTATTATATTATACATAATTCAACTTTTTCATTTGTTTGTTTTTTATATGTTCAAAGGGAGTAGGAATAACAGTTAGCATTTATATATTACTTTAAGATTTACAAGCCACTTTACTGGTGATTTATCCAGTCTTCACAGTAACCTTGAATAAATGCTATTTTTATATTCAGTTCACACAACAAGATAGGTGAAGCTGAGAGAGATGACTAGCTCATAGTAAATTTCTGAAGCAGAATTTAAAATTAGGTCTTGATTCTGGGTCCTGTATTATATTTAGGGCAATCTTGTTGTTGAACAGCATGAGATGAACAGAACCAGAAAGACAATGGAAAAATAACAATAATCTTGTAAAATCAAACTACTAATTATCAACCACAATTTTACAAGACTTAAAAGGATTCATTTTGCCTATATCTTGAGAAAAGTGATGAAGTAAAGATATAAACAAGATTTTAAAAAATATGTTCAATGTGAGAATCTCTTATCACTTATAATACATGTTTGATAAAATATTGTTGTCTTTTTCCTCCAATGGAAGTAGAAGAAAGCACATAAAGAACATGTTGATTAATCAAAAACAAAATTATAAAGGGGGAAATAAATTGGAAAGAAACAATAACAATATATAAGGTAATTTTTTTCAATATTTAGTCATGTTTTCATAAAAATAATTACATTGGGACTTTATAAATTTCGTCATTTTTAATATGGTAAGAATGCATTTTAGAATGACACTTGATAAATTCCACCTCATTTAAAAGGGGGAAAAGAAAAGGAAAAAGCAAAAGAGTAATAAAGGAACAGCATAAGAAAGGGGAAGAGATTCAAAGGGGAAAGGAAGGACTATAAAGAGGGAGAGGTGCATGAGGCAAGTGGTGCCCAAAAGTTTAATACACGGAAGGGAGATAAAAGGAGAAAGAAAAATAAAAGTATAATCTAGGGATAATAAGATGGAAGGAAATGCACAATTAGTAATGTTCACCATAAAGGTGAATGGGAAGAACTCTCCCATAAAGCAAAGGCAGATAGCAGATTGGATCAAAAGCCAGAACCTGACAATATGTTGTTTACAGGAAACACATTTAAAGCAGGTTGACACATGCAGAGTAAAGGTAAACAACTGGAGCAAAATCTATTATGCTTCAGGTGAAGTGGAAAAAGCTGGGGTAGCCATCCTTATTTCACATCAAGTGAATGCAAAAAATGATTAATTAAAAAAGGAAGGAAATTTTATCTTGCTAAAGGGTAGCATAGACAATTAAACAACATCAATACTAATCATATATGCACCAAGTGGTATAACTAACTTCCTAAAGAAGTTAATGGAGTTGCAAGAAGACAACAAAACTACAATAGTGGGAGATCTCAACCTTGTACTCTCAACATTAGATAAATCAAACCACAAAACAAGTAAGAAAGATGTTAAAGATGTAAAGAGAATTTTAGAAAAGTTAGGCATGATAGATCTTTGAAGAAAATTGAATGGGGATAGAAAGGAGTACACTTTCTTCTCAGCAGTTCATGGAACCTATACAAAAATGGACTGTATATTAGGACATAAAGACCTGAAAATTAAATTCAGAAAGACAGAAATAGTAAATGCATTCTTTTCAGATCACAATGCAATAAAATCTACATTCAACAAAAAGCTAGGGGTAAATAGACCAAAAAGTAATTGGAAACTAAATAATTTCTTTCTAAAAAATAATTGGGTGAAACAGTAAATCATAGACACAATTAATAATTTTACCCAAGAGAATGACAACAATGAGACAACATACCAAAATTTGTGGGATGCAGCCAAAGTGGTAATAAGCGGAAATTTTATATCTTTAAAGGCTTACTTGAATAAAAGAGAGAAAAAGAAGATCAACAAATTGGGCTTGCAACTTAAAAAGCTAGAAAAAGACCAAATTGAAATCCCCCACCCAAATATTAAACTTGAAATTGTAAAATAAAATGGAGAAATTGATGAAATTGAAAGTAAAAAAAATTATTGAATTAATAAATAAAACTAAGAGTTGGTTTTATGAAAAAAAACACAATAAAATAGAAAAACCTTTGGAAAATATAATTAAAAAAAGGAAAATCAAATTGTTAGTCTTAAAAATGAAAGGGGAGAGCTTTTCACCAATTAAGAGGAAATTAGAGCAATAATTAGAAGTTACTTTGCTCAACTTTATGCCAATAAAATTAATAGCCTAAGTGAAATGTATGACTATCTTAAAAAATATACGCATCTTAGATTAATAGAGGAGGATGTAAATTGCTTAAATAGTCCCATTTTAGAAAAAGAAATAGAACTGTTAATCAACTCCTTAACAAAAACTCCCCAGGACTAAATGGTTTTTCATGTGAATTCTGCCAAACATTTAAAGAAAAATTAATTGCATTGTTATAGAAACTGTTTGAAAAAATAGGGAATGAAGGACTCCTAACAAATTCCTTTTATGTCACAAACATGGTATTGATATCTAAACCAGGTAGGTTGAAAACAGAGAAAGAAAATTATAGACCAATCTCCCTAATGAATATTAATGCTAAAATCTTAAATAAAATTACAGAAAAAAGATTATGGAAAATCATCCCCAGGATAATACACTATGATCAAGTAGGATTTATACCAGGAATGCAGGGCTGGTTCAATATTAGGAAAACTATTAGTATAATTGACCATATCAATGAGCACATTAACAAAAAACCACATGACCATCTCAATAGATGCCAAAAATCATTTGATAAAATCCAACACCCATTCCTATTAAAAACACTTGAGAGTAGGGGAATAAATGGACTTTTCCTTAAAATAATCAGTAAGCATCTCTTTTAAAACCATCAGTAAGCATGCCATGTAATGGGGATAAACTGGAACCATACCCAATAAGATCAGGAATGGAACAAGGTTGCCCACTATCACCATTACTATTCAATAGTATATTAGAAATGCTAGCTTTGGCAACAAGAGTTGAGAAAGAGATTAAAGGAATAAAATATGTAATGAGGAAACCAAATTATCACTCTTTCCAGATGATATGATGGTATACTTAGAGAACCCCAGATATTCTACTAAGAAGCTATTAGAAATAATCCTCACCTTTAACAAAGTTGCAAGATACAAAATAAACCTACTTAAGTTATCAATATTCTTATATATCACTAACAACACCCAACAGTTAGAGTTAAAAAGAGAAATTCATTTAAAATAACAGCCAATAATATAAAATATTTGGGAATCTATCTGCCAAGTGAAAGGTAAGAACTATATGAGCAATACAACAACAACAACAACAAATTCCACACAATAAACTGAGATCTAACCAATTGGAAAAATGTTAAATGCTCTTGGATAGGGCAAGCAAATATCATAAAGATGACAATACTACCTAAACTAATCTATTTATTTAGTGCTATACCAATCAGACTTCCCAAAAAACTGTTTTAATCACCTAGAAAATATAACAACAAAATTCACCTGGAAGAACAAAAGATCAAGACTTTCAAGGGAACTAATGAAAAAAAAATCAAAATTGGCCTAGCAGTACCAGATCTAAAACTATATTATAAAGCAGTAGTCACCAAAAGCATTTGGTATTGGCTAAGAAATAGACTAGTTGATCAGTGGAATAGGTTAAGTTCAAAGGACAAAATATTCAATAAATTTAATAATCTAGTGCTTGAAAAACCCCAAAATCCCTGTTTTGTGTTTAGAATTCACTGTTTGATAAAACCTGCTGGGATAATTGGAAACTATGGCAGAAACTAGGCATTGATCCACACTTACCACCATACACTAAGATAAGATCAAAATTGGTTCATGATCTAGGTATAAAGAATTAGATTATAAATAAATTAGAATAACATAGTATAGTTTACCTGTCACAACTGTGGAGGAGGAAGGATTTTATGACCAAAGGAGAATTAGAGATCATTATTGAGCACAATAGAAAATTTTGATTGTGTCAAATTGAAAAGCTTTTGTACAAACAAAACTAATGCAGACAAGATTACAAGGGAAACAATAAACTCATAAAGCATTTTATATTGAAAGGTTCTGATAAAGGCCTCATTTCGCAAATATATAGAGAATTGAACCTAATTTATAAAAAATTAAGCCATTCTCCAATTGATAGTCAAAGGATATGAACAGACAATTTTCAGATGTAAAAATTGAAACTATTTCTAGCCATATGAAAAGATGCAGCAAGTCATTATTAATCAGAGAAATACAAATTAAGACAACTCTGAGGTACCACTACACACCTGTCAGATGGCTAGGATGACAGGAAAAGATCATGCTGAATGTTGGAGGGAATGTGGGAAAACTGGGACACTGATACATTGTTGGTGGAATTGTGAATACATCCAGCCATTCTGGAGAGTGATTTGGAACTATGCTCAGAAAGTTATCAAACTGTGCACACCCTTTGATCCAGCAGTGTTATTACTGGGCTTATAATTCCAAGGAAATCTTAAAGAAGGGAAAGGGACCTGTATGTGTAAGAATGTTTGTGGTAGCCCTCTTTTTAGTGGCCAAAAACTGGGAACTGGGTGGATGCCCATCAATTGGAGAATGGCTGAATAAATTGTGGTATATGAATGTTATAGAATATTTTTGTTCTGTAAGAAATGACCAGCAGGATAATTTCAGAAAGGCCTTCAAAAAATTCCATGAACTTATGATGAGTGAAATGAGCAGGACCAGGATATCATTATATACTTCAACAATTATACTATATCATGATGAATTCTGATGAACATGACTCTCTTCAACAATAAGAAGAACTTAATTCTATTTGTTCAATAATAATTAGAACCAGCTATACCCAGCAAAAGAACTTTGGTAAATGAGGGTGAACCACTACATAGCATTTCCAATCCCTCTGGTTTTGTCCACTTGCATTTTTGATTTCCTTCACAGGTTAATTGTACATTATTTCAAAGTTCAATTCTTTTTATGCAGCAAAAAATACATATGGATATGTATACATATATTGTATTTAACATATTTAACATGTATTGGTCTACCTACCATCTGGGAGAGGGAGTGGAGGGAAGGAGGGGAAAAATTGGAACAAAAGGTTTTGCAGTTGTCCAAGCTGAAAAATTACCCATGCATATATCTTGTAAACAAAAAGCTATAATAAAAAAAGAAAAGAAAACTTTAAAAAAGTATTTGTCTTTTCCATTCACATAAGATCAAATTTATAGATAATGTATGTTGTTCAGATATTTACTTGTATCTATTTTTAATGGTTATCCAATAAAATCTATCCAAATGTGTACCTATATAAGGAAACAATACAAATGGACAATGATTTTGGGTCAGGGTTGAACAAAAGATTACAGAAGACAATAGTAAAGTGCATTGTGACTGTAAAAAGGATGCCATATAAAAGCAACAAGATTATTTTGAAGAGGATTATGAACTTTGCTTTGAGCCTGAAGCCCATAGACATTATCTAAGGATGGTGCTCTTATTAAGATATATCTTACCAGCATTTATAAATACGACAGCACCTATCTCCTCAGCATCTGCAATTACTAAAAGATAGTTTTATCTATCTAAAAGATAGATCAGAAAAGAAGTTCTCACCACCTAAATACTTGGTAAAGCCAGATGGCTTTATCCATGGAAGCAATACAAAACAATACACATTAACATTTGTTTGGCCACTATTTCAAAGTTCCACTGAGTCTTTCTCTCCACATTGCAACTAAACAAATTCATATTAATTTTTATTATTAGAATAGAAACTTATTCCATCTAGGAAGCTTTCGTTTTTTTTATATGGATCTCCAGTCCTTATTACAATAATTGATATACTGTAAGTAAATGATTTTTAAAATTCATTTATTCAAAAATAGAAGTAAAATGTCTTTTGAAATTATACGAAAGAATGGTAAAAGAATGAAAGAATGCCAACTCATATTTGGACTAGTCTCATAGTGACAATGAGGAATTATAGTCAGATAGAGTGTTCCATTAGTGTCTTTCCAAAATCACAATAAATCAAAGATGATCTCTAACACATTGTCAGATGCCAGGGGCAAAATTTGGGGAGGAAATGGTATAAGATTCTTACAAAATAGTCAGGCCTAAATGGTTTGTGAATTTCATTGTTGAAAGAAATTAATAAGAAAATGAGATCACAGATGCATTTGTGATTTTGAGAAACTTTTAACATAAAATTCAATTTCAAAGTAAAAAGCAATAGATATTATAGTTCCTGGAACATATATGCTTACTGATTGGTTGTGTTTGAATTTAAGGTGATTAAAATGTGATAATGTGATATTTTTATATATGTATGTTTTTTCTGTAATTTTGGTAAAGAACTTGTATTTCAAAATCAAGCAAATCTAGCAAGCACTAAGAAAAGTATAAACACTGTGATTAATTGGGAAGCAGTACACTGAAACTTGAGGTTAGTCTACTTCATACAGATGGCAGTTAATATTCTTCCTGACAAATCAGTAAAACATCAGTTAAACATTGTAGTTCTTTTTTGCTTTTTATTTTTCAAAAGCAAATAATCTAGAAAGAAAGAACTCATTAAATCCCCTCCAGCATATTGTTAATCAGCTTAATAAATTTTTGGTAATATTAATATAAATGAGAATGAAAATATAAAAAAAACATAAATAAGAAAGAAGTAACAACAGTTATGATATAATAATAGTTATAGAAAATTTATCAATTTTCCTAGATCCAGCTTTGTGTAGGTGATCATTTTTATTTAATATTTTTTCCCTCTTAGATAATGGTAATACTGAAAAACTGTTTCTTGGGGAAAAAAAGCCTGGATTTTTAAAATGAAAGTAAATGATATTATATACTTCAAGTGTAAAATGCTATATTGATTGCATTCTAACCCCAACTGATATACAATAATGAAGAAAACATAAAATTGTGTTACTCAATGTTCTGCAAATGATATTAAGCTAAAAAGTATCATTCTTAACCATTTAAGTAAAGAACCTTCATTTATAAATTATTAAGTAGGTTAATTGTACCAAAATTGGACTTTTCTGTCAAATATGAATATATTTATGCATACTTGTCTATGTATTGTTTATAGGCATGTGTATAGATGTGTTTGTATAAAACAAACCCCATTATTATTTATTTTCTCTCAACACCTACTGTTATTACCTCTTAGATATATCATATATATATATATATGTATATATATATATAAATATGCAAGCATTTCTTCTTTACTTATACTATATAAATAAGAATGAATTTTTATTGCATTCAGATGTAGGATTCAGCACACTTTTTGTATTAATTTTCCTTTTTAATAATATCACCCTTCAAAATCTAAAATTTAATTTTTCTGTTTTTTATTTGAGTTTAATATCCTACAAATATCATTGTAATCATCCCTTCCTATTTCATAATACAAGACCTTTGAAAAATAAAAAAAATAATTTTGCCAACATTAAGCTGAAAAACAAACATATATACCAAAATTTGCAACACAAAACATACAAAGTAAGTAATACATATGTTCCTGTGTTTATTTAGTAATTATGAGAGACCTATCATTACCTAACTTTCCTAAACTAATGTTTTCCAATTCTTTCTTGTTTATTTTAGTTAAATTTATATCTCAGTTCTGAGAAAGAATACATTATTGCATAATAAAGATGATAATACTACCTAAACTAATCTATTTATTTAGTGCTATACCAATCAGACTTCCCAAAAAACTGTTTTAATCACCTAGAAAAAATAACAACAAAGTTCATATGGAAAAACAAAAATTCAGGAATCTCAAGGGAATTAATGAAAAAAAATCAAATGAAGGTGGCCTAGATGTACCAGATCTAAAATTATATTATAAAGCAGCATTTACCAAAACTATTTGGTATTGGCTAAGAAATAGGCTAGTTGATCAATGGGATAGGTTAAGTTCAAAGGACAAAACAGTCAGTAACTTTAATATTCTAGTGTTTTACAATCCCAAAGACCCCAGCTTTTGGGATAAGAACTCACTGTTTGAAAAAAAAATTGCTGGAAAAATAGGAATTAATATGGCAGATACTAGGCATTGATCCACACTTAATACTGTACACCAAGATAAGGTCAAAATGGGTTCATGACCTAGGCATAAAGAATAAGATTATAAATAAACTAGAACATAGGATAGTCTACCTCTCACACCTGTGGAAGAAGAAGGAATTTATGGCCAAAGTGGAACTAGAGATCATTATTGATCACAGAATAGAAAATTTTGATTATATCAAATTGAAAAGTTTTTGTACAAACAAAACTAATGCAGAAAAGATTAGAAGGGAAGCAATAAACTGGGAAAACCTTTTTACAGTCAAAGGTTCTGATAAAGCCTCATTTCCAAAATATATAGAGAACTGACGCTAATTTATAAGAAATCCAGCCTTTCTCCAATCAATAAATGGTCAAAGGATATGAATAGACAATTCTCAGATGATGAAATTGAAACTATTTCTAGCCATATGAAAAGATGAAGCAAGTCATTATTAATCAGAGAAATGCAAATTAAGACAACTCTGAGACACCACTACATACCTGTAAGATTGGCTAGAATGACAGGGAAAGATAATGTGAAATGTTGGAAGGGATGTGGGAAAATTGGGACACTGATACATTGTTGGTGGCATTGTGAATACATTCTACCATTCTGGAGAGCAATTTGGAACTATGCTGAAAAAGTTATCAAACTGTACATACCCTTTGATCCAGCAGTGTTACTACTGGGATTATATCCCAAAAAGATCATAAAGAAGGGAAAGGGTCCTGTATGTGCAAGAATGCTTGTGGCAGCCCTCTTTGTAGTGGCCAGAAACTGGAAATTGAGTGGATGTCCATCAATTGGAGAATGGCTGAATAAATTGTGATATATGGATTTTATGGAATATTATTATTCTGTAAGAAATGATCAGCAGAATGATTTCAGAAAGGCCTGGAGAGACTTACATGAACTGATGCTGAGTGAAATGAGCAGGACCAGGAGATCATTATATACTTCAACAACAATACTTTATCATGATCAATTCTGATGGACGTGGCCCTCTTCAACAATGAGATGAACCAAATCAGTTCCAATAGAGCAGTAATGAATTGAACCAGATATACCCAGCAAAAGAACTCTGGGAAATGAGTATGAACCACAACAAAGAATTCGCAATTTCTCTATTTTTGTCCACTTGCATTTTTGATTTCCTTAACAGGTAAATTGTATGCTATTTCAAAGTCTGATTCTTTTTGTACAGCAAAATAACTGTATGTACATGTATACATATATTGTATTTAACTTATACTTTAACATATTTGACATTTATTGGTTAACCTGCCATCTGGGGAAGGGGTGGGGGGAAGGAAGAGAAAAATTGTACAAAAACTTTTACAATTGTCAGTGCTAAAATATTATCCATGCATATATCTTGTAAATAAAAACTACTAAAAAAAATTCTGAACTTAAAAAATAGAAAAGAACTTCCTTTTACTGCCTACTCTCTCCTTGCTTTCATTCTTTTTCCTCATTCCACCCCTTCCTTTACTCTCTTCCTCCATCGTCTCATTTCCTGTTTCCTTTTTCTTCTCTCAGTGTGTTATGTCTGCCCCAGTTATAGCATTGTAATTACAAAGGTTTTTCTATATCTATTATCCCTCTAGCTAATTATATCTATCTGTCAACCTATTTTTGACTATCATTTTATCTATCTCTCTATCTAATCTAACTTTCTTTCTATCTAATTATGCCTATATGTGTGTGTGCATCTGTGTGTATGTATTATGCATGTATATTATTTATCTAGCTGTCGTCTTAGACTATCATGTATTAAATTCCTGTAACATAATTATTGTTAAGCTAATATTGATTGATGCATTGATTTCTTGCTATGTGCAATGTGTATAGTGTGCTAATGTGTTTAGCATTGAAGAAGATAAATAAATCAAAACATTCCTTATGTGTGGAACTCTCACAATACAAAACAATGGAGAAAATAAATAAAACACCTAACTCTAATTAAAATATACATCACTGGGATAGAAAAAATAACTAATTCATATATGAAATAAACACAGTATCTGGTACCAAATAATATTTAATTATTTGAGGGCTTAGTCACAAAATTTCATATTTTATTTAATAGATCTTTTTGAGAACTAGTCTGGAGAGTGAGTGTCTCATAGGTATATAAGTAGTATATTCAAGCATTCCTACCTGTTTATTCTGGATTCTGCTATTATTATTATAGAGAGAAAGAGGTCACCATTAGAACTTCTATGACTAATTTAGATAAATAGTAACAGATTGTTTGGCTTATTGACTGCTAGCTCGCTAGATTTGGAACCTATTTCCAAAACACTTCTGGACTTGAAGAGATTGTGTATGATCAGTCTAAATATACAATAGAGATTTATTCAATAGAGATTTAGAAGTATGGATTGGCAGGTACAAAGAAAACAAAAACAAAAACTTTCAAGGGTATTGATGTTAGCTCATAATGAACATTTGATTAATTAAAGAGAAAACATGAAACCTCAAGTAAACAGTAAAACAAAGGGTTATAAGAATATTGCTCTGGATCATCCCATACCAAAATAATGTCAAAATGGGTACAGGAGTTGGGCATAAAGGATGATACCATAAACAAATTAGGAGAACAAGGGACAATTCACTTCTCAGATCTTTGTTGAAGGGGGGAATTTATGACCAAAAAGGGAATAGAGAACATTATGAAAGCCAAAATGAACAACTTTGATTACATAAAGTTATTCTTTTTCAGAAAACAAAACAATAGAAAAAAATATTAAAAAAAGAATACATTATTGATTTTCTTACCCATTAGATGTTTTTTTTTTGTCCTGAATTGTTCTTATTGAAAATATCCTTTTCATCTCTTTTGTTTGATTTTTTAAAGTTTTTTTTGTTTGTTTGTTTTTGAGTTCATAGAAGAAAAACTTCTTTTTGAATAGGTGACTTTTTGTCATTACTCTTTGTTATAGGAGAGACTCTTTTAGCTTTACTAACTTCCTCTGAAGAATAGACCTGGTCTTCTCTGTTATCATAGTAACTTTCTATGAGCTGGTTCTTTTACTTTTGCCTACTCTTTAAAGTAAAAAATATATATGGTAATTTGTTATTATATTCACCTCTAGTCCTAGAGGGTGAGGGGTTATGTTTCTGAGCTTAAGTACTACTTCAGTTCTCCTCTCTGGCCTGGATTGAAAACACAAAACTCTGTCTTCCTATGAGTGCCCAGTGATAGCAGAGTCTCACTCATGGCTTCTGTACTCACCAGGCATAAGATGGTTCCTTCTTGCCCAGAACTTTGTCTCAGCATCACATTTCTATCTGAGACTACATATCAGAAATTTCCTCAGTCTTCTCCTGCTCAGACATCAGACTCCCCACAATTCAAGGAAATAAATATTCCTGTGGCTGTGGTTGAGGCTCCTTCTCAACCTAAATAGCCCTAAGGCTCATCTCTTGTTGTTGTTGTTGTTTGTTTGTTTGTTTGCTTATTGTTGTTGCTGTTATTTTGCTTTTTGTTTATTTCGTTTTGTTTGATGGAGCTTCTGTAGAAGTGTTTTTACTTCATAGGGGTGAAATTTTCATCCTAGAACTTTATTCAGGCCTACAGATGTCACAGGAGAACCACTGTTTTGCCCCAATTATTGTTTATTTTTACCACTCTATGTTTTTTCTGAGGTACTATTTTTTGGTTTGCTTAGGAGATCTGGAGAGCATGGGATTTTTGGATTTTTGATCTACTCTTCCATCTTTCCAGAATCCTCTCCTCCTTTCTGCTTTTAAGCCCCATCACAAAAAGAAAAGCAAAACAATCTCCAGGCCCTATGTTTTATTTGATTTCCTCCATAAATTCTTCAGGTTTATTCAATTCCTGACGGCTACTTCTAAGATATGTCTTGAAGGAATTCTGGAGATTAGGACAGAAATTGTTCAATTGTGGGAATTGAGTAAATCATACTAACTTCACCTTGTGACTCAATTCTGAAGCTGGCTCAGTTCCTTTCTATTCAGTTATTGGCCTTGGCCAACCTCAATCCTGTAAGAACATTTTATTTAATTGTGGGAACTGGGAGAAAACTTTATTATAGTGTTTTATCCTAACCTTGAATAGCTGGAAAGCTGGATCACCAGCTTAACTTATCTTAACTTAACTATCTTAACTTAGCTTAACTATCTGCTTCTTGGAGAAACTTAATTACAGATCTGGATTATACTGTCCAGAAACTCAGTCATATCCAATAAATGATTAAAGACTTTTTTTTCACAACTGTACATCTCAAGAAATCATCATATCTTATCTGAAAACTACCTTATATTAACTGTTATATTTCCATTTTCCTTTGATTATTTACAGATACTTGGGAAATTTATCTTGTTTTCTGAATTTTGAATTTTTTCTTTTTATACTTCCCCTCCTAAAATGAAATGTCCTTAATCTGTCATCTAGTTAGAAATCAGATTATTTAATGCTCTATAGTCTGTATTTTAAGTGCAGGCTGAGATAAAGAAGTGATCTAACTTTGTAAGGCAATCAGCATGTATTGCTTAATAAATCAATATGATAAGACGAGAAAATCTTTTTTTTTTTCAGTCATTTTCATGTTTCATGCTCCATGCTACCCTACAGTAAAATAAAAATCTACGGCCACTGAATATAGGTGGTCAAGGGACACAATTTTCATATTGTTCTTCCTCCAGAGGCTGATATTAATAATCCCTCTCATTGGTTAAAGAAGCAGCTAATAAATGCCACAGTTGTGAAAGGGTATGTGAACACAGGGTTAATCATTTTAATAACTTTAACCAAAATTCTAGCATCAAGTTACCTCTCACATGATATGGGTAGAATAAGATTCATTGAGGAAATAAGGCCACTTTCAGTAAATGTAATAATCTTAAATAAGAAAATACATTGCTCTTGGGATATGTCAGTCCTTTTAGGATTAAAAAGACCTAAGTTATAAGAATCCTATGGAAAAGAAAGAGGAACTTATTAAGACTTATTTGTTTTTCTTTCCTTTTCAAAGAACACCATGAAATCAGGAAGATTTTTTCATGACATGCCTGTGAATTGGATTTAAGTGAGGGATATCTTTGCAAAATCATCAGTCTTTCTCTCCCCCAGAACTATCTTGGTACAATGGAAGATATAGATCAACATGATCAAAAACTAGCACGTAGTGTGGGAAGCCATGACCTTTTTATGCTACAGTTTTTACCAAGTCTCAATTTGTCTGAGATAATGCTCATTCAGTGATTAAGAATATGTAAAAATTTGTCAAAGAATGGTCTCTTTTAACTAGTCAAAAAAGAAAATAAATCTTGGAAAGGAAGATCCAATACAGAATTGTATTGTGTCCAATACAGAAACATTATATACTATATATATGTATGTGTAAATGTATATATATAATATACATATATACATACATACATACATACATACATTTGTAGAAATACAAATCTAACTATATGTCTAGAAAAAGAGGTGAAAAGTTAGCTTAAATGATCAGTCTTTTATCAAGTATTTAGGCTAGGAAAAGAACATGAATACATTTTCTAAAAAAATTATGCTAACAACTTACTTCATTATTAATATTCCTGCTCATTCCTAAAATTAAAATTTTTGTCTGGTTTTCCTGTTAATTCCTGGTAATGTTGTTTGGAAACCAATTCATTTTATCTTGGTTGAAACTAGAGAAAAGAGGGTTCAGTGGATTGGAAATCAAGTTAGGTAAGGTGTTCTGGGTTTTTTTTAATACTCTGACAGATCTAATAGTAGCAGTAGCTGCTTTGGTCCTTTATTAAAGCTATAACATCGGTGCTTGCATAAGTAAAAAGAGCACTGAATTTGTATTTAGAAAATTTAAATTCAATTCTACTTCATTTGCTTACTCTGTTATTTTGGTGAAATCACTTTATATTTCTAATGTAATAGTTTAAAAAATTTGGAGTAGTTTGGGAGAGAGCACTGTGAATTCCTGCCTTTTGGAAATGTCCTTTTGGATGTTGAAGAGATTAGACTAGAAGTTCTGCCGAGTTACTTCTGATGGTACCATTTTATAATATTATGAAACTACAGTGCTATAAGATGTAAAGGATTAGGATAGGAAAAAATGGAGAACTTTTGTGAATATATATATATATTTTTTTCTTTTTAACCTTTTATTTTTTTCAGTTACTGTGAAGTTGGGGCTAGCTCCCTGGGGGCCTCAGCATCAGCCAGAGTCAAGATAAGCAAAAGTCCTTGGTTTTTAGGGGGAGGAGTGAAGGAGACAGACAAAACTGCCAGGAGTTTTGCCAAGGATGTAGTGTCCAGAATCTCCACACTTTTCTCCTCTCTGCCCTGTGGCCAAGTGAGTCTGGCTCCTCTCACTCCACCCTCTAATCCCTCTTATAATTATCTGTATACAACAAAAAAATCAAGCCAGCATGGAATAGTGAGAAGGGCATTTTTCCAAACATATGCTAATAGAATTATTGTCCAATAGATGATTAGCCCTAAGTGCTCAGTTGTTTGATTCAAGCACATCTTTTAAGAGTTTCAGCCCTTTACATCTCCTGCTTTCTTTTGTTTTAGAACACAGGTGGTCACACCATCCCTGATTTATCAGGGATGTGAGAACCCCCCAAAAGGAGGTGATCACCCCCCACCCCCACCCCTGACTTCCCAGGAAGGGAGGTGAAAGCAATAAAATGGAGATGATCATATCCTCCCTGACTTCTCAGGAAGAAAGATGAAAAATACCAAAGTAAAGTGGAGAGTCAAGCCAAATATTGTTAGCAGATTTCTGGGCTGAAGGGTCTTACTAGAAACAGGTATGAACAAACCCATCAGCATAGGAGGCATTACACAAGAACACAGCAATAAATCACAGGCTATTAGTGATGACTCTCCCCACAGTCAGTGCAGGATTGATGTGGTGTAACAAACATGAATTGTACATGTAAGTAGTGGTATAACAAACAATATGTATCAACATGGTGTTGTAAAAGATTTCCAGAAGGCTTAGAAGGAGGGTATGTAAACAACACTTACACATACTCCTCCTTTATCGGCCAAGAGATAGTCCCAAACCAATCTATTGTCCATTGCTTCCCGTGTCAGGGAATCCAATGATCCTTACACATTTTTGAAGTCCTACAACAGTCTTATCATTTCTCAGAAAACCCAATGATTCCTGAGGGTTTTCAATTCCTACAACAGTCTTATCATGTCTCAGAGAATCCAATGATTCCTGAGTGTTTTAAAGTCCTGCATCAGTCTCATTAACAATTTTTTATGTCCATGAGCCATTTGCCATAACTGCTATGCCCTTTCAGTGGTGGGCATAATCAGACATAGAACCACCTGATGTTTCTTGGGTCTTCTCCTTCGTTTCAAGGGTATGCTAGATCTCTCTCCAATGGAAAAGGCACTCGCCTTCTCAATGGCTCATTGAAACCCATCTGATTCCTTCTCCATCTGTAGAGATACAAGCAAACCCACTCCCCAAAACAGTTAACCAATCTGGTCCCTTCCATTCACCACATTCTGGATCTCTCCACATCATCTGGTGATTAACTAAAGATAGTGGAGCTGCTTTCACCGGACACTGCCCTTCAGGTAGGTTATAAAACCTGTCTGCAGGAACCAGTGCATCTTTGTCAAAAATCAAGAAATAAATAGTAGAAAGAGCTAACTTTAGAAGTTCTCTAGGATTACTTGTGGCTCCCTTTCTTTTGTTTTTGGAGGAGTGTCTTCATATTTCTTTTTCCCTTCCCTACTATTGCCTGTCCTTGAGGATTAAAGGGTATACCAGTGGTAGGTATAATTTTATACTGTGCACAAAAGTATGCAAAATGTTTAAAAATATATGAAGGTCCATCATCTGTTTTTATTGCTTGTGGCACATCCATAATTGCAAATGCTTGTATAAAAAAGTCAGTGATCATTCAGGCTGTCTCTTTTGCTCCTGGTATTTGGGTCTCAAACCATGAGGCTTCTTCCCTGGAGGGAGTATAGGAGCGTGGAAAGGAAGGTTAGCTGTACAGGCTTTTACTATGTTCCTAGCTTCTTCTCTTGTTGTTCCAAATTGTAAACATAAAGCTCGATCAGCCTGATGTTATTTAGAATGAGATTCTTGGGCTTCCTGAAATGAAGGAGTATTGCCCAACACAGTTAGAAGACTATCTGCCTTTGAATTACAATCAAAAATAGGACCTGGAATTCCACTATGAGAGTGGACACGTAAGATATAAATCTTACCTGGATGCTTTTTCACTTGCTCTTGATATATATTGGAAGCTGCAAATTTTATTTGGGTTGTGGCAAGTCTTTGTACCACACCTGCTGAATAGGCTGAATCAGATATTATATTTATAACTCCTGGATAATAAGCAAGAGCTAGAATGATTGTATAGAATTCATTCTGCTTAGTGGACTGAAAAGGAGTTTTGACTATTCTCCTTATAGTTAAGTCACGAGAGTATACATCACAAATATTATGTTTGGATACATCTGTAAAGATAGTTGTTCCTTTAAGAGGAACTTTAGAAACATTTTCTTCAAAAATCCTTTGCTAATTATGTAATTGTCTGGGGAATCTTTATCTTTAATGGAGACCCGTGTGTAAGATTTGGAGTTGTGACCAATAAAATTTGCCAATCTAGGATGGTTTCACAGAATACATTAATTTGTGCATTAGTATAAAAGGGGTATATCTTGTCAAGTTTTATCCCAGATACTACCAAAGAAAACTTTTTTTTCTTTTTTTTTTAATTTTTTTTTATTTAATAGCCTTTTATTTACAGGTTATATGTATGGGTAACTTTACAGCATTAACAATTGCCAAACCTCTTGTTCCAATTTTTTACCTCTTAACCCCCACCCCCTCCCCCAGATGGCGGGATGACCAGTAGATGATAAATATATTAAAATATAAATTAGATACACAATAAGTATACATGACCAAACTGTTATTTTGCTGTACAAAAAGAATCAGACTTGAAATACTGAAATTAGCTTGTGGGAAACAAAATGGGTGGGAAAATATAGGGATTGGGAATCAATGTAATGGTTTTAGTCATCCCGAGTTCTTTCTTGGAGTGGTTCAGAACCCCATTGAAATGATTTGGTTGATCTCATTGTGAGGATGGCCAGACCACGAACTTCACATAAGTATTTTGTTGAAGTATATAATGATTCCCCTGGTCCTGCTCATTTCACTCAGCATCAGTCCGTGTAAGTCCCTCCAGGCCTTTCTGAAATCTCCTGTTTCATTTCCAGAACAAAATATTCCATAATATTCATATACCACAATTTATTCAGCCATTCTCCAACTGATGGACATCCATTCAGTTTCCAGTTTCTAGCCACTACAAAGAGGGATGCCACAAACATTCGTGCACATACAGGTCCCTTTCCTTTCTTTATGATCTCTTTGGGATATAAGCCCAGTAGTAACACTGCTGGATCAAAGGGTATGCACAGTTTAATAACTTCCAAAGAAAACTTAGAAGGAAACCCAAAAGGTCTGTGAAACCAGGGTGGGAATCCAGTATATAATTACAGCACAGACCACACCAGCAGAGTTATGGCCCCAGCACTGGGACAGTAAGACACAGTTGCATTAGCACACTAGATCTTACAACTACAGTATGACAGGATCACATTTCACAGTTCCAGAGAAGAAAAGAGATACTTGTGTTCAATTCCCTAGAAGGATCTCTAAAAAGTATCTTCCATCTGGGAAACAGAATCCCATTTTAACAGAGTTAAAAGCTGAGCAACAGGCTAGGAAAATGA